>NC_139243.1:28371454-28853954 GCF_977018435.1 Lepisma saccharinum | reverse complement strand
CGACATCGTCACACGGCAGCCAGCATTGCTCCTCTGGACTGACGCGGTTAACCGTCTCAAGCACCATATAAACGAGACCGACGGTCGTCATCTACATCGCCACGAGTCCCGAAGGGAACCCTGTCGCAGCGCCACTGTCCAGGCACGGAGCGAGAGGCTGCTACGCCACGAGAAGTCCAGTCGCCAGTACCCAGGCACCCTACATCGCCACAGAACCGGAAGACTGTGGGCTTCACGGGCAACGGACTGTCTGATCTAGAGGTGAGTTGTTCGACGCATAACACCCCTGGTTTCCTTCCACGCCACGGCCAGTTGATTAAGATGCAAATCAAGAAGTCAGTCATTAGATCTGTTGAAAGTAATGGAATGCCTTGCGGTGCCTCGGAGCTTCTACTAGCAGTATTTTTTCCAGAAGCTTTATCAATAAAGGGGTTGTTAAGGGAGATTGTAGGATGATCATAAACCGAAACCTCAAGCTCTATCATCTCAGTCCGACAGCGTTCTCGATATGATCCCTAGTAACCGCTGAAGAATTAGTGAACGCATATATATATATATATACAGGGTGTCATTTTAATGGCGCCCACGGACCACGGAAATGTATAGAGGACATCAAAACAAACAACTTTTTTCAGTAACATTTTTCTCGTTGGAGCGTCGTTTCGGAGCTACAGTCGTTCAAAAAAGCCCGTTTTGCCGCCTGAATGCTGGCAACCACACACAACATTTGATTGCATTTGTGACGTCATATCCCGTCGTGAAGTGATGCGTTACAGGGTTGCCAGGAACACACATATTCTGTGAAAAATGACATAGCTACAATCAGCCACATTGTGTACCGTAAAACAAAACGAGAAAACACGTTATGTAACCTAACAGGCAGTAAACAAACGATACAAAAAATGGTAGAAAGAAAATAGAATTCAACTGGAAGTGGTCATATCGAATTTTGTATCAGCTTGCATGTCAAATATTTGCAAATCTAGTTACCAAGTTGGCATCTACAATTTAGTCTATCTACTTCGTCCTTCTGATACTAGTTGTCTGAGACACACTGAACAGATGACAAAATAGAAATGCAAGAACTCAAAATTCCAAAGGTAAGCAACAGATAATATAATGTATATTCAGGGCATTATGAGGCAAGTGACAAAAATGGTTGAAAATACAGGGATATAAATAGCAGTGAAACAACTCTCCGACGACTGTGTTTATCTACGTACCGGATACAAATGTAATAGTTTGCAACTATGAACAGGGGAGTATATTCGCTACTGATTCATCATTAGATTGTTACTGTGGTTGTACGTGTTTTAGTCGTAATGTAACAACGTGAACCTCAGATAATTCCGTTATCAGCACAAAGTACCACAAGGCATCTGGACACAAACCTGTAGATATCAACCTTGCAACGAGATTTGCAAATATAATTGACATGTAGCTGGGCGTAAACAGCCACATGTAAGTTGTAAGTACAATAAAAGTTATTGTTGTTGATATTTGACATGTAGGATGAGACAAAATCCGATATTGACTCTTCATTTTGAATACGTTTTTTACCATTTCTCATATCGTTGGTTCACTTCCCCCTTCCCCTGAGATGACTGCTGATCTTCTGGCTGGTAGGCTATGATGTTCGGTCTGCTGCACGTGTTTCTCGCTTCGTTTTACAGCTAATAATGTGGTTGGTAGTTTATCATTTTTCACAAAATTTGTGTGTTCCTTGCAACCCTACCGTGCGCTGTTTCGTCGCAGGAAATGACGTCACAGATACGATCAAATGTTGTGTTGGGTTGCCAGCATCCAGGCGGCAAAACGGTCTTTTTTGAACGGCTGTAGCGTCGAATTGACGCACCAACGTGAAAAATGTTACTGAGAAAAGTTGTTTGTTTTGATGTCCTCTACACGAATATGTTGTCCGTGGGCGCCATTAAAATGACACCCTGTATATATATATATATATATATATATGTGTGTGTGTGTGTGTGTGTGTGTGTGTGTGTGTGTGTGTGTGTGTGTGTACGTATGTATGATATGTATATATGGAGAGAGAGAGATATATATACACTACAAAACAGTTGATATCAGTGTGGATAAAAAAAATACGATTTTCATTTTAAAACCACATTCTTTATGATTTTTTAATTTATATTGAATTTTTGTGATTTGAATTGATTTCTTTTATTTTTAAAAAGCACGCTTAAAATTCCTTGCATGTTTTTTGGCAACGTACGTATAGGCTACATATATCTTTCTTAATATAAATTATTTTTCTGGTAAACGGCCCTATAAAATATTTGAACAGTGTGATTAAACCAAAATAAAATTGCATGTAGATACACATTTTTCTCTTTCTGATAATGTACATATGAACCTGCCATGGAAATGTTTGTTGAGTGTGATAATGACAAACACATTCATTTATGCAAGAACAAAATTGAAATATTTACAAATTTTCAAATATCGTCTCAGTTACTTTCGCAGTTTTTTATAGGTTTACATTTAATGGAAGCGGGGGGGGGGGGGTGGCCCCCATGGCCACTGCCCTGGATACAGGTCTGGCTTACTCTATGTATTTGGGGTAAATGTTGCTTTATTTTTTATTATGTGCAAAATGCTTGCCGGAAAATTTTTGTGTTCGGTGTAATATAATGCTATCTGTAACTTTTGTTTAGTTATACTTTTTGAAGTGGCAAACCCCTAATATATAATTTATATTTAAGATATAGATGTACCTATAAATTCCTCTTATTTTTTGTGCGGTCTTCAGCTGTCTACATACGCGGAATGATATTATTCTTAGTGCGTTATCAATTGAGTGCAGCATGTGTCATGGGAAAGTTAGGTTAGTCAAAAGATGAAAATAATTCTTTGTTAGAATATAATTTAACACTGAAACAAACTAGCAGACTTTCTTTACACGAGAAACAATGTTGTTTGTAAACAATTGATCCTACAACTGCGGAAAACACACCGCATTATCCAAGAACTTAATTCTGATGCGGAATAATACATCAGGATGCAAATTCCCGAAATCCATGGCTTCCTGATTTCCATAAACAAGTAAGAAGTGTTCGCAGACGAAGAAAAGAGACAAAAAATAAGAAATGGGAGACAGAAAAAGGGACAGGGTTAAGGACAAGAGCTCTCTGCGGCAGCACTAAATTCTAGCTCGGAGGTTCATTTTCCTTAAGTGGCGTTATTTGCCGGATTTGCAGGCGAGGCGCCAAGTGGATGTAAGAACTGGAGAAGCCCTCTCAAAGACTGCATTGCATTAGAAGCAGATGGTTTTGCAATTTCCAAGGATTTCCGATTCCTTTCCCGGAATCTGCTGACCACTATCTGTTCCGTGAATTATTGGCCTGGAAAAAATTGTTTTATTCATTGCCGCAAGGTGGCAGAGCAGTTGTAGTAATCTGATAACACAATGTTGCTAGTATCTTCCTCAATATATTTTGCTGGATTCAGAAGAAAATTAAGTTCAATATTAGGGCTAAAGTCAGATGAAGGAAAGCTTATATTTCAAACGCAATAAATATATAGTATGTTAAAATTTACTACAAATTAAGTAAATCTTTTGCAGATAAACGTGCATATTTTATACATACTATATGGTCACTTATGTAACAACATTTAACGCCTAAATGCCAATTTGTGTATCTTATTTAATTTAAATATATTTTTAATTTTTTAATTTTTTAAATCAGTTAATATTTACGATAATTTAATTATTGGTTTGCAGTTACCACTTCGTCATTTTGTGTAACTAACATCAATCGTGAAATAGATATCCGCACTACACAATTAAATATTGTTATGAACATTTTTAACACTGAATTATATTTATGAATCTGAACTTACCCTCATCGAATCTCCCCCCTCCAACTGGGTCATGGATAAAAATCAAGTTTGTGAGTTTTGGAGGGATTTTAAAATATTGACATTTTGAAACACACATATAAATGTGTCTGTGCGTGTGTGTGTGTGTGACCAGAACAAATTAATCTAGAAAAATGGCATTGGTCTTTATTGAAGATAATGTATCAAGAATACATAAATCTCATCTTATATTCTTTGAAGAACTTTTGCATTTGTGCTGTCATCTGGAAAACTTAATTGGAACTATTTCACACACTCTTCACTCATTGCTTATGAAAATTCGCTACCATTTGGCGGCAAATCTTACACGCTTTTGCATTTGTGCTTCCATCTGGAAAACTATTTCACACACTCTTCACTCATTGCTTATGAAAATTCTCTGCCATTTAGCGGCAAATCTTACGCGCTCTTGCATTTGTGCTGCCATCTGGAGTACTTAATTGGAACTATTTCACATATTTTTCATTCAATGGTTACGAAAATTTGCTACCATTTGGCGGAACTTCTCAGAATTAACCATAATTATACCAGGGCATAATTTCATTATTTTCTGCTGTATTTAGTATATTTTTTCCTCCTGAAACAAAAGGAAAGTTCGCCAGATAGGATTTTGTGTTGAATCCAACCATTTGCCTCCGGGGGTATATCAATGTAATTTGCCTCCGGGGAATATCAATGCCATAGGCAACAAATTTTAATACTAATAAAAACATGCTCATAATTTTAAATTGCACCTTCACATACGTAGTTAAATTAAGTTTAAATTTCAATAAGACTGCACAACGCCATTCCTCAGCAAACTGTTGGCTCACTAATCGTTAAAATTGCTGTAAGAAGTTGAAATTTGTTACAATGGAAGATTACATTACACCATCACCTACACATGTACATTGTTGAGTTTCAATTAAATAGAATTTGATTATGTATTTCTAGTTAGCAGTTATCAAAATGAATAGTAATTTAAAGTCGTTCGTTATTTAGACTCTTAATTATAAAGAGAACTGAAACAATGCTTCATATTACGAAAAACTCAGAAAAAGTAAATTCTACGTTAAATCAAAGGAATTGAAAAAAGCCAAATAGAACATTGTTGCCAAATTTCTTAGCTATTGTCCGAATGTTCTAACAGGTTATTGAAATTTTCGGGAGAATTTCCCCCCGTATTCTTTCCCCGAAACGACCAATCTCTCAACGGCCACACACACACACACCCTGTCCCTTGACACCGTGATAACATCTCACATTCGTAATAAGCTTTCGCGGAGCGATTATCAAATTAAGGTGGAAACACTGAAAAGCTTTTTCCGTTAATTTCTGAGCATTCTGTGACGAAGGATGACGACAAAGATTGAAAAAGAAAGAAGACTGGTGCGAAGAAAGTTCTCAGAGAAGAAAAAAATACAAGAATAAATTGCTTTCTGGTAGAGACAAGATATCTAAAGGCGCAGCCAAAAACAAATCGAAGGCGAGAGAACTGGATTGAAGCTATAAAATGATTCACCCCTCCCATCCACTCCTTTCTGGGTCCTCCCCCAATTCATCTCTTTTCTTTCAATTTTCGCGTCAGGTTCCGTCGTTTTTTTTTCGTTGGACCTAAAAAAATAAAAGGGTGTTGACGTCACCTTTGTTAACTTAAACTCCATGAGATATTTCCTCCGTTACAAGTCTTTTTGGCATTCTGCCGACTCGAGCACTTGCAACACTGACAGCGCGGCTCGTCAAGATGGTGTGCCAGCAACTGACCAGACTAAAGACGTAGTGTTGCCAACCTCACGAAATTAAAAGTTACTATTCGTGGTCGGAAAACTTTGAAGATAGAAAGCTGGTTCTTTATGTAACGAGACTGGACCTACAGTATTGTGAGATATCTCTCACCACTACCTGGGATCTCAGGGTTTTGAGGAAATGTTTAGTATTTATTAAAAGCCTCAATAATAGAGCAATACTCCAATGGTGCTATTAATTGTAATTTTAGAAACATGGTTTTGTTAAGGATGTATTTAGAAGGGCGTACAGGGGGGTCTGGACCCCGAGAAAAAACTTCAGCAAGTCCAAAATTAAATAAGCAAAATACTTGTTCATTGTTACATAATATGAAGTTGATATACTTGAAACTTACATAAATATAAGTTTTAAATTATGATTATGCACCCTTTTCCATTTACAGTGCTTTCGAAAATCGATACACACTAACTACTCTGCCGACCTCTTTGACGGATTGGTTAGCACAGCACGCTACGAAACCAGGGGTCCCGGGTTCGAATCCCGACCTGGGAATGGCTGTTCTTGGTGAGTGTCCCTTCATTAGTTTAATCATATCATTACTGATTATCATCTTCGCGATTAGCCAAAATTTTTGCAGAAAATGGATCAAAATAAAGAAAATCAATCAATCAATGAAATCCATCAATTTATCTATACCACTACTAATAATAATACGCATAAAAATATTAAGTCTGGAGTTTACTTTTCATCAGCTGGACCTAACACTCTCTGTGCTCAAATAATAATAATAATAATCGTTTATTTTAAGTGTTGAGCACAGTATGAAACCTAATACAGCACTAAGTCAAATACAAAAGTACAATTTACACGAAGAAAACACTTAAGCTGTAGAATAACATAACATAACAAGTTAGTATATTTACACTTCAAGTTACAGTTTTCAACGAGATCTATTATATCTCTGATACTAATAATTGTTTATTGTTATATAATATTGTGCAATTAACTGTGTATTTTGATTTGATTTTGATTTTGATTTGATGTTTTAAGTCCACTTTATGCGCAGTAAGGCTAATCGGGACTGGACCTACAGTTTAAAGTGGGATCCGAACCACTTGTGCCTCCACCGGGTATCGAACCCGGGACCCCTTGATTACAAGGCAATGACGCTACCACTGCGCCATGGGGGAGGCTTTAACTGTGTATTGTTCTTCTAATAATAATAATAATAATAATAATAATAATAATATACTAATAATCATATTTATTGAAGTGATGATAACGATTAAACAACCAGGTATATCACTATGTCAAAATTGGTTATACAAAATTAAAAAATTGAATACATAATTATAAAATAAAACAGTGGATCCTACAATCTTATACATCAACATAAATTCAAATTGTAGGTTTCAACAAGATCAGCTACTAAACCTCTTGCCTTGTTTAGGCATGTGAGAATTGAGATATACCTATGGGAATATCTGGGAATTTTATAAGCTATATTATTCAAAAAGTATTCACTGTCAACTTGGAAAGTTAATATCTTCTCTACAAAATTTATCCTTTTCATTTTTCTTCTTTCTTCTAAGGAAAACATATTCAACTGTGATAACCATTCAGAGTAATGTTGGTCATAGTAATTTTTTTAAACTTTGTGCATAATAACCTGATAAAAAGTTTTTGAACTGATTCAACTTTTTGAAGGTGACTGGTTGCAGTCAGAAACCATAATTCATTTGCATATTCAAGAATAGGACGAACTATCGTTTTATACAGGAATATTAAAGTATCTTCCTTTTTAAAATCTTTCCATGAGAAATATATATATATACACGCATTCTCTTTGCTCTTTTGCAGATTTCTGAAATGTGCTCATCAAATATGAGAGAGGAGTCTATTACTATTCCTAAGTCTTTATGACTGTCGCACACTTGGATTTTATTTTCATAAATAAAATAGTTGGAGACTATATAATGAACTTTCTTAGTACATCTTAAAACTTTACACTTTTTCAAGTTAATTTCCATTTCATTAATCTTGCACCAATATGTCATTCTATCGAGATCAGCCTGAAGTTGAGGGACATCATTATTTGTTAAAATACTCTTAAAATTTTTTATATCATCTGCATATAGTAAACATGTGCTAGATTTAAAGCATAATGTAACATCATTGATAAAAGCAGCGAACAGAATTGGGCCAAGTGGTGACCCTTGAGGTACTCCACAAAGTATTTCTTTTTTAGAAGAAGTTGTTTCACTAATCTTAACAGAGAAACTTCTATTTACTAAAAAAGTTGGAAAACCATTTCAGAAATCGTGGTGATAATCCCATTTGGTCGAGCAAATTAATAGCTGATGGCTGACACTATCAAAGGCTTTAGCCAAGTCAATAAATAAAATATCGGTCTGGGATTGCTTCCTAATGTTAGATTTAAGAGAGTCTATTAAAACCAATAAATTTGTAATAGTAGACCTTTTTCTAAAAAAATTCTGCTGATTTCCATCAATATAATGTTTATAAGAAAAAGACAAATAGTCAGCAATTATGTGTTGAAAAACTTTTGCCATGGAATTTAATATAGTAATTGGTCTATAATTATTAAGATCATTGGCTTTTCCATCTTTGTTTTTAGTTACAGGTACAATAAACACATTTTTCCAGATATCTGAAAATATGCCAGAAGTAAGTGACATGTTGTAAATTTTAGTTAACAATGGTACAAAAACATCTTTGTTTGCTTTCAAAATAAAATTAGGTATGCCATCAGGACCTATTGAAGACCTGCCTTTTCGTTTGTTAATTGTATCACTTACATCCTTTTCCAAGATAACAGGTACATCAATTAAGTTGGTGTATGAATGAAGATTAATATTTTTAAAATTTACATGACTTCTTTTTGAGAAAGATTTGTGAGGAAGCTCACTAAAAGCATTAGCAATATCATATTCATTGAACAGTACATCATTATCATAAATAATTTCAGTGATAGTATTTTCTCTCTTCTTTCTATTAAAGTGAAACCAAAATGCATTCAGGTCACCATTATCATTGTTTTCTAAGGAGGAGTAGTAATGCTCCTTTACATTAGAATATTCCTTTTTAACATCTTCCCTTAATTGGGAATAAGTACTGTAATATTCACACTTATTTGTAAGTAATAATAATAATTATTATCATTATTATTTGTAGCGGACAAAAATGGACATTTGACTTGAAACAAACTTTGAAAAAGCTCAGTAAAACTTATTTTAAACCCATTTTACGCTCAGATAATGTAATAGGTACGGGACCTACAGTTTAAAGCCGAATTAAAATAATTTGAACCAAGAATTAAATTCTGGATCTTTTCACTTTGTAGGAATGTAAATGTTTCGAAAATGTATTAAATCCAATAATATTTTGTACTAGCTTTAGGAATAGAATATCATGGTTGGCAACACTGTTCGAGCTCTTCGAAGGAAGGGAAAAAGAGTCCGTGGATGCGTGTCGAGAACAAAGGGACAGTCTTGACAGGAATTCCCAGATATTCGCAACCGTATTGAGAATCTTAAAAGGACTTTGGGTCGAGTCCAATGTTTTCCCGAGGCTGGACAGCTAAAACGTGTATACTGACCACATCAAACCGAAGATGCGGTTTATTACATGGGAGAAAATGAAATGCATTCTCACTAAGTTACAGCCTTCAAGAAGAGTATTACTATAGTACGTGATACATATAATAGTAACGCTATTACAAGTAACACTTACTTCTCTGAGTAACAGTATCTTTTTTGGCCTCCCGATGGCGCAGTGGTAGCGTAGTCCCCTTGTATACAAGGAGTCTCGGGTTCGATAACCGGTGGAGGCACATAGTGGTTCGGTTTCCACTTTAAACTGTAGGTCCAGTCCCGATTAGCCTTAACTGTGCATACAGTGAACGTAAAACACTAAATCAACCAACCAAATCAATCAGCTACCTTTTTTACAGGATACTCTGATCAACATTTAAAGATACAAAGTATGCTAGTTCTTTGTATTCAAATTTGTATTGGCATTACTTAGAGAGGGGAGAGAGAGAGGCAGACAGACAGAGACAGACAGACACACACACAGAGAAAGAAAAAATATGTGTGTGTGTGTGTCTGTGTTTGTTGAGAGAGAAAGAGGAGAGAAATAATTAGGCCAGACAGGGTAGAGATAGAAAAGGAAAGAGACAAATAGAAAAAGCGAGAAAGAGGAGGCGAAAGGAAAAATATATAGAAATTTGAGAGAGGGAGGGAGGGAGGGAGTGAGAGAGAATCGGCGAATACTACATCGAAATTGAATTTTAAACTGAGACATAGTTTTTCTTTCTCTCTCTCTCTCTCTCTTCCTCTCATTCTCTATGTGTTTATGTTTGCATTTGTCTTGATGTTTCTCACATTCTCTCCCCTTCCTTTGTGATTTTCTCTTCTATTCCTGTCCTCCACGTTTTATATTTATCTCTTCCTTTATTTTCTTCTTTCTACTTTTCTTATTTTCTCATTTATTCACTCTCCTCTCTCTTCCTTTCTCTGCTTACTACCTTTTAGCCATCTTTATCTCCTTCCCTTTACTTTTGCATCTCACTTTCTTTCTCTTCCGTCTCTCTCTCTCTCTGACATTCATTCTGCCTTTCTCCCCTTTTCGTTCATACATCCTTCGGTAACAGTTTCATACATCGGAGACACATTTCTTCAATTTTACACAAGAAACTACTTACGGAAATGAGTTTTTTCAAGATTTACAACGTTCGTCGAGGTATTTTCTTTCATCTGGAATATATTTGACCGGGAAATCATTTATTTTTCAAGAGAAATATCTCAGCGACGCACAATTGCCGTTGCTTTCATTTGCTTGCCCTACGACAACCGGATGCTGCGTACGTTTGATGACGTCAGCCCCTGTCAGTGTTTCAACCCCCCTTTTTTTACTATGCTTGCCTAACCCAACCAAAACTAACCTAACCTTATCTGAAATGGTTTGTGAGGCTATCCGTGTATGGTTCGTGGGGCTATCCGTCAGCTACCCGTGCATAATGTATAATTTCCACCGGTGACGAACATGATAGTAGGTATTTTTCGGTAAAGAAGGTTGAAACACTGCATAACCACAACGTGAGTCAAGATGTGCCCGCTATACTGTGTGTTCTCGAAGGAATTTAAAAAAAAAGCACTCGGAATGTGAAAAATTGCGTTTGTTTTGGTGTAAAAAGCATAATGACACCTTGAACTATGTTCCGCAATACACAATTGGTAAGTACGAACCATGCGAAACACAAAATATGCGATTTTAATGTGTCTCCGATCTATGAAACTGTTACCCATCCTTTTCCATCTCCTTTCAGAGCACTTCAGATAGAAAGGAATTTAAAGTGAAGACAAATCAAAATCTAATGGACACATGAAAGTGAAACTGATATTAAAGAACAATGAAAGATCCCATGAAAAGTGGACTGTGGAATTGAGAGACCAAAGTAATGAAGAAATAGCACCTTGAAGAGAATATATTTTAAAAAAGAATAAGTGAGAACTAGAATAAGGCAAACGAAAATAATGTGAAGAGACACACAATACATAACAAACACAGATCACGGAAGCTATAGAATAAAAGCAATATAAATTAAAAGAAAGATAATGAAAACAGAGATATAGAAAAAGCATATAGTAAAATATAACGTATAAATAACATCACGCCATCTGAACTTCTCTGACATCCTTACTTTCTGCGGATTGTTGATTCAGATGAAAATCAAATTTTAGGGAAGTTTAGCAGCACATATGTGTACAGTAAGTATGTGAAGATCTGCAAATCATCAGAGGATTAAGTTATTCTAGCACACACGCATGCGTTCTCTCGTAAACCGATTTGGGATATAAAAATTGGATACCGCATTTCTTGTATGCAAGAGAAAACACGCACATTAGAACAAAATTGTGATTTGTAGCATAAAAGTAGGACAGTTTCCAATTTGTGCTGATTTTTTATTTCTTTCGTCTGCATAGCAACAGGATGCAGGAGACATCTGTTTGGTCGCATTGAAGAGTTTTGTGGTATTTTTTTTATTTTGGAAAACCGCGTGAGTGGATTTATTTTCACGATGATCAGTGTTATGGAGGTTACAAGAAGAGAGAGTAGAGAAGTGAAGGAGGGTGATGAAGGTGAAGAAGAAAAAATAGGGAAGAAGTGAAAGAGATGTTTCAGAGAAAAGGGTAGGATAGAATGGAAGTGAGAGAGGGAGAGAGAGACAGGAGGAAGACAAAGAAAGTGAGAAACAAAAGGGAAGGGAAGGAGATAGAGAGGGCTAAAAGGAATTAAGGACAGAAAGATGAGAAAATAAGAAAAGTAGAAAGGAAGATAGAAATGAGGAGATAACATAAAGGAGAGGAGGACGAAAAGAAACAGAAAAGGTGATAGTGTGAAAGAGAGAGGGTTAGAAAGAGGGTTAGACAGAATAGGAGAGAACGAAAATGGATAGAGAAAGTAAGTAAGACGTACACAAAGGAAGACGAGAGAACGTGAGAAACATAAAGACAAATAAACACATAGAGAATGAGAGAGATAGAGAAAGATACAGAAAAAAGAGTGCGGCTTAGTTTAAAATTCAATTTCTATGTAGTTCCCTCTCTCAAATTTCTATATCTTTTTCTCTCTGGACCCCCCTTTTATCTATTTATTTGTCTCGTTCTCTTTCTATCTCTTCGCTACCAGTAATGTTCTTCCCTGGATTTTCCAGTGCTCAAAATGGACCGGGGCGGACCGGGACGGCGTTCGGGTTGGTGTAAATTTGAAACCTTCTCGTTCCGTCTCGTCAGACACAGCGACGACAGTGTTGTGTGATATTTCACTACATTTTCCTTTCCAGTGTGAAATAAATTTTAATTCACTTTAATAGTAACATACTATAGCATTCAGATAAGCTTCCAGTTTACGTGGAGATGCTTGGGAGTTTAGAAGTGTATGATGGTGTGTATACTGTTTTCATCTTTGGCTTGTGGTATTTTGTTTTCACTCTTTTATTTCTTAATTACGTATCAATCTCCTCAAGCCAGGATTCTTAACCTCCGTCATCGGCCGTTGCTCTATCAGGCATTCAAAGAATGCCATGTCAGTTATTAACAAATCTTCCTGATTTACTAGAGTTAAGGTGCTGAGCGACTGGCATTTGCAGGGCAATGACCAGAGTTACAGGGAAGAGAACAAAACAGACCAAAGGGGCGGTGTGGGGTCTCTTGCCTGGAGTCGTGGAACAAGTAACAACTGAGGAGATTGAGCGGTCGATCACGATTCAATTCGATCAGCCATCAACGGGAACTTTATCATCAGAGACAGACAGCTATTGTTGCTTCCAACCATGTTGATCTAGACTTAAAGGTATAAATCCAATAGCTTGTGCTCCGCCATTTCTGAGTGTGTAAAATAACCTCTCGCCCATTACCATTAAGTTATCTGCCAGGGGCGAGTGCTCACCGTTGAGGATGAATGATTAAATGAGCTACGTCACCCACCTCAATGGTTAAAGGTTCTTGGTTCGATCCCACGTTCACGACAGAACGTTACGATTATTATTATGTGTCGTGTCTTGTTCATTCGATTGTACTCACAGATTAACCCAACACTCAAATTACAACTCAGTCAAACAATTGATCATACGCAAAATCACAGTATGGAAATATCCTTTACTTGCACATAGTACTGAGGTTATGTACAGTCACTGGCAAAAGAAATGAGACACTTATATCCTGAAATACTCGCTTCCCTGCAAGACGATATGGGTGTTGCCTAAATATAAGGCGTTAAAAGTTGTTGCCATTGAAAATTTGCTATTAAAATCTACTTATCATTGTAGAGTTAGGCAACACACATAACGCCTTGAAGATAAACGTGTATGTCGGGATCTAAGCGACATTTCTATTGCCGGTGACCGTACACATAATTTGAAAAAATCTCCAATTTGGCGAGCTGATTACTATCCATTTTTATATTGTAAAAGGTGAAGAAAATTCTAAAAGACTCGCGTCGAATGCAATATTTGATGATTATGTAAATATTTTCCAGTGCGTTCATTTTGGCTCTGGGCCAAGATAGCGCGTGAACAACTTTGAACAACTCTTATAACACACGTTATCACTCGTTATGCAATATAAAATGGGTGGATGTGTTTATATATTTATGTGTGTATGTTTGTTACGGCATAACTCTCGAACGCCTGGAGTAAATTCAACCAAACTTGGTACACGTATCACTTGCAATCTGGAAATAAATAATATGGGGGTAAGACATCTATGGTTTGGTTGGGGGTGGGAAGGGGGTGACATGTAAAAATAATAAAAAACGACCGATATTAGTGTGGAATTCATAACTTTCGGGGTCGCTAAGCTGAATAGTGACACTCCCAATGCCATTCAATTTATTTATTCTTGCTCCTGGAGGTGAAACTAAAAATGTTGTTTATAATCGAGTTTTGAGTTAAATTAATATTGCAGTGAATTTGTAAAAGATTTTACTTTATAATTTGTATACTGTACTTATACTTTTAAATACCTGTAAATAAAATTAGTTTCATTTTACACCATAGTTAGAATTCATTATTTTCCTGTCCAGTAGAAGATTGGCCGGTCCCCGTGGCGGAATGGTTTGCACATCGCGCTGCTACGCCAGGGATCCAGGGTTCGAATCCTGGCTTGGGCATGATGTCTATTCATGAATTTCATCATGTCGTCACTCATCACAATCTTCGCAAATTAGCCAAAAGTGGCATAATATGCGAAGTAAAAAAATCAAATAAAAAAAATAGAAGATTGCGATAAATAAATACCCTGGCAACGCCGGGTAATCAGCTAGTGTAAATATAATTGTTTACATGGTAAAGATATGTGTGTGTAAATAAGCGAGACTTTACTGGACGAATATGCCGGCAACTTCTCCATGCCACCCGCTGTCTCGGCCCAGAGCGAAAACGAACGCAATGTATTATTAATTCTAGTATGTTCGGAAAAAAAAAACCAGTTCAGTCAGAATATGAAATTTTACAACAAGTAGTTACTAATGTTAATTGAGGGGTCTAGTGAAAGAGGGAGGTATGCCACAAATCTTGAAAATTTTATTTTTTGCCATTTTCAGTCTTCTCCTGCCATCTGTCATCTATCATGTGAACTACAACCATGTGGCATAGCTCCCGCTTGTTCTACAGCAGATTTTCTGAGTTCTTGAATACGTCCTCATCAGCATTTTGAGTGAGAGAAGGAGCTATGCCACTTACTGATGGTGTCTCCAATAGGAGTGGCAGAGGTTGTGTTGCAGTAACCGGTGCTAGATTTAATATCAGCCCTGAAGTTAAAAGATCTCATGGCAATAATGCCTCCAGTTCTTCATGGTGTTTACCAAAAACTAAAATCCACAGAAACAATAGACAGTGAAGATCCTCCAGAAGACATATCAAGTTGTCTTAATGTAGATCATATGTAACGCTGTGAACACACTCAGGCAAATGTATTTAAACCTTGTTCAAAGTATTTGATGTGCTAGATTGATTTTTGCACATGGGTATACTACAACAATATACCATACATGTACATAATAAATGGTATTTATATTGAAATTCATATTTTTCCTTTTGAATAATTTACCTAACAATATGTTCAGCAAAAAAATTACCCTTTGTTATACAAATTATGACTCAACGCAATGCTTTAGAAAACTCAATTTATTTACATTTCTTGTCAAAGTGGCATAGCTCTCTCTCTCACTAGACCCCTCAATTCTTCTAATACGAAACATAACAGGCATGATCTCGTAATTGTTGGATTATAACTGTTAAGAATCTTTACACGTGCGTAATATGAAATTGTACATGTACTCGTAATATTGCCTTTAATTGATTCAGTGTCACTTGAATGATAGCAACAGAATCGCAGTTTGTCACTTACGGGGTTTTTCCCGAACACCCTAGAATTGTAATACAGGTCAACATTTCACTGGTCGTTAATCTCGTCGTTCAAGTAACTAGAGACAAAGAAGGCAATACCATGTTAACAGAAACGCAGCGTGAAAATTTCCATTTGGAGTCCTGGTTAACCTATATCCATGTCGTCTTCAATTCCCATTGAATATCCCTTCGATACACATTTATGTCGCTGTCAAGTGCAAGTGAAAAGAACTTAGCCAAAATTCATTCGACGAACAGATGAATGTTCTATCGCTATTTCATTTGCAGTTTTTCCTTTCAACTTTTATTATTTTTCCATTTATTATTTTCTTCTCTCTTCTCTTATCTTTCCTTCTCCCCTACCCTCTCTTCTTTTCCCCTCTTCTGTTCGATACAGCACAAAAATACAGTGCCTTTCACAGCCGAGGTGGCCTCAGAGCGGCGGCTAGCACGTCGAGAAGTAAGATGGCATCTGCCGGCATTTTGACGCACGGATCTACGCTTACCTTGACACTGGACGCGTCAGTGCTTCAGTATCCAGATAGCTGGAGTCCAGTTTGCTCGTGTTTGTGAAGTGTTATGGTGTTAACAAGAGTTTTAGATTGTTTTGTTTTAGTTTACGTATTGCTGGTGCTTTTCTACAGTCAAATAATGACACGCTATACGTACAATTTAAGTCAACGAACTTTTATGTACGACTCTTACGTCATTACAATTTCTTGTACGGAAGTTAGAAGGCGTTTTGCAGCAAAATTTCCTCCAGATGTCCCTTTCCATACAGAGAGAGTATTCGGATATTTGTGAACAAATTTAGGGAATCAGGGTCTGTTCTTGATAAGAAGCGAAGGGTAAAACGGCGTGTGCTCAATGAGGAGAAACGTTGAAGTACGATTTTTTATCCCTCCGGCGCCTTGCACAAGAAACATACATTTCAAATACGTCCGCGTGTCGACCTTCCAAGCTTTTAAAACTGAAGCCATACATTAGAAAAATTGAAAGAAAATATCAGGAGAAAAATTGAAGCAATTTAGGAAGAAGAACTAAAACGAGTTAGTAAAAATTTACTAAAAAGATGCCTTAAATATTTGAATGCAGGAGGACAACATTTTCAACACCTCTTGTAACAAGGCACGTGTTCATTTTAATTGTAATATCAATATAATTGTACGAGATTATTTAATTACATAGCTAACGGTTCCAGCTACGCGGATGTTGTATCCAATTTGCTGGCAGACGCGCTCTTACCTCCTGGTGGGCTAGCCGCCGCTCCACGGCCACTTCTGCTGTGAAAGGCACTGTCGTTAACGTATTGTTTTGTCCGCATGGAGCATGGAGCATGAAATTACCATTACTATAGTTACAGTACCTTGAATAACGTAGTGTGGCAAACCACCCAAGAAACTGGTTCCCCAGACGGATGAGAACATAGATGGCAGTGCGATCAGAATCGGTGCTAATTTTCTTATGAAAGTAATGTGGCTTTGTTAGTTTTTGGAAAATATTATGTAGATTTGTTTGTCTTGAAAGGCGGTGCGTGAATTGATGGAAACAGTTATATTTGTGAAGTGATTTGCAGTCACGAAATGGCATTAATTTGGAAAGAAAAGTAAAATAAAATGAATAAATAAATACGCGTAGCATGCGTGCGTAACGCAAGAAGAAACATCGCAATGTGATTCCGGACGTCGGGTCTTGGACTGTGTATTAGAGTTTATTTTTCTATGTTATTAGAATATAAATAGTATCCTGGGAGATATTTCATACCGAGGCGACAAACCATAAGTGTCGCTTGGAAGCGAGCAGTCCGTAATCAATGCAGCCTTTCGAACCGTAGGGACACAAGCTCTGACTGCACCGTTTCCTCAAGGAGATGTTAGACCAAGGCGACACGCGAAAAACGATACGAGGATTTCACACCAAAGCGACACGGGTCCTTCGGTCCAAGGCAACTTTCATACCGAAGCGACAAATGTTGCTTGGAAACGAGCCAATCAAGAGTAACATTTCACATCGTAACGGCATGACGGGAAGCACAGGCCAGCGTTCGGTTGGTGAAATCCTCAAGCGATAAGTGTCGCGTGCCGCTTGTCGCTTTGGTGTGCAATCTCACTAAAGCAAGATACTCATTGCATCGCGTACGCGCGAACAACAAACCACGGCAACATGTTGCAAGCTATTGAGGAAATAGCCCAGTTTGAGCTACGCAGAAGCGACAAAGCGACACGTGTGGCTTATCGTGTCGCCTAGATCTGTTGTTGTAATGTGCGCTTTATCGTGTCGCCTATCTGTTGTTCGTACAATTAGCAGCGAACGCTTGCTAATAGACTGAAGGCACCATGTCGCTTGTCACTTAGTTGGGAACTCCCCCTGTAGGGCGTCGCTTCAGTCTCAGCACCCTTCCTTTAAGGAGCTTTCCGACCGAAGTAACAAGTAGCACGCGAATACGCCATATGAACGTGTCGTTTGCTGTTTGGACCCTCATGTGCAATGAATGCTATTTTACAGTCTGGAAGTGTGTGTCACTAGTGACTAGTGTGACAGTGTGAACATCACGTGTCGCTTGTCCCATTGGTTTGAAAGTTGCCTTACACTCATGTCGATGGCACTAAGAAAGTTTTTTTGGGGTTCCCCTTGTCGTTTCATGCAATCATCATTATCATCATCGCCGCGATTAGTTTAAAGCGGAAGACAAGAGACAGTAAATATCAAAAATACAAATGCTTCAGTGTGTATATCTTTAAAAGAAATGATGATGATGATAATAATAATGAACCTAATTCATACACAAAAATTTAGTTGTCAAGAGCATTCCACGCGAATTTTTTCTCCCGTATTATTAACAAAAGTATGACGATAACAGGACGTGGTCGACTGTCTAGAATGTTCGTTAATATCTTCACGAGCACTGTACCAAATATCATAGCAATTATCACATTCATAGAAATGCTTCATGTAAAAGAATCAGACGTTGCAGCGAAAACTCAATTTACTTCTATTATAAGCAGACGAATACCAAGTACCGGGTCCAACACCAGCGCCTCTAGCGGATCATTTTCGAGTGGAACCAACCAGAGAGCGCAGAACCGTGCCGCTTTCCACACTACGTTATTCAAGGCGCTGTACTATAGTGTTAATCGAATTTGGCAATCAAAGGGAATGTTTCACTAGCAGAGCTAATAGTATGATTTTCAAGCACGAAAAACATTTTAAATATATTTTCTGAAGTTTAGTATTTGCAGGTTACACAGGGCGCGAAACACTTATATTTATTTCTCTTAAATATAAATCTACACCACTAAAGCATATTCCTTCCCTCTAATTTTTATAAAATTGTCAAAATTACAATATTTCTTCATGAAAGGGACAGAAAAAAAGTCTCAAGAAAAGGAATATTGGTTTCTCACCGCCATCTTTTAACGTTTTTCCAATTTACCTCAAATATCAGATCAGATGTTACAGGAATCCAGCTACTAGGAACATTTCAGTTCCAAAACTCCAAATTACAGCAGTTATCGTGGTCATAACATTAGCGTGCATCTGTCGCAGTAAACTACAGTATAAAAAAAGGGTTTTCCCTACAACTGCAGAATGGTATAGTTACGTAAGCTTTAAAAATGTGGTATAGGCACTTTTGAAAATGTCATAATGGGCAAAATCTGTAAAATTATGTAACGTTAACTGCTACGAGATTCATACATATCACGTGATCCAGGGATCATGTGAGTTTCCGCAATAGCTATTGTACTTCCGGAAATACACTAAAACATGCTATATAACATCTCTGGAGCATTAGACTGCGCAAATCTGAATTCACAACGACGTAAAAACAGATCGACCAGAAGAATCGTTGTGGCGAGATACGGGTAACATTCTGGACAAAACACTGTCTGCGGAGGGAAACGCTGTATGTTTTGCCAGTCGCAGTATCTGATTACGTAAATTCATAGCCATAACTCTTGCGCCTAGAGGCTTTTTAACAAAAACGGGAAGACGGTCGTAAAATTTTCCAATCTGGTCTCCGCACTTGCAAGAGAACACGCAGAGTAAACGACCAGTTGGGTTATGAGGGTCGGAGCACTTGGACGGAGAATCGAAGGGCTGGTAAATGCTGCCATATTGAAGCTTAAAGCACTCAGAAAGGAAAGAAAAAGCTGTGTTTAATGGCGGTTGCAGCACCTTCTCCACACGTGATGATTCTACATTATGTTTCTCGGAATCGTAGCGACATCTTGTGACACCAAATGCTCTTGGGATTTACACTAACGTTCAGTATAGGAATTGAACTTCGTGGGTTTGCAATAATTTCTGGATTCACTGAAGAATGGTGTCACACAATGGGTGTCCTCTGTAGGGGATAATGGAGCAGACTGCGCCATCAAAATTTGGAGGGGGAATTTCCCTTAAAATAATACAAAATTCAACACGTGCCAATCTCCGTGGCGAAATGGTTAGCACAGCGCGCTACGACGTCAGAGGTCACGGGTTCGACTCCCGGCCTAGGCATGTGCGTTCCTTGTGAGCTTCTCTTCATGAATTTCATCATATCATCACCCATCCTCATCGTTGCTATTAGCCAAAAGTGGTAGAAAGCGACGTTAACAAGAACCAAATCAAAATTGATTTTTGTGGATCCGAATTTAGGGTGAGGAGTGGCAGATCAGGTAATGTGTACGTAAAGCTGAAAAAGTGAATTTCAATAATAGGTATAGATCCTTTCTACTCTTACGGCGGCCGATCCTCACGAAAAGAAACGCAGCAGTTTGTGGAACGAGGTGAACGTAGTACTTCCTCCCGCCGCGTCGTATTTCTCGGCAGCACCGCTGTTGTCTGATTGGTCTGCTGCGTAATCCCCGCTCCCCACTTTCCTTGCCAGAATAAGGAACGGCCGCCGTAAGAGGAGAAAAACCTATAATAGTAGACACACTGTTGTAATTAAATACTTTATGGGGAATATGGTATAGCCTGGGGAGAACACAGGCCATTGATCTTGCGTGGGGATGGAGATGGGGGGATGGCTTTTAGGGGGAGATGGGCACACTTGGCAAAGGCCCGTAGCCAGAATTTTATTTCTGGGGGGGTCATCCCTTATCGTAGCTGCCATCTAAAGACGAAAAAAGTGGCGGGTAGAAGCCCTGAGGACGAATTTCTCAGTATATTACAACGTATTATAAAATATGTTTAATCCTGATAAGGAAATAAAATTAATTACTACCACTTGCACTATTTAAATTAGAAATTTGTATGATATCGGGGTGGGGGGGCTTCAGCTCCCCAAGCCGTTCCCTGGCTACGTGCCTGACTTGGCATAACTTCCGCCTGTCCGTGAATGTGTTGACCGTGTGCGCGGTGAACGAATGAAAGCTCACATAGCTAATTTACTGTACAAAATACGTACATTGATTTAACAAGATTATTACACAAAATAACACAATTTGTAGGCGACAAATTACCACGAATTGTAGCCCCTCGTTCATGAGTGTCCGGAGGGGGCAGTCGAATCTCTCCGTCGACCTCCCCTCTCCCTGGAAATTATCATCGTTCATTTCAAGTTACAAAAAAATTCAAGAAGATTGTTGGTTTTCATTGTTAAGTTCAATCAGTATTCAAACATAATAACAAAAGGAAAAACTTAGATTAGAAAATATGAGTGCTAAATACAGGATATTCTCTCATCTGGTGAGTAGAAGAGTCTGCAAGTTCAATAATAATAATAGTAATAATGATAATAACTGGAATAAAATTGGATTATTTATATGTGTATTTTCAACTATTCAAGTTGTATCAACGACCACCCTCCAATACATTTTTCTTTTTGGCTACGCACATGATACACACACACCCACCCACACAGACACAGGCTCAAGTTCTCCTACGTTATACATGCGATCAAATCCTTCACAGAGGAGCATCTCATAAATTACCTCGTATTTCCCTAATTCGTTTGTAAATATCTAAAATATGTCCATAATATATACAAGACTCAATATTTACAAGTCCTTAGCTTCATATTGCACACACTTGCACTTTATTTAGGTTAATATAAGTATATTATGAGTGTAATGATAATAATGTTCATTTAAATAATACAAAACAGTATTTCCAGTTTGCAATAAGATCCTGCAACTGCGTGCATCTATCTCCACTCAAAAAGATATAACCACTAAATAAGGAAACTTTGCTGTTTAATTTTCATGATTCTCGCTGGCTCCTCGGAGCCTGCTGACCTGGCTATACTGTCAAGTCACATTAATGTCTATTCACTCTAATTTGCATGTGTCTGGTCGCATTTGCTTTCACTAACGCATACCTTCAGCCTTTCTGTTGCGATGAGGGGAAAAATCATTTCAGCTCGTCTCATCATTAATTAACTGTCCATTGGAGGTAGTGTTAACTCTGATCACAGCTACACTTTCCTTAAGAGCTACAATATGTTTACAAAATAGGCGATAAACTAAAGATTTACATGCCTTATTAGTATGTAAATTGACACGTCCTTTCCCATTGTACTAATATTTATTGTTATCAATTACCTTTGCTCTTGTACAAATGTTTATTGTTGTTTAATCTTAATTTCTGTAATTTACCTATCACTGATAATGTCAGGATAGTGACTAACCTGTATATACTTATCTTGTTAAGAGCTGTTGCCATGGCAATTACGATTGTGTTTTGTCTTGAAATTGGAAGTTCTGGCTTGGAGTTTTAATACAGTGATAAAGTTGAATTATAAGAAGTTTAATTTCGTTGAGTGAAATGGATTATATGTTAGACATATAAGTATTTAGTTTGCAAAGAAGTAAAATAGAGTTCCTTCTTCTTAGTGAAAACTTAACGTTGATTTTTATTTGACAACCTAACAGATAGATATTACCCAATACCCTGAGAGGCGTGTATGCTTTGCGAGTCTTCATGTGAACTTATATGATCTTTTAGTTAAACCGTGTTCTTGTGACGAAAAAAACATGTCAAATTACATTTTTATGTATCTACACATTACAAAAATATGACACTTATACATGTATTAAGCCTTTTACTTTAATTCTCTGCATTTCTCCTGTCAATTGCATCACAATAGACTGGTGTGTTTTGTGGAAAATATAATGTAAAATCTAGTATTGTGAACCGAGTTTAGTACAATAAGAATAAAAATGCAAATGAAGGAAAAGCATTTACCTCCCAGATGGCGTAGTGGTAACCAAAGACCAAGGACGTATTTGGGGGGTGACCAGAGGTCCAGACCGCTTCCCGAAGGACTACCCTAGTACTAAAATTAAATAAAGAAATTGTACTTGTTTAACATTTGTTGCATAACCAATGGTTATTAATTTTCTCGGAACTTATTGGAAGGCAAGAATTATGTTGGGATCAGGATTGTTAATTGTCCAGGAACCCATACATTCTAATGGGTTCTATTGGGTTCCTCTGCAGAAATGGAACTTTTTTTTCGCAGAATAGAAATTCGGTCCAAGTTCCTAAACCGTACTTAAATTAACCCGGAATAAAGGTTCCTGGACCGAATTGAAATACTTAACAGATAAAAAGGTTATTTGCGGACAAGAACCCATATACACTTGCTAATCCTCTCTCCTGGACTGAAATTGAATTTATTTAAAATTCCTGGACCCTGATTGGGATCATACTCTTTGAAGGGCAGAACGAAAGAGTTGTACTTACACGCTACTATTTATGGTAATATGCATAAAATAATAATCAGAAACTGTACCTTTAGCCAGCTGGATCTCACATCCTTTTTTGTTATTCATCAAAAAGTATTTAATTCTTCATCTATTTGACATAATTTTCTTTGCTGACAGGGCATTTGTTTTTATGCAAATTATATCGATATTAACGAGACATAGGATAGATAATGAATACCTGGCGTTATATATTTTATATCTTTATTCTTATATATATATTTTTTACGTATTCGTGCAATAATAAATGCAGGCTCCAGGGATCCCGGGTTCGAATCCTGGCCTGAGCATGGATGTGCGTGAGTGTCCATCAATTTTATCACATCATCACTCACCCCCATCGCAAATTAGCCAAAAGTGGCACAAAAAGCGAAGTAAAATAACGAAAATCAATCAATCGTGTAATAATATATATATTTCAATTAGAATTAATTTAATTTAATTTAATTATTTTAATTAAAACCCTAGTATTATTCCAGAGACACTTGGTTAAAACCAAACCACACAAAATATATTTCTAGATTGCCTGCCATAGACGAACGGAAGGAAAGTTAGTTGATTGATTGTTTGAGTTGGTGTTTTAAGTCTACTTTATACACAGTAAGGCTACACTGGACCTACAGTTTGAAGCGGGATCCGAACCACTATGTGCCTCCACCGAGTATCGAACTCGGGACCCCTTGATTACAAGGCGACGACCAAACCACTGCGCCATCGGGAAGGCCCCAGAGTAAGTTATGTTATTTATTATAAGGGCATTGCAGGAACACAACTTCAAACTGAAGGAGTGTTTTTTTTGAGAAGGCAACGCTAAAGGAATATGTTTACTCCCTGGAAATAATACCTTGCTTGCCCCCAGCTGTCGCTTTTTTTTCTGGACCGTAATGGCCCTTTTTATCTGTAAAGCATTTCAATTCGGTCCAGGAACCTTTTTTCCGGATCAATTTAAATACTGTCCAAGGACCAATTTTCAATGAAACAATACACAACTTGTACCGAATTTAAATTGTGCGAGAAAAAAGGTTCCTATCCTGTAGCGGGATCCAATAGAACCCATTAGAATTTATGGTTCCTGGATCTTAAAAAACCGTATAAAGTGGTCTGAAAGCTAAGTTTTGTTGCACACAATTAGAAACTGTGATCCTTAGCAGCTGGAAAAGTACTTCACCAGATTGTCTAATATTCCACAGTTCTGGGCAACATTAATCAATAACGTTTATTTTTCGAAGGACACGCAATAATATTGTATTCATCTGGAGTTCGTTAGAAATAATTTTATGAAAGGTTTAGCTACAATGTGAATTAGAATGCCCAATAAACACTATTGTTAAAAGTTACATATGTGTGTCTTGTTGCATATCTTAGTTACGTGTTTCACCTTATTATACTGTACATATATGTATGGGTAGAGTCTGATAAGATCGTTGAGGTAGATAAAACTAGGAGGTTAGACCTTCTGATTAAGACAGTGGTGATATCTAGCGGATGTGCAACTAACTACATCCTATTCTGAGTGGCGAGGTAATTTTTGGAGTTGAAACTGGTTCAGCATGCACAACCTGTTTGTTGTCATACTGAATTTGTCGTACAAATAATATAAAGTTAGCTTCTTGAACTATGTTTGATGTGTAAATGTGTCTGTAATTTGACTTTGGTGAGAACAAGTGAAGATAAGATTGATTGATTGAATTGTGTTTATTTTTAAGTCCACTTCATGCACTGATAGGCTAATAGGGACTGGACCTACAATTTAAAGTGGGATCCGAACCACTATGCAATGTGCCTCCACGGGGTATCGAACCTTCAACGACGTTACCGCTACGCCATCGGGGAGGCCGAGTGGGGTTAAGAATTGAAGGAGCTCCGTCCTGAATTCTTGAAAATGACGTGGTTGGACAAACGTGGATGACATAGAGTCTGATAAAATGGCAATCCCGTTTTGTCCAACCCCTTTTCCTGATTTTAACCTGATTATTATTTTTAGTAGTACGTTAATCAAGTTATGATTACATTTTACTACACAATAGAGAGGTTATATACAGGGGACCCAGCGTTCATCTACCATTTTGATTCGCGTAGTACTTACGTAGCCCCAGAATAGGGATGACGCGATGTGCGCAGAAGTGTTCAGCGAGAAACGCCATTTCAGTAAACACTGAGCGTTGGTCGGCTGCAAATCGCACATTTGCTGTTGAGACATTTTTCGAAGAATATTGAATCTGCTGTCATGACGCAGCAACTTTTGGAAGAAATGGGAGAATACCGAACGGCCACACTATCACCAACTGCGTGAAGAAGTTTCAAAGATCTAAACACAGAGAGTTGTGAAGGAAATTTACGCCACGCCGGCAGCCATGTCCTTGCGTGTGATGGAAAATGTGATTAGTCGAGTGCGCGAGTGCATTAGCCAGGATGGAGTTATTTTCAAAACATAGCAATGTTTCTTGTGTAGTGTAAAATGGCATTATGTGTGTTTCAGGTATTACTATTGTCAAAAAATTTGATCAATGATTGAAGACATGGTACTTGTTTCAAAGTGGTAGATGAAGGCTAGGTCACCCTGTACTTTCTTCGATATTTTATTAATAAATTATGTTAATTTTGAGTTGCCCCAAAACCTATGCAAAATGTGCTGTTCCAAATATAAAAGGATAGTCACATTATTATCATGGGACGCGGACGTTATGCAACGAAATGTAATTGAAGTAATTTGGGTGCAGTTGCATCCGTCAAGGTTACAGAGCAAGCAATGAGTGGCTACAGGCAGCTATAGCAACTAGGAGATGAATGGCACTAAACTTAACCTGCCTAACCTACTCAAGAAGTAGCTGCGATTGGGTGCCAAAAGTAAGGACAGTTTTACTCCTTTTGGTAGACAAGGCTTGCATTAAGAGACCAAAGAAACATAAATGCAAGTAAACAAGTAACCTGGCATTTATTGAGTGGAAATATTACTAAAACAAATATGTTGTAGTTATTGAGTATAATACACACACAATATAAACTTGTAGGTTTGAGCTTATTGACGAGAAGTATAATATATTCAAGCAAGAAAGCTGGCAGTTAATGTGGGGAAATAGACAATAAAACAAATGTGTTGGCACTTATAGAGGGGAAATATTTACTTTAAAAAGAAATGTTCTATCATATCCCTGAACGAGACTGCCATCTAGCGTGTATAAACAAACAATTCACTCCTGCGCACAAGGATTCAGAATAAGTTCTGTATTGCGCATTAGCAGAAGATGAAATGGAAGGACTATTTGAGTATCGTCAGAGGCAAGAGAAATATTGTACGTGTGCATAAGAAATAATCGTGTGTTTATATTATAAAAGTAGAGCTCCCTGCTTAGATTAAACAAATCACTCTCGCCTTTGGTGCGAGTGGTCTCAGGTTCGATTCCCGATAGTAGCCTCCAAAATGTTGGTGTTGACCAATTGATAGCAATTAGAGAGCCACTTGAAACCAATAGCAACGGACTGCAGTTTCTAAAGATGGAAAACAGCGGCGATGGGATTCGATGCGTTGACCATGCGTGACCAAACGAAAAGCTGTTGCCAATCTTTTTTCTTAGAACATACAAACAATTGTCGAGTGCTTAGGCCAATGATAGAAGACACTGGCAGTTAGGTTCCTGAAGTAGGCGCTCGCTTCTTGAGTTACCCTTGGCTATTGCTATGGAAGGATATGTGATCAGCCAGTTTGTGTGTCACGTGAGGAGCATGGATATTTAAACCTGTAACTGGCGTGGTGTCAGATTGTAACGCAAATGGCCTGGCGTGGTTCCGTGGACCACCAACTTGAATTCACTATTTCCATACGTTACCGAATAAGTACGGAACTTTTTCGCAAATTATCATCTATTTTGGACCTTCTTTATGGAATTATGATAATTTTTTGTCGACTATTTCCGTTATTGTGGTTTTTATTACTCAGTTTATGTAACGCTACAAAGATCTGTTTGTTTTTTGTAAACGGTTCTGAAAATAAATTTTAATGGGATTGTAAGAGACAAAAATCATATAGTTGTTCAATTTCACAGAACTGTAGCTACAAAATGAAAACAAAATTACATAAAGAAATTCACACAAAAAAAAATTCTCCACAATGTCAAAATGAGGGGGAAGAGCTAATTGATCGTAATAATAGTCAGTGGAGATACGAATATCATTAGCTATCACTTTTATCAGAAACGAGTTCTGATAATTAACTTCCGCTTGCAACTTATTGGACTTTATTTTTTATTTCAAGAATATTTTCACTATACTCCGTCCCAGCTAACTGTGGAGCAGGCGAAAGAAAACAAGTCTCTGCGCAAGTAGCGACGCGAGACGGCTCCACCAATGAACAAGCGAGAAGGAACGGTACTGAGTGGAGGGGGAACGCGACTGCAGTTACCAGCCTTCCCTCAGAGTCTACTGCTTCGCTCTGGCCAATAGAATTCCCTCGCTTCTCTGACGCTATGCGCAGCCTTGCTCCACAGTTAGCTGGGACAGAGTATAGGAAACCGATCGTCAGCTCTGATTCTCGCACCAGGTTCCTTGCCAAAAGACTTACGCAAAGGGCGTCGCATGGTCCGTGGGACCCACAGGTGGTTGTTTGGCTATTGGTCTGAAACTAAAACGTAGCTAGCGAAGTGGCAGGTTACGTGATATTCCAAAATATGAAGCTACCGAAAAGAAGAGGGAAGTGCGTGTTATTGCTTCATGGAACGCGAGCGTTGTTGCAGGCCGCGGCCACGCCAGTTCAGAAGATGTGTTTCCAATGGAACTCTGTGACGAACAATGACTAAGAACAAATTAAAATTGGATTTAATTAGAGCATTTAATGGAAGTAAATGACAAGACAATAATAAATATTCACATAAAACTAGATTCGAGGGAAAAATTATGGGTCAGATCGGAAAACAATAGCCAATTTTAGATGACTGAAAATAAATGAATTAAAATGGTTGGGTTCGTTTGCACATTATGACATTTTGACCCTTCAATGTATAAGGGGAAATAACCCCTTATCTTAAAATTGTCACTGGAAATGTAAAAACAAGGGGGGTAAAAAGCCCCTTGGGAAAAGCTAAAAGCGGAAGGCTGTATAGGGACTTACGCAAGACAAACGCATGAAGCAAACGAAAGGGAATACAAGGAATTTTCTTAGGACACGATACTAGTAGTCTCTTCAAATTATAAACTTAAAAAAATTTAGAATTGTTGTGTACGTTTCATATTTAATCTAAAAAGAAAAGAACATGTATCCCCATATTTAAAAAAAACTTTTTTGGCTAAACATTCACAATAGAAGATAATACTTAATACTCACCTTGATGCACAAGATACTTAAGAGTGGCTCCCCAAAATACTTATTTGATAAGATCTGTTCTCGTAGAACATGGGTCGAACATAATATCCGCAAGAAACACAATAAAAATCCCCAAACATAAACCGCCACCTATAACCAATCCTTCATTGTTACAGTGATCAGGGAATGGAACAAACTGCCTGAGCCATTCACTAACATTATTTGCCATCAAAGTTTTAAGAAAACTCTATATAACTTACTATTGTCACAACAACTACATTAACCTTCATATGTAAATAATTGCATCTGCACTTACACATCATAACAATGTAGGTGCCCCCCGCACACACATAATAAACTTATGAAGAATTGTTAGTTATCTTTACTCCACAGTTTAATCAATTCAATGTATAATCTTTATATTATCTTTATTGTATTATCATGATCAATGTTCATTTGTTTCTTTGAATTCATTTATTGCATCTCTGACAAGTGTTGGTTGTGAGAACGGCTCATGAGGCCGATACACGCCTGCTTAAATAAAGACCATTCTATTCCATTTTAATTGTATACAATCGCCATACACAATTCTGCCAAATGTTAACCTGCCATTGGTCGACATGTTAGCGCTGCGCTAACATTGAAATTCATCTCCTTATATATTAATTGTATAATAAGAAAGCTGTCTTTTGTTTTATTACAATTGGGAATATAAAGGGTTTCCAATAAGAATTATATGATTTTGAAATGAACTGGCAACTATGCTTCAAATGTTATAACTGTCACTATATGTCAAATCACAAACCCTGACACCTTCTGTAAACAAAACCACCTGCATGCAGAAAGCATTGCAAACTCATAGAAGTAAAATAATCCACACGAAAATCCAGCGTTGTTACAGGATTCATTACGTAAGGTAAAACAATGGCAAATTTGTAGTATGGGATACGCTGCCGCAAATGACGTCTCACTTTAAACCCAATGCTCTTTCTTTTTTTGCGGGCCTCCCCCATGGCGCAGTGGTAGCGTCTTTGCCTTGTAATCAAGGGGTCCCGGGTTCGACACCCGGTGGAAGCACAAGTGGTTCGGATCCCACTTTAAACTGTAGGTCCAGTCCCGATTAGCCATACTGTGCATAAAGTGGGCTTAAAACACCAACTCAACTCAAACCAAACCAAACTCTTTCTTTTTTTACTTATTGCTTCACCTTTATGGTTAACTCTTTGCACCAGTAATCATTTCCCATAAATTTGGCTTCTTTCTTTGAATATATTTTACTTGCATTTTTTAGACAAAATGATATAACATGGTAATGTATATTTCTAAGGATGATATAGATAGGAGTGTATTTGAAATTTGTTTGTACATTTTATGTAAATTGTATCTTATGTAAATAAAATATATAATGGGCATAAACAGCCATATGCATTGCTGTAAGTCCAGTAAATATATTGATGATGATCAAAACAAGACAAAAAGTTCGTAAATTTATTGCGGTTGGAAACTTTGACAAGCATCCTAATAACGATTTTTGTTCCGCCAAATATAGTGCACTTCGTAAAATAACTTGGTGACATGGCAAGGCAAGATAAGTGTGAACATTTTGTAGTAATATAACTTTCAATGAGCTTAGAGATTTGTGTACATAATGATATTTTATAACATATATTTCTAAAAATAATCATGTGAACAGCAAGGAAGTAGTGCAACTTAGTAATATTGCCCGACTTAGCCTTAGAAAAATAACATGCCGAGTTCTATGCGTGAGGGAAAGTCTCCGTGTTCTCCGAGCTTGTTTTCAAAACACCAGCAAGGACAGCCTTTGCAAAGGGGCGATAAACAGATTCTACTCAATATTTATGTAACGTTCTGTCAGTAGTATCCTGAGAAACCAGTAAATGAAGTGGTTAAGTTGGTATCCCAGTGCAGTGGTGTGTCAGTGTCTGCAGTTTTAAGGGTTATGAAAGAGAGAATGACCGGGAGAGTAACAATGTATGCGGCTGAATATTCGTCTGATGTTTTGAGAGCGGGTTCTCACATTCAGAGGCTTTTATATAAAATGAATAGGTGCGGCGAACTATGAGTGTAACAGCAGATGATTGCGGTCATGGATCAGCTGACGCGGAGTGATACATCGAATCGGTGAGACCGTTTGTTTACAGAAGGTCTCAGGGATGGTGATTTAGACCTTAGTTGTCATTTGTGTTTAGTATACTGTGACAATTCATCATGGTTAAAAACACCCTTCAAGAACGTTCGGTTATTATCCAAAAATTGTATGAATATAGACCTTCTTTGAAACTTGAAACGGGTCATAATTTCGGGCAAAAAATTATATTCTCAGATGAAGCTCATTTCACAAAATTGTCGTTTTTGGTGTGAAAATAATCCACAAGAGATTCACGAGAAGCCTTCGCATACGCAGAAGGTCACTGTATGGTGTGGTTTATGGCATGGTGGCATCATCGGACCATTTTGTTTCCAAAACGAGGTAGGAGATGCAGTTACAGTGACTGGTGAGCGGTACCGATAGATGTTAACAGATGTTTTGTGGCCAAATTTAGATGAAATTGATTTGGAGGACATGTGGTTCCAACAAGATGGTGCCACATGTCAGACTGCTAATGCCACTATCGACGTATTGCAAGAACAGTTTAGTGAAAGGATAATTTCAAGAAATGCAACTGTTAGTTGGCCTCCAAGAAGTTGTGATTTAACTCCTTTAGATTGCTTTTTGTGGGGTTATTTGAAATCTATAGTCTATGCAAACAGACCACGAACTCTTGATGCATTAAGATTGAACATCGTACGCTGCATTCGTGACATTAGGCTCGAGTTATTGCACAAAGTTATCGAAAATTGGGTTCATCGAATGCACTCGTGTGCACGAAATCGAGGTGGACACTTAAATGGTATGTTATTCAAGACATAATGTAATAAACTATGCTTCAAAATAATATAAAAAGTTTGGTTGTATTTGAAATAGTTTTTATGTTATTTCACTGTAAAATCAAATCGTTCTTATTGGAATACCCTATATAATAGGGGGAAGCGTTCCCTTCCGCTATTACGAGCTGTGCCGTGATCCTGTCAACAAATTGTGAAAATGTCAGCGTGACGCTCTCATTGCCTCTTTAGGCACGGACAACTAGTGTTTGGAAGCAACTAGTTACCCGTAACACGGTTCCAAGGCCCATGTCCCCCTCTCGAACTATAAAAAAAATATGTAAACCTATAAAAACCTACGAAAATAACTGACAATTTTTAAATATAAATTTCGATTTTGTCCTTGCATAAATGAACGAGTTTTTGTGGATAGAACCAGGCACCATCCGTAGTTTCAGTGTTATACCAGGTGGTTATAATTAAAGTGACGGTGCTCAGAGTGGTACAGCACGGGCTGTAATGAGAGTAGCAGTCTGAAACTTCGTAGATATGATAATGAAGCAATGCGCTCGCGAATTATGCAAAAAAAAATAGTTCCAATTCTCGCCACCAGGGTCAAAAATGGCGCTGTAAGCAGTCAAAACTTGGTATTGTTACAGGAAGAACACTATAAATCGCAGAAAACAATACTCTTTGTAATAAAATATCGCTACAATTTCACTATTCGAAGTACACATGAACATTACTAAAGGAAAAAGCAACAAGCGTCACCAACAACAACCAGAGAGCTCACAAAATGGTTAGGCAATGTCAGCGACTTTGACGTCAGAGTTACGGAAAATTCCACGTTTTGACTGATTACAGCGCCATTTTTTTTACCCTGGTGGCGATAATTGTAACTATTTTTTCTTTTTGCATAATTCGCGAGCGCATTGCTTCATTATCACATCTACGAAGTTTCAGACTGCTACTCTCATTACAGCCCGTGCTGTACCACTCTGAACACCGTCACTTTAATTATAACCACCTGGTATTTATTGCGATAAAGCTACTAGACGTCCCAGTTTAATACGGATAGTTCATTCTTTCTAACTCCTTCCTAACTCTTTTTCAAATTACAGTCGCGATGCGAAAATATCTCGTTTTTTTGGTTAACTGATATTTAGACATGTTATTTATATTAATAATCATTACTGACATGTAAAATTTAATGTATAATTGTATTATTTTCTGAACATAGAATTACCATGACTGTTCAATGACTCTGGTAAGAACATTTAAGGAAAAATCAGACATTGTTAATTTGCGGACACGGTACTATTCCAATACTTCTGAGAAGATGCTGTCCCCCGTGTGACAGGTTTTGTCTGTAAGCAAGTATGTTGCTGATTATCAGGTCGGAAGGAGTCCCGGGTTCGATTCCCTGTGGAGGCACATAGTGTTTCGGATCCCAATCAACACACTAACGTTGCCACAACGTTGTATGCATGTTGTATTTATGATGAATGTTGTAGTAGGGGAACAACGTTGTGATAACGTTGCATCCACGTTACAAAAAAAACAAAAAAACAAAAACATTCCACTGAATGCGCTTTAGTTTGGATGGTCGCCACCATGAGTGCCACAAACGTCAGATCGGAGTGTTTTGTTTAATTTGAATGTGTGTGTGTACTGTCCACCAAAGCTTATATTTCCTACAGCGTACACTAGATGGCAGTGCGACTCAAATGCAAAACAAACTTAAGTTTTAGTAACACAAATAAGGATAACTTCGATTGTGATTAGTGGAAAAATGTGTTTTATTATCCTTCGAAAGATGTGTGAATATTGAAGTTGTAAGGAAGATCAGTAAATGAAACGTGGTGAATAAAAATGAAATTCCCATGATAAATATTTTTATCCCAGACTATATAATGAGGAGCTAAGTACTGTTAAAGAAATTGATTATCAGGGTGTAGTTAGAGATTGGTTAATTCATTGAACTCTCCAGACTAACAATTGCCTATTTTGATGGAGCAGGAAAAGTTGCTAATAGCTCACCATGCGAAATAACCATATTTTAAATATGCATTGTTGTTACATTCGTAAATTACACAGGCAGCAAGGTAATGTTGCAAAAAAGTTGTGGCAACGTTAACCCCATACATACCTAACGTTGGAGCAACGTTGAAATAAACCACCCTTAAACGTTGACACAATGTTTTCACAACTTTGTATCAACATACACTGAACATTGTAACAACGTTAGCTATGTTAGGGGCTAACGTTGTGGTAACATTACCTTGTTGACTAGGATCCCACTTTAAGCTGTATATCCAGTCCGGATTAGCCTTACTGTGCATAAAGTTGACTTAAAACTCCAAATCAATCCATCGATTGTCAGGTCGGGGAGGGGGGTGGGGTCTACCGATGAGTTGGATCACAATATTGCAACTCTACAATTGTACGTTTAACTCTAGTTGCAATACTGCCATAGCATTGGTTGTCATCTCCAACAGCATTTCACCGACCAATGTTGCGAAGCACGGAGCATCACGTCGCCAGGTGTTCGTGGTCTGAATCCCAACCTGGGCATGTTCATCTTCGCGATTAGCCTGAAGTGGCAGATAAGCGAGGTAACGTAACCTAATGCAATCAACCTCTCACCATTTCGGATCTGCACCCCCCCCCCCACCCCCCGTAAAGAAATCCGGGCGTGTTCTGCTTCATCTCTAAGTCGAGGCATACAACATACACTCAGAGAACTAAATGCATCATATCGATTGATGCACCAGAATGCATCGATTGATGCACTAAAGTGTGGTTTATGGCTTCTTCAAGGAATCAAATTCACATTTGATGCATTTGGGTGCATTTCTGAATGTCGTGAAAGAAACACCAAAGTGCATCATTTGATTGAAGTGAGGATTCCTTTCAGTCGAGATGCACTTCAATGCATCAGTTGATGCGTTTTGATGCTCCTTGATGCATTTTGATGCACCTTCCTGCATCTTTTTTTGATGATACAAGGAACATCAACTGATGCATTGAAGTGCATCTCGACTGAAAGGAATCCTCACTTCAATCAAATGATGCACTTTGGTGTTTCTTTCACGACATTCAGAAATGCACCCAAATGCATCAAATGTGAATTTGATTCTTTGAAGAAGCCATAAAACACACTTTAGTGCATCAATCGATGCATTCTGGTGCATCAATCGATATGACGCATTTAGTGTTTTGTGTGTAGCTGAGACGGGGTGCACGTTTTTACCATAAACGTACATATCCTCTCTTTGAATTCCCTTATCATTTTTCGAAGAGTAAGGATGATATGATCCTCCCGAACCATATCAAAGATTCGGTCATATTTTATATTATTCTTAATTATTTTGCTTTTATATTTACTATAACAACGTTATGAAAGATACGATATTTAACAGTTGACCTAATGACATAATTCTGTCATTCGAGAAGTTTCGTGTTTGTTATTTGCAAGCTTCTAGAAAGCAAAATCTTTCACTGTTGACAATTAGTAAAAAATATGTGTTCTCAGTTTTAGAATCAAACTATTATGAACGCCATAAGAGCTAAATTTCAGTTGGAGCTATTAGTAATATAAGCCTTATGACATTGGAAAGAAGTTTTTAAGAACGTGGCAACTTTGTGGTAGAGAATATTATAGAAACTTCAAGGATCATAATTGTTGTTTTAGACATAGAAAAATGAACCTTATGGAACATACTGTTTAATCTTTAGAATATTGCCATTATACACAAATTAGTTCTGCATATCACAGCTGTAGCTATGTTTATCTATTGTGTCACGGGAGGCGCTTAGCTTGACATGCGGGGGGTATAAATACAGCTTCGGAACCTAATTCTGGGACACCGATTCCGATGGATTAACATCTTAAATACTCAGCTCCCTTTATGGGAGTGTTCAAGAACTCAGTCTTCGTTCCCAAATTAGCTTAGAGACATAGTTATTCTGTCGTATGGGTAGGTTCGCCCTGTGGACATGCTAACATCTCACCATACGAAAGAATAAGTTAATTTAAACTTTATCGTGAAGTTTTCTGAAATTTTAAATAAAATCTTAACAAATTAATGTTAAATTTCGACTCAGAACGTACTGTTATTCTGACGCATGGTTAGGTTCGCCCTGTGGACATGAGTAGTATCTGACTGCGCCAACGTCTGTTTTCTCCATGGGTGGTTTTTTTATTTGCACGTACTTATAACTAATTTGCACGTACTTAGAACTAATTTGCGCGTACTTAGAATTTATTAGCAAGTACTTAGAATACTTTACATTTATGTATTTGCATGTTTATAACTTTTATGAATATATAATTATTTATTTTATGAAAAATATGTATATAGAAGGTAATTAGAGGTACTAAACGCTATGCATATGTTTTTATATTCATTACTGCAAAGTATGTAATGTATAAATCAATAATAATTAATGTTTATAGTATTGAAAATAAGTTTTCTATGGTTTATGAACCGCTATGAACGCTGGTAATGGTACGAAAGAAGACGGTCCCGGTACTCGAACCCGCGATATGTAATATTATTAATTAGTACTATGTAATAATGTATGTTATTATGGTATGAAACACGATGGTACGAGACGCCAGACAGAATACGGTCTTTGAATTTCGACTCCGCTCTGATGCCAGACAGAGAGAATGAATTAATATTCCGCGCAGGTAGACGAGAAAGGAATTTGGGGGAAGCGCGTTCAAGGTCAAATGACGTCAGAACGTCAGAACAAAGGAAGAAGCTGATTCACCAATCAGAGAACGCGTCGGTAGATTTTCAGAACCGGTTTTTTCAAGGTTAACCAGTACGCAAGAACAGGGGAAAGCTATGCAATAGTGTAGGGCAGGGGAGGTATTCAACCAGACAACAAAGGATGCTCAGCAAGGGTCAAATCTCTGAAGCTATGCGGTTTCCGCCGCCAATTAATATTCCGCTCAGGTTTGCCTCCAAGGCACAGGACGCTTTAGCGCAGGTTTTTTTATCTGTACTATGAAGAAGGGAGAGCTATTAGGGACGGGGCCTACAGTTTTCACCATTTGCTTTTATCACGGGGTAACGAACCTAGGACCCTTTGATTATTGATTTAGGTACTAAATGTATGTTACTGTGTGCTATTTAACTTAATTTTGAGTTTATTTTTTACCAAACTTTGACTTTATGTCAAACATTTTCACAGCTTATCCTTATTTTTACCAAAATAACACTATTTGTACTATTCAAGCAACATTTTTTATTAAATTTTGCACTCACAAAAAACATTTTTCAATTTTTAACTTATTATTTTACAATTTTATGTTAATTTTTTTACCAAAATAACACTATTTGTACTATTCAGGCAACATTTTTTATTAAATTTTGGACTCGCAAAGACATTTTTTCAACTTTTAACTTATTATTTTACAACTTTAAGTTAATTTTTTTACCAAAATAACACTATTTGTACTATTCAAGCAACATTTTTTATTAAATTTTGCACTCACAAAAAACATTTTTTCAATTTTTAATTTATTATTTTACAATTTTATGTTAATTTTTTTACCAAAATAACACTATTTGTACTATTCAGGCAACATTTTTTATTAAATTTTGGACTCGCAGACATTTTTTCAACTTTTAATTTATTATTTTACAACTTTAAGTTAATTTTTTACCAAAATAACACTATTTGTACTATTCAAGCAACATTTTTTATTAAATTTTGCACTCACAAAAAACATTTTTTCAATTTTTAACTTATTATTTTACAATTTTATGTTAATTTTTTTACCAAAATAACACTATTTGTACTATTCAGGCAACATTTTTTATTAAATTTTGGACTCGCAAAGACATTTTTTCAACTTTTAACTTATTATTTTACAACTTTAAGTTAATTTTTTACCAAAATAACACTATTTGTACTATTCAGGCAACATTTTTTATTAAATTTTGGACTCACAAAGACATTTTTTACAACTTTTTAACTTATTATTTACAATTTTGTACCTATTTTTAACCTAAATAACACTATTTATACTATTAAGGAAAGACTTTTAGTTATATTTTCGACACACAAAGTGTGTGTTCTCAACTTCTATCTGTTTATTTCACAAGTTTAGGCTTATTATTATTCAAATAACACAATTCAATCTGTTCAGGAAAGACTTTTAGTTACATTTTCGACACACTAAGTGTGTGTGTTCTCAACTTCTATCTGTTTATTAGGCTTATTATTACCAAAATAACACTATTTGTACTATTCAGGCAACATTTTTTATTAAATTTTGCACTCACAAAAAACATTTTTCAATTTTTAACTTATTATTTTACAACTTTATGTTAATTTTTACCAAAATAACACTATTTGTACTATTCAGGCAACATTTTTTATTAAATTTTGGACTCACAGATATTTTTTACAACTTTTTAACTTATTATTTACAATTTTGTACCTATTTTTAACCTAAATAACACTATTTATACTATTAAGGAAAGACTTTTAGTTATATTTTCGACACACAAAGTGTGTGTTCTCAACTTCTATCTGTTTATTTCACAAGTTTAGGCTTATTATTATTCAAATAACACAATTCAATCTGTTCAGGAAAGACTTTTAGTTACATTTTCGACACACTAAGTGTGTGTTCTCAACTTCTATCTGTTTATTAGGGTTATTATTACTCAAATAACATTATTTATACTATTCAGGTATCATTTTTTTATTAAATTTTGGACTCAGAAAGATATTTTTACAACTTTTTAACTTATTATTTTACAAGTTTATACCTATTTTTAACCTAAATAACACTATTTACACTATTCAGGAAAGTCTTTTAGTTACATTTTCGACACACAAAGTGTGTGTTCTCAACTTTTATTTGTTTATTTCTCAAGTTTAGCCTAATATTTACTCAAATAGCACGATTTGATCGTGTCTTTTATTACATTTTGGACACACACACACACATACACACACACACACACACACACACAGAGAGAGAGAGAGAGAGAGAGAGATTTCCAAGTTTACAGGATTATTCTCCAAGTTTACTCAAATAACACAATTTAAATGTGTTGTGAATTAGATTTTGTACACACGACGTGTGTTTTGTCAACTTTAACCCTTTCATTTTTAAGTTTATTTTACCAAAGTAAGACGGCTTAGTCTATTCAAGAAAGTTTTCAATTATATTTTGGATGCAAAAGTATATTTTGTCAAGTTCTACCCTTTTATTTTACAAGTTTAGGCTTATTTTTACTCAAATAACACAATTTCATCTATTTAGGCAACATTTTGTTTCTTATATTTTACTCACAAAGACATTTTTTTCAATTTTTAAGGTATTATTTCACAAGTTTATGTAATTTTTTATTCTAATAACACAATTTTAACTATTCAGGCAACATTTTTTATTGCGATTTGGATTTACAAAGAGATTTTTTTAAAATTTTTGTATTAAATTTTCTATTTATTGTATTTCACATTCACTAATTTTAAAGTTTTACTTTCTATTTTTATCTAAAAACTAAAGAAAAAAGTATTTTTAACTAAAAGTTATTTTATAGTTTTCGGTTTTCAGATTTCCACAATGCTATTTTTGGTTCTGTATTTCTATATTAGGATATTACAGTTCTAAGGTGTGTATAATATTTCAAAGTATTTTCAGGGTGTATTTGTTAATGCATTTGGATGATAACTATTAGGTTTTTGGACGAACTAATGTTAAGAATATTTCAACCAATCAGAAAACGCGTCGGTTTTATTTCAACCAATCAGAAAACGCGTCGGTTTTATTTCAACCAATCAGAGAAGGCGTCAGTTTGCTTATGAGGTATAAAAACTGCGTAAAAGCAAGCAGAAGCTATTTTGAGAAGTATTTCTGAAGCATTGCGTCAGAGAAGACATCAAGTTGTGATTATTGTCTGAGATTTGAAGACAAAGAACTCAAAAGAAGCTATAATTAAGGTAAGTGAATTGTTACATATATGTATGGTGCTTTTAAATAATGCGTAAATGCAAATATTGAAACGAAGAAAACGTCAATGCAAACCAAAAAGAATATGCGTAATGTGAACAAGTACTACAACTATTTTTCTATTTTTCAGGTGCTTCTAATTTTGTATGTGTGACTGAAAGGGACCATTAGTAAAAGATGGCGTCTTCAACCTCCACAAACAAGGCTAACCACACTGCGGTGAGTACCTCGCAAGAGATTTTACCACTGGAATGTATATTTCTCCACTAGTTTTTGAAATAATATATAAATCCAGAAAACAAAGAAACGAAAAAAGTAAATACAGAAATGAATATGCGTAATATAAACAAGTACTACAACTATGTTTCTATTTTTCAGGTGTTCTTATTTGTGTACCTGTGAGTGGAAGGATCTATTACTGGAAATAACGCCAACAAAGTAACCAACAAGGACATGAGTCAAATAATTGCATCATGTCCATGTTTTTCCAATTATATCTATAAGGACTGCGTGTTGGAGACTTTGAAGAGGTATACACCTGGCAAGTATATTATATGCTGGGGATGTTATTCTAATCAAGGCAACCAATTAGCCCACGATTGTGTAGTTAACCATTTCTACGAGTGTGAGTGCGTATGCTGTAAAGATGAAGATTTACTCTCTGAACGTTATTTTATTTGCCAAGGAGAACGCTGTTTGAATAAATGCCAACGATGTTTTAAGTGGATGTGCGAGAGAATCCAGTATTATTTACAGGACTTGGATAACACAAAACATATTTTTGATTTTTATATTACTAACCATGAGGATGTTGCGGATGCTTTGACGGCACACGAGGTACAGACAGAATACAAAGCTTTTTATAGTGTATTATGTGAAATTTCAAACAATATCGAACTAGTGAAAACTCTTATAGATCCTATACGCTCAGCAGAGCTTACTTATGGTAGCACAGGATTTTTGTGAGAGTTGAATAGAGACTGACTAATAACACCGAAAATGGTGCAATACATTATTGATGTACAAGGATTTATTTATAACAGAAAATTTATATTGCGTGAGATTTGTGTGAGTTCTACAAATTTGGACACTGTGTATTATACGCTTGTGAGTGTTCCCGATTATTTCAAAGAGAACAAAGAATCGCGCTGGGTTAAAGACAATCTCCATGCATTAATGTATGATATTTCTTGTGGATGTGAAATATACTATGTCCGGAGGGCAGTTAGGAACTTGAACTGTCAAGGTGGTACATTTTTCTGCAAAGGAAAATCCCAAATTATCAAAGATTTGTTTAATATTGATAACATTGTTGATTTACAAACTGTAAACTGTCCATCCCTTAAGAATTTGTATATGTTTCAAGGAGGATTGTGCAAGTATCATTCTGATACTTCTCCCCCAGCTGAACAAGGTTGCGCATTCAGAAATGTTCAAAGACTTGTATGTTGGTACAATAATAAAAATATTAATGTGTAATGTATTTAGTGCAAATAATAAAGATTTGTGAAAAAGAAATGTTTTCTATGTTGTTATTTAGTTTTATTTGGCTGCATCATCACATGGGTTATTTCTATTTGGTTCATTATACGAGGCTACAATCACTATATGTCTATGAGGACTAAAATCCACTGATTGAACCTTAAAGCTTAGGTTTACTATGTATATTGATTAAACACAGGACAACACGAATCTTACAGAGGATTGTAGGAGGCATAGGCCCACACACCAGAGCCTTATTAGCCTGCAAGAACAACTTGTATGTTGAATTGTGACTGTTTAGCAATAATATTTATAAAGTTTAAATCATTTTCATTAGATTATATATATATTTTGGATTCAAATAAAACACTCAAGTTAAGTTTTTTAAGTTTATTTTTATTTAATATACAAATATAGAATATATCAAATTTACATATATGAAAAGTACTCTACCAAAGAGCAAAAGTTTACATAGGGATTACGATTTAGCCGATGCTGAAATTCTTCCATGAGGGATTTGTAGTAAGAGAGAAATTTTTGCCACTGTTTAAAGTTGAGGGTGACTCCACCAGAGATGCTGGTGATTTCCACTTTTATATTTTCTAAACTGCCCTCGAAGGTGAAGTAAGGTTCTCCTATAATGTCTATAGATCTGAATCTGTCTTTTTGTGTGGGGAATCTGTTTTTGTAAGTGTCGAAGATCACATCTGATTTGTAAACGCATGATGGGTACTCTTCTTTATTTAGGACAATGTATTTTTTTCATGTTTCAAAATCAATTCAGTGTCTGCGAAAGTACCTCGAATAATGATATCCATGTTGGCATCGATGATGAATCTGGTTTCTGGTTTTATGTTGTTCATTTGGTGTGTGCCTCTGATAGACTGCATTTTGGTTTGGTATCAATAAAAAGTTTTAAAAATATGCAACTAGTGCTACAAAAGGAACGGAAATTATCGACAATTTCTGGATTATAACTAAAATTCAGTTTGCCTTTTACATATCCAATATTTACATACCAACACTAACTAGACTTCGATTTATATAAATGTAGCAGGAACTATATTTCTGAGAATCAAACTATATTAGGATTATATGTTAAACTTATACAAAACCAGATTATTCTATGTAAGTATATTTATATTGACTGGATTATTTAACAGATCAAACAGAAAGAAGGCAAATTCCACTAAACGTAGGTGATTGCATGAAAATAACTAGGTCAAGGAGTGACCAACAGTGAGCTGAGGTTATATATAGAGGGTCGCTCTTCATAATTCTTACCTTCGCTGGATCGGCGAAGGAACGCACTTGTGGGCGGTAGAACCTGAATGGGCTCCACCAAGACATCGGAGACTCGAAGCAGATGTCTTGGTGGATGAACCCAAGTAGGGTCATAGGCGCTAGGGTCAATTTGGTTATTTCTTCTTGTATGAGGAACCAATTTGGCCAACTCCCCACATTAACTTACATTGCTTATAACTAATTAAATTTGAAGAAAAATTATAATCTCTTAGACTGTAAACATATTTTATATTTAGGCTGCACAAGATCCAATGATAAAATTAAAAAAATGGTAATCACCCAGACAGGGACTCGAACCCTGGACAGATAGGTTAAAACCCATCTGAGCACAAGGTATTCTTTTTTTGAAAAGTTAGTTATGTTAAGAAATATCGTTTGAGAACTCTTTTGGTCTGGGTCGACAGAGAAGGAGACAGCATTTCCAAAATTTTACAGACTGGATGTATTTTACCATCACTATAGAGGTTTTTACTATATGTAATTCGAAACGCTAGAGTTCAGTTAGCTTTCAAAATTGAAGTTACATAGTACAATATGTTGAAGTTTTTGTGTTTGGCACGCATAACAAGTTACACTTATATCCATTTCAGGACAAATAATGCTAAAACTCTCAAATTTACTGTCATCTCATCAACTACTAGCAAAGTTTAAGTATTATATGTCCTGAAATGGATATAAGTGTAACTTGTTATGCGTGCCAAACACAAAAACTTCAACATATTGTACTATGTAACTTCAATTTTGAAAGCTAACTGAATTTTAGTTATAATCCAGAAATTGTCGATAATTTCCGTTCCTTTTGTAGCACTAGTTGCATATTTTTAAAACTTTTTATTGATACCAAACCAAAATGCAGTCTATCAGAGGCACACACCAAATGAACAACATAAAACCAGAAACCAGATTCATCATCGATGCCAACATGGATATCATTATTCGAGGTACTTTCGCAGACACTGAATTGATTTTGAAACATGAAAAAAATACATTGTCCTAAATAAAGAAGAGTACCCATCATGCGTCTACAAATCAGATGTGATCTTCGACACTTACAAAAACAGATTCCCCACACAAAAAGACAGATTCAGATCTATAGACATTATAGGAGAACCTTACTTCACCTTCGAGGGCAGTGGAGAAAATATAAAAGTGGAAATCACCAGCATCTCTGGTGGAGTCACCCTCAACTTTAAACAGTGGCAAAAATTTCTCTCTTACTACAAATCCCTCATGGAAGAATTTCAGCATCGGCTAAATCGTAATCCCTATGTAACTTTTGCTCTTTGGTAGAGTACTTTTCATATATGTAAATTTGATATATTCTATATTTGTATATTAAATAAAAATAAACTTAAAAAACTTAACTTGAGTGTTTTATTTGAATCCAAAATATATATATAATCTAATGAAAATGATTTAAACTTTATAAATATTATTGCTAAACAGTCACAATTCAACATACAAGTTGTTCTTGCAGGCTAATAAGGCTCTGGTGTGTGGGCCTATGCCTCCTACAATCCTCTGTAAGATTCGTGTTGTCCTGTGTTTAATCAATATACATAGTAAACCTAAGCTTTAAGGTTCAATCAGTGGATTTTAGTCCTCATAGACATATAGTGATTGTAGCCTCGTATAATGAACCAAATAGAAATAACCCATGTGATGATGCAGCCAAATAAAACTAAATAACAACATAGAAAACATTTCTTTTTCACAAATCTTTATTATTTGCACTAAATACATTACACATTAATATTTTTATTATTGTACCAACATACAAGTCTTTTTTTTTTACATTTCTGAATGCGCAACCTTGTTCAGCTGGGGGAGAAGTATCAGAATGATACTTGCACAATCCTCCTTGAAACATATACAAATTCTTAAGGGATGGACAGTAAATCAACAATGTTATCAATATTAAACAAATCTTTGATAATTTGGGATTTTCCTTTGCAGAAAAATGTACCACCTTGACAGTTCAAGTTCCTAACTGCCCTCCGGACATAGTATATTTCACATCCACAAGAAATATCATACATTAATGCATGGAGATTGTCTTTAACCCAGCGCGATTCTTTGTTCTCTTTGAAATAATCGGGAACACTCACAAGCGTATAATACACAGTGTCCAAATTTGTAGAACTCACACAAATCTCACGCAATATAAATTTTCTGTTATAAATAAATCCTTGTACATCAATAATGTATTGCACCATTTTCGGTGTTATTAGTCAGTCTCTATTCAACTCTCACAAAAATCCTGTGCTACCATAAGTAAGCTCTGCTGAGCGTATAGGATCTATAAGAGTTTTCACTAGTTCGATATTGTTTGAAATTTCACATAATACACTATAAAAAGCTTTGTATTCTGTCTGTACCTCGTGTGCCGTCAAAGCATCCGCAACATCCTCATGGTTAGTAATATAAAAATCAAAAATATGTTTTGTGTTATCCAAGTCCTGTAAATAATACTGGATTCTCTCGCACATCCACTTAAAACATCGTTGGCATTTATTCAAACAGCGTTCTCCTTGGCAAATAAAATAACGTTCAGAGAGTAAATCTTCATCTTTACAGCATACGCACTCACACTCGTAGAAATGGTTAACTACACAATCGTGGGCTAATTGGTTGCCTTGATTAGAATAACATCCCCAGCATATAATATACTTGCCAGGTGTATACCTCTTCAAAGTCTCCAACACGCAGTCCTTATAGATATAATTGGAAAAACATGGACATGATGCAATTATTTGACTCATGTCCTTGTTGGTTACTTTGTTGGCGTTATTTCCAGTAATAGATCCTTCCACTCACAGGTACACAAATAAGAACACCTGAAAAATAGAAACATAGTTGTAGTACTTGTTTATATTACGCATATTCATTTCTGTATTTACTTTTTTCGTTTCTTTGTTTTCTGGATTTATATATTATTTCAAAAACTAGTGGAGAAATATACATTCCAGTGGTAAAATCTCTTGCGAGGTACTCACCGCAGTGTGGTTAGCCTTGTTTGTGGAGGTTGAAGACGCCATCTTTTACTAATGGTCCCTTTCAGTCACACATACAAAATTAGAAGCACCTGAAAAATAGAAAAATAGTTGTAGTACTTGTTCACATTACGCATATTCTTTTTGGTTTGCATTGACGTTTTCTTCGTTTCAATATTTGCATTTACGCATTATTTAAAAGCACCATACATATATGTAACAATTCACTTACCTTAATTATAGCTTCTTTTGAGTTCTTTGTCTTCAAATCTCAGACAATAATCACAACTTGATGTCTTCTCTGACGCAATGCTTCAGAAATACTTCTCAAAATAGCTTCTGCTTGCTTTTACGCAGTTTTTATACCTCATAAGCAAACTGACGCCTTCTCTGATTGGTTGAAATAAAACCGACGCGTTTTCTGATTGGTTGAAATAAAACCGACGCGTTTTCTGATTGGTTGAAATATTCTTAACATTAGTTCGTCCAAAAACCTAATAGTTATCATCCAAATGCATTAACAAATACACCCTGAAAATACTTTGAAATATTATACACACCTTAGAACTGTAATATCCTAATATAGAAATACAGAACCAAAAATAGCATTGTGGAAATCTGAAAACCGAAAACTATAAAATAACTTTTAGTTAAAAATACTTTTTTCTTTAGTTTTTAGATAAAAATAGAAAGTAAAACTTTAAAATTAGTGAATGTGAAATACAATAAATAGAAAATTTAATACAAAAATTTTAAAAAAATCTCTTTGTAAATCCAAATCGCAATAAAAAATGTTGCCTGAATAGTTAAAATTGTGTTATTAGAATAAAAAATTACATAAACTTGTGAAATAATACCTTAAAAATTGAAAAAAATGTTTTTGTGAGTAAAATATAAGAAACAAAATGTTGCCAATATAGATGAAATTGTGTTATTTGAGTAAAAATAAGCCTAAACTTGTAAAATAAAAGGGTAGAACTTGACAAAATATACTTTTGCATCCAAAATATAATTGAAAACTTTCTTGAATAGACTAAGCCGTCTTACTTTGGTAAAATAAACTTAAAAATGAAAGGGTTAAAGTTGACAAAACACACGTCGTGTGTACAAAATCTAATTCACAACACATTTAAATTGTGTTATTTGAGTAAACTTGGAGAATAATCCAGTAAACTTGGAAATCTCTCTCTCTCTCTCTCTCTCTCTCTCTGTGTGTGTGTGTGTGTGTGTGTGTATGTGTGTGTGTGTGTCCAAAATGTAATAAAAGACACGATCAAATCGTGCTATTTGAGTAAATATTAGGCTAAACTTGAGAAATAAACAAATAAAAGTTGAGAACACACACTTTGTGTGCCAAAAATGTAACTAAAAGACTTTCCTGAATAGTGTAAATAGTGTTATTTAGGTTAAAAATAGGTATAAACTTGTAAAATAATAAGTTAAAAAGTTGTAAAAATATCTTTCTGAGTCCAAAATTTAATAAAAAAATGATGCCTGAATAGTATAAATAATGTTATTTGAGTAATAATAACCCTAATAAACAGATAGAAGTTGAGAACACACACTTAGTGTGTCGAAAATGTAACTAAAAGTCTTTCCTGAACAGATTGAATTGTGTTATTTGAATAATAATAAGCCTAAACTTGTGAAATAAACAGATAGAAGTTGAGAACACACACTTTGTGTGTCGAAAATATAACTAAAAGTCTTTCCTTAATAGTATAAATAGTGTTATTTAGGTTAAAAATAGGTACAAAATTGTAAATAATAAGTTAAAAAGTTGTAAAAAATATCTGTGAGTCCAAAATTTAATAAAAAATGTTGCCTGAATAGTACAAATAGTGTTATTTTGGTAAAAATTAACATAAAGTTGTAAAATAATAAGTTAAAAATTGAAAAATGTTTTTTGTGAGTGCAAAATTTAATAAAAAATGTTGCCTGAATAGTACAAATAGTGTTATTTTGGTAATAATAAGCCTAATAAACAGATAGAAGTTGAGAACACACACACTTAGTGTGTCGAAAATGTAACTAAAAGTCTTTCCTGAACAGATTGAATTGTGTTATTTGAATAATAATAAGCCTAAACTTGTGAAATAAACAGATAGAAGTTGAGAACACACACTTTGTGTGTCGAAAATATAACTAAAAGTCTTTCCTTAATAGTATAAATAGTGTTATTTAGGTTAAAAATAGGTACAAAATTGTAAATAATAAGTTAAAAAGTTGTAAAAAATGTCTTTGTGAGTCCAAAATTTAATAAAAAATGTTGCCTGAATAGTACAAATAGTGTTATTTTGGTAAAAAATTAACTTAAAGTTGTAAAATAATAAGTTAAAAGTTGAAAAAATGTCTTTGCGAGTCCAAAATTTAATAAAAAATGTTGCCTGAATAGTACAAATAGTGTTATTTTGGTAAAAAAATTAACATAAAATTGTAAAATAATAAGTTAAAAATTGAAAAAATGTTTTTTGTGAGTGCAAAATTTAATAAAAAATGTTGCTTGAATAGTACAAATAGTGTTATTTTGGTAAAAAATTAACTTAAAGTTGTAAAATAATAAATTAAAAGTTGAAAAAATGTCTGCGAGTCCAAAATTTAATAAAAAATGTTGCCTGAATAGTACAAATAGTGTTATTTTGGTAAAAAAATTAACATAAAATTGTAAAATAATAAATTAAAAATTGAAAAAATGTTTTTTGTGAGTGCAAAATTTAATAAAAAATGTTGCTTGAATAGTACAAATAGTGTTATTTTGGTAAAAAAATTAACTTAAAGTTGTAAAATAATAAGTTAAAAGTTGAAAAAATGTCTTTGCGAGTCCAAAATTTAATAAAAAATGTTGCCTGAATAGTACAAATAGTGTTATTTTGGTAAAAAAATTAACATAAAATTGTAAAATAATAAGTTAAAAATTGAAAAATGTTTTTTGTGAGTGCAAAATTTAATAAAAAATGTTGCTTGAATAGTACAAATAGTGTTATTTTGGTAAAAATAAGGATAAGCTGTGAAAATGTTTGACATAAAGTCAAAGTTTGGTAAAAAATAAACTCAAAATTAAGTTAAATAGCACACAGTAACATACATTTAGTACCTAAATCAATAATCAAAGGGTCCTAGGTTCGTTACCCCGTGATAAAAGCAAATGGTGAAAACTGTAGGCCCCGTCCCTAATAGCTCTCCCTTCTTCATAGTACAGATAAAAAAACCTGCGCTAAAGCGTCCTGTGCCTTGGAGGCAAACCTGAGCGGAATATTAATTGGCGGCGGAAACCGCATAGCTTCAGAGATTTGACCCTTGCTGAGCATCCTTTGTTGTCTGGTTGAATACCTCCCCTGCCCTACACTATTGCATAGCTTTCCCCTGTTCTTGCGTACTGGTTAACCTTGAAAAAACCGGTTCTGAAAATCTACCGACGCGTTCTCTGATTGGTGAATCAGCTTCTTCCTTTGTTCTGACGTTCTGACGTCATTTGACCTTGAACGCGCTTCCCCCAAATTCCTTTCTCGTCTACCTGCGCGGAATATTAATTCATTCTCTCTGTCTGGCATCAGAGCGGAGTCGAAATTCAAAGACCGTATTCTGTCTGGCGTCTCGTACCATCGTGTTTCATACCATAATAACATACATTATTACATAGTACTAATTAATAATATTACATATCGCGGGTTCGAGTACCGGGACCGTCTTCTTTCGTACCATTACCAGCGTTCATAGCGGTTCATAAACCATAGAAAACTTATTTTCAATACTATAAACATTAATTATTATCGATTTATACATTACATACTTTGCAGTAATGAATATAAAAACATATGCATAGCGTTTAGTACCTCTAATTACCTTCTATATACATATTTTTCATAAAATAAATAATTATATATTCATAAAAGTTATAAACATGCAAATACATAAATGTAAAGTATTCTAAGTACTTGCTAATAAATTCTAAGTACGCGCAAATTAGTTCTAAGTACGTGCAAATTAGTTATAAGTACGTGCAAATAAAAAACCACCCATGGAGAAAACAGACGTTGGCGCAGTCAGATACTACTGACATGCTAACATGTCACCATGCTTGAGAATAAGTTAATTTACGATTTATTTCAACCTTTGTGATAATTCAGTTTGATTTCTTCGAAACTTATACGTAATATATTTTCAATTTTTGCATAATGCAACAGGACTTAATGTTATTCTGCCGTATGAGTAGGTTCGCCCTGTGTGCATGTTAACATGCCATCATTCGGAAGAATATGTTCACGTCTCCATGATTATTATTTATTGATCAGGTTATTCATTATTGATATCTGGCATGGTTAGGTTTCGCCCTGTGAACATGCTAACATGTTACCATACCGATATCAAGTCGATGTCTCTAATATTTTACGAATTATAGCAGTTTGTATTTCTGCATATATCTTGAAGCCAGACCATAATGTCCAATTTATATTGAAATCGGAGTCAATACTTAAAACCTTCGCCAGTCACGTCGAAGTTATGCTTCATTATGATAAGGAGCGTTCATAAAGTTCCAAGCAAGCGCCTGGTCGTCTTTATATAACTGATATGACAGCTGATCCATATTATGTAAATCAACTGCAAAAGTCGCGTAGATTTAATTATGAGAAGGAAATCTGTTCTGTCCTTTATTTATGGAGATCTGTAACTAAGATGTAAATTTACAAAAGTATCTTGAAAATAAACCATCTTCATGAAAATAATTGCCCATGAAGAAGCCTACTGAAGACGCATACCTTTCTTCGGAAACAGATGTTATTCATTTATAAAATCTCCCTTTTCCATAGCCTGTCAAATGATTTAGTACATAACAGTCGAAGCTTCATATCCCACGTATTTGTACTACTATACCCGTACCTGAGAGGGGTCAGAGTATCCCATTAGCCCACTGAGTTTTAGTCGAGGTGAAGAAACAGATGAAATAGGATATTGAAAGGTGATTGAAGGAAATAGGAAGGTAAAGATGAGGATTGACGCTTTGTCTTCGTGATTTTTTTTAATGTAATAGTTGCAATTGTATGGTTTTTCGAAGGCGATTTATGCTCGAGGACGCTGACGACAGAGGGTGGCCTAAAGGTTCGAGAGAGGAACCGCCACAAAGCCTAGTTCAGTATGAGAGCAGCCTAAAGTGTCGCGATGGATGTTTCCGCTCACTTTCTTCGTCTCCTTCGAAGTTTAGAGCTGGCGATCGAGCGCAGGTCTCTCCCCAGCCATGCAGCTAAGCAATGATGATTTAAAAAAGATGGTATTTGTTTTATTTTGATTTTGAGCGTTTTCCCTCATCAGCTGTTATGTTTTCCTTCCCAATTTTGCGTAACGTTATGCGTCGCTCTTCATAGTAATTCACCTGTTGATATGTGCTGATAGGAATATTGGCAGCCCTGAAAGGACTCCCCTGGAATTGAAGGAAAGGATTTGTAAGGGAGAGTGCTAAGGGCACCCTTACAAGGATGCTCTTTCTATTATTTTGATAAGATACATCTTCAGATATTCCATATAAATTCATAAGAATTCAGTTTATTTGTAAGCGTTAATTTTCCATTTAAAGTAAAATTTTATAAAGTCACTTATAATATTAAATGCAAGACTTTAAAACTTTTATACCATACTACTTAATGTTTTACAATTTTGACATACAGTTGAAGTAAATATAAATAAAGAATATTTTATTTTAATTTATTCAAGTTATCTACAGGTTGCTTATGAGTAATGCATAATAATTAAACTTATATAAACTATGAGTAAGTTTAGTGACATCTGTTGTTATTCGCTTTGCTAAATTATATTCCATGCATTAATTTTCATTGGCTGTGCGATATCGTTTTTATCGAAAATATCAACGTCGGTATTGATATCGACGATACCTGCAAGTAACGATATTATCAATACCAATAGTCCTTAACGACATTAATCGAGAAAGTGAAAATAAGCTAGTTTGAATAGTGTTCTTGCATTCCCTGTGTAAAGTTAAATCAAGCACAAGGTTGTTTATGATGGCAAGTATAGGGTTCGCTGCGGGTGCAGAACTTGTGAGAGGTGGGTGAATGATAGATTGCCTCTCATTAACTTGTAAAGCAAAAGCGTGCAATAATATGTAAATAGAGCAAAGTTCCTACTTGATAGGCAGCTCCTGTCCACTCTTGCGGCAGCCGGTCCTCATGCTGGCAAGGGAATTGGGGAGCTAGCATTACGCCGGAGACCAACCAGACAACAGCTGTGGCACCGAGAGTTACGACGCGGCGGGAGGAAGTACTACGATCACCTCGTTCTACAGGCTGCTGCGTTTCTTATCGCGCTGGATTGATCGCTTCCCCGCTCCCCATTTCCCTTGCCAGCATGTAGGCTTCCCGCCGTAAGACTGGAAAGAGCTATACAGTAAAACCTCGTTAATCCGTACTAATGGGGGGAAAGTTGACCGGTTTAACGGAATTCCAGATTAACTGAAATAACCTAAAAGAACAGTGGAAAGTGCATTACAACTCCAGTTATAACAACAAAACACGTTTATTATGGTGTATTTAAAGGGCATAGGCCTAAATACGCAATACAGTACAGTACAAAGTCTGCGGAACAGAATCTCATCAGTGGTTGACTGCCTTTTCTTTGGGAAGTTCTGTTGTTGACTTCTATTCACATTTAAAACCTTGCAATCTTCTTCTTCTTGTTTGGTTTTGCCTGTCCGGATTAAGCGAAGTCCGGCTTATCGGGGTGCGGATTAACGAGGTTTTGCAGTAGTTGTAAATGACCGTTTTGTTATTGGTGTCGCCTCAATTCTTAAACACCGGTCTAGGTTTCGAAGGCAAGCATCGGCCTCGTCTCGATCTAAAGCTACAGCCATGAAAATAGCCCATCAAGGTCAGGCCACCCATACACAGTGTTGCCAATAAGCAACAATTTCAACTTTCAATAATAATTCCGAAAAGAATGTTTGAAAATAGTAGGGGAGAGCGGGGTCAATTATAACAATTTTGACAAATGATGCATTTGCTATGAAACTATTTATCTTTGCAGCGTGAAAATCGGCATGGAAACACTGCAATATGTTGTTATTGATATTATGCAGTCACGATCCCGCCATATAAAATATGCTAATCATAATTAATGTTTTAAAAATGTGTGACAAATGTTACAATTGACCCTTGCTCGGGGGCAAATGTAACACACTACAGGGGCAAATGTAACATACTAACATTTACCAGAAATATAATTTATTTTTTTGCTGGAAATAAAATGTACCCTTACACAATGATTAACAATTCGCTAACTGTAAAGGTAAAAGGTAAAGTGTTCCCCTGTGCATAGCACCACGCCATGAAGGCGTATAGGGGGTGTGGGGGTAACGCCCCACACTTTCTTGATCCGGTCGTGAGTGGGGGTGATGTGATCAGCATCACGCCCCTAACCGCCTTTACCCCCCAGGGTTTCCCCCAGGTACCCATGTTATTCGACGCTGGGTGGGCGCCGGGGCCGCTTTCACCGTTAGAAAAGTTCCCGGATTTGAACCGGCCGGGGATCGAACCCGGGACCTTGAGCATGGTAGTCAGACGCGTTACCGACTGAGCCACCGCGGCCACTAACTGTGCTTTTGTTAATAAGTAGGCTAATCGAACCATACCAGGTCCCAAACACTGTTTCTAACAAAGATATATCTGATTATTCTGACTGACAGTTATGACAAATGTAAAAGCTGTCTCCTTTGGTGCATTTCTCATGTGACCAGTTGTCACAAGTTAAGCACTGCACCCATTGCTCACCAGATGCACTATTGGACCACTTCTCAAGGCAAACTAAACAAAAGCATTCGTCGCCTTTAGAGCTGCTTTCCTGACACCTTCTTGCGCTTCTGCTTGCAGTTCTCTTCTTTTTTGATTGACGACTGTCACTTCTGTCGAACAGCCTCTTTTTCCCTTTGTTGTTTTCTTGTCTCGGTCTTTGCTGTGCCATAAGTAGTTCTTTTTCAGGTGTATCTGTCCATACAGCACTTTTCTTTCTTTTCCTTCGAGGTGCTGATTCCTTAGATTCTGCATGAGGCAGAGGTCGAATGTGAGCCGGAGAAACAGCTTTTGAGGTGGACGGAAGAGGTTCATTGCAAGGGTTGCATTGCTCTTTGTTCTGGGTACAACTAGTTTCTTCCAAGTTACTTGATTGTCCTGTTTCATTAACTTCATTGTCATCATTAGTAGGTGCCTCGTCAGGGGTTTCTGTTCGTGCCGCAGAATCAGGCCTATCAGTGACGCTAGAAGGGGCAAATTCGTGCTCTTGAAATATGCATCCGTTGAAGGGGAATATTCCTGTACATTTGAAGCCTGCTTGAATATTGGATGGTGTAATCGCTAATGGCAGACATTCCCGAACAATTCCTGGCAAGTTGTATATTGTCATGCGAGTACCGGGATGGGTTTTTCTCCAGCCGTCAGCAAAGGTGTTGAAAAACTTTTTGAACGGACCATAAACACTTCTGTCCAGTGGTTGGAGCTTGTGCGACGTGTGAGGAGGGAAAGAAAGGAGAACAATTCCATTCTGTCGGCAAAAGTCTATGACTGGAAGTTGAACATGCGAGTCATGGTTGTCCAGGATAACCAAAACCTTTCTCTCAACACTCGGCTTGGCATACTTCCTAAAATGTTCGAGAAATTGTAAAAACTCTGGTGCCTGCATCCACCCCGAACCATATGCTGCTCCTGTGCTTCCTATTGGACCATTCTGGAGAAAATGATCCCGAAAGTTCTTCCGTGGAAAAATGAACATGGGTGGAATGCTGTTGCCTATGGCACTAACGGCTAAGCACATCGTTACCAAGGTGCCCCTCTCATGAGAATTAATTCCTCCAACTTGCTTGCTTCCCTTTGGTGCGACTATCTTGTCTGGCTTAGGGGCTGTTGATATGCCTGTTTCATCGACATTGTAGATGTCTTGAGGTTCGAATTGATATTGCTCCAAAACCTTCGATAGGTTTTCAAAAAAAAATTTAACATTCTCTTTATTAAAGTTCATAGCACGCGCTAAGGATGTTGACTCTGGGGTCCTTATTGCTAAAGTAGGATTTCTCTTTATAAATGCGGTAAACCAGTCTGCACCAGCCATTTGACGATCTGCCCAGGACTCTGGAAACTTACACTGATTTTGGTTTGCATATTGGTAGGCTAGCTGTCTGACTTCTTTTGGGGGTGAGTCCATAAAATATATTTGCACATGTCTTTATATACTCAGTTAACTGGGTCTCCATGTAGGCAGAGAACACTTTATTGTGTGGTTTATAACCCATTACAGGATTCCCTTTTTCTTGTCTCTTCTTAACAAAACGGGTCAATGTCACATGACAAATATTGTACGCTTTTGCTGCGTGTCGGATTGAAACATTGCTTTCCAAAACTAACTTTGCAGCTTCTTCCATCTTATCTTGTGAAGGGCCTCGTTCGGTAGTTCTTTTTCTGTCTCTCACCATTCTCAAACATACAGAATGTAATAATTCAGGATGGTTGAACAATGTTTTTTATTTCAATGCAAGTGAATATTTTACATAAGAAACGCATAAGGGGCAATTGTAACAGTGTTACAACTGCCCCTGTTACATTTGTTACATTTGCCCCATCCTGACGCCATATTGTTTGCTGGCTTGCAGCTACTAACCCCGACACCAGAAATTGATCACAACTATCTTAACAAATACATCAAATATTGTGTATTGCGATGATATATACAAACCTTGATCAGACGACATCGCGAAATCACTATTAAAAAATAAAAAGGAACCTTATATTTTTACTTACGTGTTGAAAATTTGAAAAACTCCCAATAATAGCCGGAACAATCGCTACGTAAGCACCACCGCCACATGAGTCACTCCCAACTGACGTCTCCTTTCTACAGGTTTGAATAGTTTTAAAAAATATCTCACGAGAGCAGCACAATAGCGATTGTTACATTTGCCCCGTGTTACAATTGACCCCGCTCTCCCCTACTTAACTTAAAGAACATTACAAGGTGTTTATAAAACTGAAATACGTTATTTACCATTTAGAAACTGTTAAAAATAATGGAAGTAGCCAGACAAGAGAGTTGGAAAAAATTGTGAAACATTCTTAAGGTTCATAGATGCTTGCAGTATATATTTTATACACAAAATGTATAAGCATGTGAAGTAAAAAAGTAAAATGTTCCAAGATTCGCAAATACTTTCTGGTTATATAATGTAAAATATCATCGCTGGTTAACGCGCGTTCTATTTGATAACGTAAAAACGTCCAGCAAGAAAGTTTGTCATAAAACGTTTAAATTAATTTTAAAAACATATACAGCGTCTTTGGAGTGACATGCCAGCTATATTTTATGTTTCATTTGAACGAATTTTGCTGCGCATCGATCTTTCGCTCATCTGACCGCTGCCTGTAACGTGTGCCCGGCTACATCTACTTACTGGGGGAAGTAGGTCCACGTACTTGTACAGTGGGATCCACGAGTATTACCGTGCAAATTGTCCATCACCATGTTCGTTGACGTTACTTGACCCAATAAGAGCTTCAAGAATTAAAAGAAAACTCAAAACAAGCTGTTGACAACTTCTGCACCAGCATACATAAAAATCCATCGCTTAAAAACACGTAGGATGTGAGAGAAAAATTAATGAAAATAGTCATGGACAATTTGCACGGTAATACTTATGGATTCCACTGTACAATCAATAATTTAATAACAATCAACTTTTAGTAGGTTTCTATGAAAATATGCAAATGAAACTGAAACAACTGCCTTAATTTTTGTGTATTTGTGTTATTTAGCACCGCATTTCTGCCACTTTTCACCAATCGCGACGATGAGGATGAAAGAGTGGATCACAAAGAACACGAAATCGGGATTCTAACCAGTAAATTTTACTTGCGAGAACAAAATTCCCCACCGAGGAGGTGTTTCATTTTTGCAGAATATTACCACAACCGACAAACACGTGTTTTGTAATTTGAAACGATCAAGTATTGTTGAAGCAAGGCCAATGGCATTCTTTGCTATGTATTACATTCGAAGAAAGTGGTTATAAAATGTAAACCGAAAACGTCAAACTGAATAAACAAGAGAAGGAAACAATTCTTAACGACAAAGCTGGCTAAAGAGACACAGCTAGTTGTGTCAATGTTTTTTTTATATTGAATTTAATCCATGCAAGACTTCAGATTTACAAATTTCAGCTTCTTTCTCCTTATTTTGGAGAAATATAAAAACTCGTACTGATAAGTGCTTGAGGGGTGCCGTAAACACATCTCAAACTCGCATATCGCTGCATCCGCCCCACTTAAAAAACACCCGGCTTTTTAAAGCCTTTAATTTCCATAACACCATAAGCACACCTCATGGCAAAAAAGCGTTATTTTTTGCTGAAAATAAAAGCCAGAGATAACGAGGTCACACGTTAAAGTCCGTATCTTTTCCCGAAAATATGGCTAAGCCTATGAGAAGCTTATCATGTTGCTCCTGTCTTACCCCGAGATCCCTAGATACTCATAAACAATGAGGTTTTATGCTTCACGTTATCAACGCCCCCAATCCTTCCTTTTTCGTTGTTCTCTTGTTTTTAAAACTTGATTCCAGGCTTTCGGAGTGCAAAGTTTGTCATTGCGGAAATGAGAGGACAAAGATTTTCGTAACAATATGGAGATGAGTCGCATTCTAATATACAAATATCTTTGAATAACGAGAAACACTTGCTAAAGTTATGCATAGAAAATCACACCAAAACTAACTTCATTACATTTTCCCAGAGTTTAAGTTTCTTGTAAGATGTACAACCTTTCAAGTTTCTTGTATTCTATAAATGTTCAATTTATTTTCCATTTTTGATGTTTCTTCCATATCTTGTTCTCATTTAAATACATTTCTCTGTGCTGTCAAATGAAATTAACTTTTTTTAAATATATTTTAGGAGAAAGATCGCAAAGTTTAACTTTTGCATTAATAGAGAACATTTAGTTATGTATAGTAGACAACAAAGCGAGTGTGTTTCCGGTAGCCAGGTGAGGCTCCCTTTACACCGGCGAGCGGGTTTTCGAAAGCAAACCGTCTCAGGCCGCGGCCTTTGCGCGCGATTTTTACATTTTTACACCTATTTCAGAAAAAAGTTATATCTCGGAGACTATTTGAGCAATCTACCTCGGGTAACTTTTGTTTGCAAGAAAAAACATCGGAGCACACGACTGTATACAATTCAGAGTGCCCAAGTGAGAAAAACGGGGTTGGGGGGCTAAGTCCCGAAATTTCAATGAAAACAAAATAAAAATCTGGCGTTCGCCCCCTCTTCTCCCGCTATTTTGGGAAAAGGGCGCGACAAAAGATAGCTCGGGAAAGGAAGGGAAGGGAAGAGGAGGGGACGGGGTCATGGGTAAGTGGGTTTTCTTCGAAAGGACATTTCAAAGTCTTATCTGAACATCTGTCAGCGTTTACAACCTCGCATACAAGTATGAAGGTGCTAAAAGCACAGGAACTTTTTAATCAGCATGATCCATCGGCCGACTACGCCTATATTTTCTATGGGTCACATGTGACCCATTGGCCGAGTAAAGGTTAAATTTGTTTGGACGTTTTGGTCAGTCTAAAATTTATGATTTGCTTCTTTTATATGTTTAGATTCCATTGTTGCGTTGCGTTAAGGAAAGCAAATAGATCAATGTAAATTCTAGGGTAAAGACCCCGAATATGAGACCCTTTTGGTAGAATTCGATTTACTTGTTAATTAAAGCATAAACGATTTATGTTTTCTTAAAAATATATTTTGTAGGGAGTCTACTTTATGATACAAGGTATTGCAATATATAAAAAAGTAACAATCATAAATTATAAACAAAAAAATGAACACAAGTGCTACTGGGCAATTTTTATAGGGGGTACCGAATTAGAGACCCCGACCTTGTTTGGGTTATATAAATCATTTGAATCTTTGAACTAAATTATTTTTTAAATAAATGAACTAAATTATTTTCTTACCCAACTATAAGTGAAATGAAATTATTTTTACACTATGTTTAAAAAGATTATGCTATTCTAAAAAAGAAACTGACTATTTTTACCATGCTAAAAATTCAAAGCAAAATGTTCCTTCTATGCTATCCTAGTAGCTGTCCTGTTGTCACCAAAATTGGTTCACTTCAAATGAAACTGTGAAAAGACCTACATTGTGTTACACATGAAGTAGCTACCTGGTAGAAACGAAGTTCATAATGCGTTTACTTTTGATTTTTGCACATCGGACACACAAATGTGTCATCTGCACCACAATGAACATGAGCCCACTTGTAACAACGTGTGCACTTTACCCACTCTTCACCACATTGATCTTTGGAATGCGATGAACCACAAAATACACATTCTGCATCATATTCATCTTCATCTAATTCTAAACTGTCAGACGATTCTGCTAATGAGAAAGATTCTTCCGACTCATCTGTGGATTCTTCACATTTCTTTGATACAACCTTCCTCTTCTTACGTGAAGTAGAACGCGAGAAATCTGATTGCTGCTTTTTCTGGACCTCAGTAGGCTTCCTACTGTGAGTGCCTGTAACACCCCTACCAAACAGGTTCTTCTTCACACCCTTCTTACATTTCTTCAAATTGTCTGCAAGTCTTTTTTTGTATGGTGTTGTTGTTATAACCAGAGCTAGGAATTTTAGGTGCAAAAATTTGCCAATAAAGGTGCAAAAAAGGTGTCAACTTTTGTACAAAAAAGGTGCTAAAATAGGTGCTAATTTTCAGATCTAAAAATCATTGTGAGCAGTGCATGCATATATGATTCAACTTGTCTGGATAAACACATAAAGTATTATCTGGTTTTAAATCGTTTAATATAACTAAGTAAAGAAAATTCTCTGATACATTAGAAAGCGACATAAAGGAAAACATGCTTCTTCTTACTTGTTTAGAATTAGTCATCTAGAAAACTGTTAAAATAGATTACATTCAAAATTTCTATGTTCTTCTGAGTGAGGCTACATCTGCGGTCACTAAGCAGATACTTGTAAGTTGAAAAAGAACGTTCAACGTCAAGAGACACAAGTGGTGCGTATTTTGTTTTCAACCGGTAATCCACATCCTTGTTGGTTGCGACTTCTTGAACATCAGGGCTTTTGGCTAAACTTTGTTCTAACTTCTCTTTCCCGACCCCTTGCAGCTCTCGTTGCACATCCATCAAAACAGTCCACTGTGCTTCCTTTTCAGGACACTGCTCCTCCAGTTTTGTGATTGCAGTAGTAAGGAAAGAGAAGCCATGTACAATATAGAGTTCTTCTTGCAATTCCTGTTTAAGTGCAAGTTTTTTGGCTTTTTCTACAGCTGAGGAATCACTATGCAAAGCATCAAAAAATGTCGATATTGTATGGAAATGATTGCAAATAAACACTGCAGCTTTTAACCATGTACCCCATCTAGTGAGGATGGGAGAGGGTGGTAGTGGAAGTTTCGTAATTTCCACGTACTTCTGTATTCTAGAAGGAGCCTTTTTCAGTATTTTCTTAATGCTAGAAACAAATTCGTTCACATATGTATATATATTTTCATCTTTAAGAGCTTCACAAACTTGATGCAAAGCATGAACAATGCAGGTCACATGTTTTAAGTTAGGATACATATTCTTCACATTAGAAAATGCAGGTAACGTAAGATGCTTGGTCTGTAAGAATTAGAAAATGCAGCTAACATGTAAGATGCTTGGTCTGTAAGAACTAACCACACTATCATATTTTACGCCCTCCGGCCACAATACAAAACATGTATCATTGAAACTTTGCATTGCACTTGCATTATCTGTTTTGCCGAGAAAATAAGTTTTTAAAAGCATGGCTTTCACTTGATGTCCATTGAGAGGTGCTACTAAAATGTTCAAAACGTACCTGTTTTGCCTATCTGTGGTTTCATCTAGTATGAAATAGACTGGATGGTCAGCTACTATTTGCCTGATCTGCGAGATTTTAGCTTCATAAAGAGGTTGAAGGTAAGATTTCCTTAAGGTGCTCTCATCTGGAACTGACTTCCCAGTATATTTTTACAAATATGATTTCATGACAGGATTGTTAAGTTTCGAAAGAGGTATTCCACATGCTATAAATGTCCTTGCTGTCTCACTGAAAAATTCATTTGTATTTCTGGAACTCGAAGATGCAAGCGCCTCACCAATTAATTGCTGTCGCTTCCCACCTTTACCATCTCGTAGTTCTTTATTCCTGACGTGCTTCCCACTTTGTAGATGCTGCACAACCCGAGTGCGTTGTGGTTTGCCATCAACAACAATAGAAATATCACACACATTACACCTCAGAACACATCCATGACTCTGAATGCCGTCACCGCTAAACTGTTTAACAATGTCCTGCAGTTTCCCAACATTTACTTTATGTTTTGGCATGGTGAACAAGCAAATCCGATGCATCGATCAGTCGATCACAGACTGCAGCAGTTACCTTGCTCGCTGAGACGGGAGAAGGAAACGAAAACAAAACAGCTTTCCTACAATAATTCGTAAACAATACAGCATAGAACAAAAATAGCACAACTTCTAGCAATTGTAACGCGTCATTGTTGGCACTGTTTAAAGTCCGCGCACTTACTACATTAACGTCCAAGAACTGAAGAAAGCCGATTCATTGTTGTGCGGTAAACAAGAATCGCGGGCCAAGAAGCCGTGCCTCGAATGTGGGTGGGGTTAAACAGCGCGCGAGTTGTATTAAAAAAATAAATGATAAAGATGCAAAAAAGGCGAAAACGTGCAAAAGGTTCTGAGATTGTGAAAAAGGTGGAAAAGGTGCAACCGAAACACCATGAGTAGAGTTCAATACGTGCTTATTTTGGGGATGAGTCACTTTTTTACCCATTTTCACACAAAAAAATTAAAGGTGCAGCACCTAAAATTCCTATCTCTGGTTATAACTACTGGTTGATTCACTACGCGAGATTTCCCGGAGTTGGTAAGAGATGGGCTGTCTAGTGTGGGCGGTGGCTCAATGTCTTCTGGCATTACAATGGCATCGTCATCAGGGGGTGGTACTGTTGAAGACTGCGTAGCCTGAATAGGACTGCTTTCAGGCTCCTGTTCCTGTTCAAGTTGGCCTAACTGGCTGCAGCTTGGTTGGGGATCCACGTAACTTTTGGGTAGTTCAATTGACAGACCTGTCACATTCCTCTTTTTTTTTAGAGCTGACAGAGTGTATTGCAAAATCTTCATCACGAAAAATGTATCTATTATTACAAGGGAATAAACCAGTCTTTCGAAATGCATTAACAGATGTTTCCATAGTAGCTGCTCTGTTGTATGCACCTGACAATATTCTGGCAATTTTAGTTATTTTTAGTGGTTTTCCTGGATTCTGACGCAACTATGTTTCAACTTATTGCGCGAAAATATGTTTTGAAGGGAAACATGAAACCTACGTCTAGAGGCTGCATTTTATGCGTCGAGTGTGGCGGTAAACAGATAATAGAAACATTGTGTTCTTTCGCTTTTGCAATCACTGCTATATATCTTACGTGGGAGTAGTGACCGTCTAAAACCAGAAGCACAGGTTCTTGGTAACATAATTGCAACGTAACTACCAAATTAGGAAAAGCAATGATGAAAATCAACGTAAAATATTAGATATATTTTGTGACTCCCAATATGAGACCCTTCATTTTTATGGTAGTCCTATTATGAGACCGGTCTCATATATTGAACCTCTTCCAGGTCTCATAATAGGACCTTCGCAGGGTAAACAAATGAACAACGCTATCTCTCTTACAAGTGGACGAAAACTAGCAACTAATTACATGGTTCAACACACACACTCACCACTACGAAACAAGTAAAAAGGGGATCAGTAAGAAATTACCTTATCCATTTTCAGCAGCTAATTTCCAAACTGCAGCAAATTTCCACGAGCACGCATTCTTTTTCACATTCGCTGCGTCACCAACTCTACACACAAGGAGCTCACGTGACTTCCAGTGCTATGGCGCGATTCCCCCTTGTGTTTCAGCTTCTTTCCACTAGGGTGCAGCTCTTTGTTTACGAGATACATGGGGGTCTCATTTTAGGTGCCTATCCTCATATTCGGGGTCTTTACCCTATATTTCGAGTCAAGTTAGCTTTACAGTGATCTTATAGATAGGTGATTTTCACGTGTTAAGTGGTCGACTCGCCATATCACCACCCAATCTTCCATGTTCCAGCCCTAACTTGCATGTTCCTTTGTCATTTATTAATATCATTTAATCATGTTTATCGTCGAGATTAGCTCAAGGAGAAAGAAAAGCAACGTGAGATAAGTAAGAAATACATTTGTAAATTGAGCAGTTCTGAGATATAGATTTCCTCTCTTACAAAAACAAAACAGACTGACGTACAGATTGGGACAGTGTCTTACAGGGAACATCAACATTGCTATTATCATTAGAGATCGGATTTTAAAGGGAAAGATTTTCCTCTGAAAAGAACAAAAAAAGGGACAATTATTGCCAATTGAAGGTCGGGAAAAGACTATAGTTTTTTTTACACTCCACTAAAAGTACTATTTTAAATGGAAGCGCAATATATATTAATGGTGTATATTGTGTTTCATTTAAAATAATATTTTAGTGGAATGCAAAAATATACTATATATTCCTGTTTCATTTCCTTTTTTTAAGGTAAAGTACAGCGAATAATCTTACCACCTGTTTCGATGAACTCGTCCTTGCCAGGGGTGCCCATTCCCCCCAAGGCCCATGACGCACTCCCCCCAAAAGGTAGAACATTCCCCCCCCCGTTTATGCCGAATTAATTACTGAAATTATTTTTGTCACACCAGATTTGCGGAAAAATATAATACCAGAGGTGCAACCAGGAATTTCTGTCTGGGGGGGGGGGGGCAAGTAGCAGGATAAATGTACCAATAATAATAATAACATTAATAATGACTTTATTATTATTATTATTATTATTATTACCTAACTCCACACCCATATACGCCTTCATGGTGTGGTGCAAAGCACAGGGGAGCACTCTAACTTTTTAACTACTACTACTACTAGTATAATCAAAGACGTTATTATCCTCATAAATTACGCAAAAAGAGGGTAGAAGTCTGTGCTAAAGCATTTGTTTGGAACAAACGATTTGAAATATTTTTTCAATACCGTCAGTTTCACATTAGCTAATAATGGAAATGAAACACACAAACTGTATTTTTGAATGGCAGAAAATGAATGATAATTGCATTCCGAAGATACATGTGTAACGTTCATGTACAACATATGTTTTACATACATACAACATGAACATGGAGCAACATAAAATAGAAAATAAAAGGTAAAGTGTTCCCCTGTGCTTAGCACCACGCCATGAAGGCGTATAGGGGGTGCGGGGGTAACGCCCAACACTTTCTTGATCCGGTCCTGAGTGGGGGTGATGTGATCAGCATCACGCCCCTGACCGCCTTTACCCCCCAGGGTTTCCCCCAGGTACCCATGTTATTCGACGCTGGGTAGGCGCCGGGGCCGCTTCCACCGTTAGAAAAGTTCCCGGATTTGAACCGGCCGGGGATCGAACCCGGGACCTTTAGCATAGTCGGACGCGTTACCGACTGAGCCACCGCGGCCAGCTAAAATAGAAAATACATAACACTAAATTGTGTACACATTCAAAGCTTATTCAATACAAATATACAACACATATTATTTAAATACATTACATTACAGCGAACAAGCAGAATGCGAGCGAAGGGAGCAAGAAAATTTTTAGATCCAATTTTTGCAATTGAAAACAATATTGATTTAATAGGGCGCAAATAATTTCACTGGACGCCATGGTATTCTCTCTCTTTTACGACTTTTTTTTAGATCATTCGGCGTTGCCGACTTCCACCGCCCCTAGCTAAAGCTCTGAACTGGACGAAAATGAGAAAAGCAGATAATGTGAGCGAAGCAAGCAAGAAAATTTTACAAAATGTATTTTGATTTAAATAAACTTTGAAATCAAAGGGGGTAATTTCTCCTCTGTGACCCACTGCAGGTGCCCTAGGCCGTCAATGTTTGCCCCCCCCCCTTGCTACCCTAGAATTGACTTCCGTCGAAGGTTGGGTGGGGGACAATGACCCCCTGCTTCCCTTGCGGTTGCGTCACTGTATAATACAGCATATTTAAGCAATATATGTTTACTTTAGATACTTTAGGCTCATTACCATTGTTAGTCAACCTTATTCTGCACAGTATGTCTGCTCGATTAGCCTTGTATTAATGCGAATACCACGCCCCCCTCCATCCAAACGGATTCTAAAGCCAAAAGAGGTGGTGTCTCATTTCAACCCTATCGCCGCGATCACCCACAGGTAGGTAGAAAAACTGTACATAATAATCAAAACCAAAAATCAATAACAAGTCAATCAAACGATACGATCCCCCCATTTTTGTGTGAAGATATATAGAATTGGTATAAAATTTTGGCCCCCCAAAACATTCCCATGACGCAGGCGCGTCATGAAACTCCCTGTGGGCACCCCTGTTCCTTGCATTCCATAGCTTGCTACCACTTGCACCTTGGCTTCACCATTTCACTGACACTCAACTGTTGTCACTGTCACACAGTTAAGTTAAATCTGTTCTAATAAACTTCACAATAAAAGTCTAAATGTAGCAGATAAGTATACTTTCAACCTAACAATGCGTTGTTGCTGCGCAAGCCCAGATCGCATTGTTGCAAGAATGACTACAATGTACTCCCAACACTCATGGTGGGAAGGTAAGCTAGAAGGCGCTTGTTGTTTCATTCCTCTAAACTGCACCAAATAGACAGTTGTTGAATATTTTGTTCAGGGAAAAAGAAGTAGTACAAATTATTTGATATCTTGTCAATCAAGGGACCAAGGAAGATATTTTTTAAAAAAGAAGGGGGGAGAAATGTAGGCTGAAAACTAGACGAGAAAGGGAAGTGTTTTTAAAAAAGTGGAAAGAAAGGGAATGTGGGCTGAAAAGGGGGAGAAAAGGGAAGGTAAAACCATTTAATCTTGTTTGTGAAAGATAATTATCAGCACTGTTATTATTTATTCCATGTTCTCTGTTGAATATTAATGAAGGGTCTTCTAAAAGGTGATTTGGTTACATGGGTTGTCAAAACTTTATATTGTCATGGAAAAATTAATCATACAGAACAGTTGTAGTTAAATTATAAATTTTTCAACAGAAATCAAGTAATGGTCTGCATATTTTTCCTCTTTCAGAAATTAATTTTCAAGTTAAATTAAGATACAATATGAGTAAACCTTCTAATTTACTTAATTCATGTTACATAAAAATATATCATGTAATGGGTTCTGCCATCTAACGACAACATATATGTAAATTATATATTTAGATAAATTAATTGTCAATACTTAAGGGGAATCGATTGCGTTCTCCAAAAGTTTGAAACTAAATATAATCTTCAACTGACAGGACGTAAAATGTTACTTTGCGAGCAACATCCATGTCCAGATATTATTAGAAAAATTAAATCAAGAAGACTTAGGTGGGCAGGCCATGTGGCACGAATGGGAGAGGAACGAGGAGTTCACAGGATTCTTGTTTGGAAACCTGATGGTAAGAGACCTGTAGGAAGGCCAAGACGAAGATGGAGGGACAACGTTGAGATGGACCTAAAGGAAATCGGTAGAGATGGAAAAGAGTATATAGATCTTGCTCAAGATAGGGACAAATGGAAGGCCTGTGTTGCTGCAGCTATGAACCTTCGGGTTTAAGAAGGCTAGAGAGAGAGTTAGTTAGTTAGCAACATTATGAAATAGTTTTTTTTTATGGCAAAGATTTCTAACGAGTGCATCTTTTCAGCGTTTTAACAGACAGGGTGCACCAAAACTCTTAGTCACTGTCCTCTTGTAATCAGTGTCTGCAACACACGTAAATGTAAGGTCAGCATATCACCTGAGGAGAGGTCTCGTGATAGTAATGGTCTCTCACATGGAAGACGGACGGACGTATGAAGATAATTTATTTTGCATTTATTTATTATATATTAAGTCTGTCAGAATGCCAAGTTTTATCTGTATAGCTTAAGTAGCTTCTGAGATGATATTTATCTTCACAAGTTTCCTTACCACCGTAAGAATTGATTCCTTACCACAAATGCTCTTGATGCTTGTACTACAGTGCCTTGAATAATGTAGTGTGGAAAAGGGACGGTTTTGGCCTCTCTGGCAGGTTCCACTCAGAAAGGTTACCGCTAGAGGCGCTGGTGTTGGTACAGGTGCATGGCATTCGTCTGCTTATAATGGAAGTAAATGGAGTTTTCGCTGCAACGTCTAATTCTTTTACATGAAGCATTTCTATGAATGTGATAATTGCTATGATATTTGGTACAGTGCTCGTGAAGATATTAACGAACATTCTAGACAGTCGACCACGTCCTGTGATCGTCATACTTTCTTTAATAATACGGGATAAAAATTCGCGTGGAATGCTCTTGGGAACTAAATTCTTGTGTATGAATTAGGTTCATTATTATTATCATCATCATCATCATTTCTTTTAAAGATATACACACTGAAGTATTTGTATTTTTGATATTTACTGTCTCTTTTCTTCAGCTTTAAACTAATCGCGGCGATGATGATGATAATGATGATTGCATGAAACGACCAGGGGAACCCCACAAAACTTTCTTAGTGCCATCGACATGAGTGTAAGGCAACTTTCAAACCAATGGGACAAGCGACACGGGATGTTCACACTGTCACACTAGTCACTAGTGACACACACTTCCAGACTGTAAAATAGCATTCATTGCACATGAGGGTCCATCCAGCAAACGATACGTTGATATGGCGTATTCGCGTGCTACTTGTTACTTCGGTCGGAAAGCTCCTTAAAGGAAGGGTGCTCAGACCGAAGCGACGCTCTACAGGGGGAGTCCCCAACTAAGTGAAAAGCGACATGGTGCCTTCAGTCTATTAGCAAGCGTTCGCTGCTAATTGTACGAACAACAGATAGGCGTCACGATAAACCGCACGTTACAACAACAGATCTAGGCGACACGATAAGCCACACGAGTCGCTTTGTCGCTTGTGAGTCGCTCAAACTGGGCCATTTCCTCAATAGCTTGCAACATGTTGCCGTGGTTTTTATTCGCGAATGCGCGATGCAATGAGTGTCTTGCTTTAGGGAGATTGCGCACCAAAGCGACAAGCGGCACGCGACACTTATCGCTTGAGGATTTCACCAACCGAACGCTGGCCTGTGCTTCCCGTCATGCAGCTACGATGTGAAATGTTGCTCTTGATTGGCTCGTTTCCAAGCAACATGTGTCGCTTCGGTATGAAAGTTGCCTTGGACCGAAGGACCCGTGTCGCTTTGGTGTGAAATCCTCGTATCGTTTGCCGCGTGTCGCTTTGGTGTAAAATCTCCTTGAGGAAACGGTGCAGTCAGAGCTTGTGTCCCTACGGTTCGAAAGGCTGCATTGATTACGGAATGCTCGCTTCCAAGCGACACTTGTGGTTTGTCGCATCGGTATGAAATATCTCTCAGGATACTATTTATATTCTAATAACATAGAAACATAAAACTCTAGTGCACAATCCAACACCTGGCGTCCGAAATCACTTTGCCTTGTGTTACGTATGCTATTTATTTATTAATTTTATTTTACTTTTCTTTCCAAATTAATGCCGTTTCGTGACTGTAAATCACTCCACAAATATAACCGTTTCCATCAATTCACGCACCGCATTTCAAGACAAACAAATATTCACGACATATTCCAAAAACTAAGCCAAATTGCTTTCATAAGAAAATTAGCACTCGTACTGATCGCACTGCCATCTATGTTTTCATCCTTCTGGGGAACTAGTTTCTTGGGTCGTTTTCCATACTACGTTATTTGTCAAGGCGCTGTACTTGTACAAGCATCAAGAGCAATTGTGGTAAGGAATCAAATTCTTAGTGGTAACGAAACTTGTGAAGATACGCTAGTATGCATCGTTTAGTGAGATTATAATGGTAAGATGACGAAGATGCTGTAGCGACTGGTTGATTTGTGTTATTTATGAACGCTTTTCACACTTTTGGGAGAAAATCGCAATGATGACGTTGAGCGAATATATTATGACTATATTTGTGAAGGAACACTTATAAAGAACATCCATGTACAGGCCGGGATTCAAACTCGAGGCTTCTGCCGTCGTAGCGCCCTCTGTTGACCACTCCGCCACGGAGGTCGGAGATGTAGAGAAGGAACTATCCATGATCAAGGGGTCTTCCGGATAGCGTAATGGTAACGCAGTCTCTTTGTAATTAAATTTCGATCCCAGCTGGAAGCACATTGCGCGTTTCTCCGCGTCTCATTGGACGTCAAGCAGATAAATTGAACTTAGAACGAAATTTGCTAAAACGTTTCCAGACGTTAACTTCATTAAAGGTACAATTGCAGCATTCAATGCTTTGAAATTTGAACTCGCCACCTCCCAAATCTAATATTTTCATGCAGAATTGTTGATTTTTTTTCTTTCTTCCCAAAATTTGATGAAAGGATTTTCTGAGTTTTCGGCAGTTGCGCGTTGGGGATGGGGTCCCTCGCACGCCACTGGGTAGTACTGTACTCTACAAGTCAACTGTACATGAGCAGTGAGTCGGGAACGTTCCTTCGTGTAATGGTTCTACGCGGACGACCTTGCAATTAAAAGTAGTTCTCTCCCTCAGCCCCTGAGCACAAAGCCTGGCCTTAACCTATTTATTTTCTTCTTGACCTCTCCTCTTCTCTCTTTTATCGTTCTTTTTTGCCTCCCTACTTTTTCTGAACCACTTGCCTGAGCTCGTAGTGGTCAGCTAGCCCTGCACTTGGGCCAAGATACAAATTCTCCGGCTGGTCCACGCTGGGCATTTGCCAATTCGCCTCTCATGATCGTTTACTCTTAGTTACGCCTCGCACCGAGAGATGTCTCTGGCTTCGAGTCTTATTTTTGCTACCTGAGGAAGGCATTACAATGGTGTATAGGGCTGTATACTTGAAACTTTAACGAAATATCTAGATTCAATGGATTATTTTTCATTCAAACAAGTGTGGTGAACTGAAGTGAGTTTATATTATCTGGAAAACGAAGAATTTCTCGCAACGGTAAGTTCTTGAATTGCAAATGTATTTGCATGGTGACAATCATATCCCGTAATTGTGTGTGCGCATGCGTGGATTTATTCAAAGGTCAGGTGGGTACAATGTGTTATCAATCACTTTCACTCATAGGTACACGGAGGAAGGTAGGTAGTGGCTTACCCATGGGAGGGGGTGGGAGTATACTCCCCCTTTGGCTCATGTACATGAAAAGGTGGTAAAATATACCGCTGGTCCCTCCCCTCTTAAAGAAGAGACATAATCCTCCGTTTTTATCATATTACCCTTTATGAAAGTTCTAAAGATATATAGTTTACTCTTCCTACCCTGGGCGTACCATCTATTTTCAGTCCACAATTTACAGGGTGATAGCACATAATGCAGTTTCTCTGCGACCAACACCTGTATTTGAGAGTTTTAATGAACATCTAAAGATTTTGATTAATGAAAATAGGTTCAAGGAGATTGCAGTCAGTCATTCGCAGTTTAATAAATAGCATCCATTTGCGTTCTTTTCTACCTTTAAAACTTAGGAATTGCTAATTTTTGGATTTGCCAGCCCTGTTTGACAGGATCATATCAACTTTTCCAGGGAAGCGGTGAGGATTCACCTTAAAATTTAAGGTTTAAAACTGTTCATCAATGCCATTTGTTACAATTATACAATATAATTTATTGCAATATTCTACTTATATTAACATTATGACAACCTCCGTGGCGGAGTGGTTAGCACAGTACGCTACGCAAGGGGTCCCGGGTTCAAATACCGGTCTGGGCGTGGGTTTTCTTTGTGAGTGTTTCTTCATCGATTTCACCACACCATCACTCATTTTCATCTTCGCGATCATCCAAAAGCGGCAGAAAATCGAAGTAAAATAAACCAAGTCAATCGACCATTCTTAATACCTTGTGGGCACAGTGTGCCAACTCTAGCGACAAGTCGATGAACCTGCTTCATCTACGAATTGGTGATGAAATTAATGAAAGAGCAACAAACGCTTTGTATGAGTTGTTATTGATTGCTTATTATCTCTCGTTCTTTTATGTCGCGATAATGCGGATGAGTGAGTGTTGACAATTAGATGGCATTGATGAAGGGACATTCAGAATGAACATCCAAGCCCGGACCGGATTGAGACTCAAACCGGTGAAATTCGGTGGCGAGATCCAAAGGATCACTGAACGCTCTCGGGTGAAACGTTTCAACAAACGCAGATTTGTATTGTAAACCATATTTATCATTAACCAAGACGAGAACGATAAGAAACAGTGTCACATTTTAAACCCTAAGAGACAGTGGAATATTTCTAATTTTAAAATAGGTTTATTTAATAACTTTCGTGACAAATACAGTCACCAGCAACAAAGAGCGGCACCTAGATGCTGAAATAGTCGCTTCCCTGCATGTCCATATATGTGTTGCCTAATTGGACGGCGATAAGTGGATTTTAATAGCAAATTTTCTGTGTCAACTTCTACCACCGTCATAGAATAGGCAAAACGCATAACGCCTTGCAGGGAAGCGAGTGTTTCAGGAGCTAGGCGTCCCATTTTTATTTTCGGTGACCGTACTAGGCGTCCGACTGTATGAAAGCTCACAGTAATTTTTAAATAGTATTCGCGGACCCTATGAGGGAGCATGGCAGCCCCCTACGTGAAGGGTGGCAGAGGTTAAGAATCCATGCACTGCATAACAGAAGCTAGCTGTAGGAATTTTGTTTTAACTCAACTTCAGTGTTGCAACTACCAGGAATCTCAACACCCAATCCAAGCAGTGTGAGAAAACACAACGTTTCAGCCAAGGGAGTTTTTCGATCCACCCCAACCACCAAGAGGCTTTTCGCTAATTGCCTTCATATTTCAGCCTCGCATTATCTTCCACGAGATACGCGGTCATAAAGCGAAGGAAAAAGCCTGGGGGAAGGAATGTTACGTTCCGTTCATCAGTTTTTCTCTGGGTATGACCTTTTGGAAGTAATATGTTACCAATCCTGAAATACTGTAAAAATATTTTCAGGGATGATGTTCAGAACGGTCCAGATAAACTCGCCTGTGCTCTACAATATCCATCTGTATGACGAACAGGGTTTATACAGTGGTATAAACAGCTGGTTTTCTACTAAGCGGTATCGTGGAACCAAAATATTTTATTTCTAAGAAAAACATAAGTATAGAAACTTACACATGGCTTTTGCTTTTCCAATATGCCTCCATTATTCTCTCGCTTACATTTTCTCTGATTCTCATCTTTTCCATATCCTCCATCACTACGTATCCTAGCCGAATGCAATATTCCTGTTACATCCTCTATCGTAACCTTTCCTCCTCTATCCTCTCTATCCATCCTATTCTCTATGACTCTTGTAACTAGAGCACGGAACTTTATGTTCTATAAAACTGTAAAATATGTATGAAATAATGTCATAAAAATTGAAGAATATGTCATAAAAATAAAAATGTCAGAAATATTCCCAGTAAAGCCAAAAATACACACAACGCTGCTTTCTAATTTCTAATTAAACGTGGTCAGTATCTTCCAGGATCAACTAGGTGGGGGTGGGGTATTTAAAGAAGTCAGAATTTCATTAACCGAAGAAATTAGTGGGAAAATATTGAAAATATCGTGAGGTTCATTGCAATAATCCTAGGTTTATTTCAATTTTATGTCAGAATTACCCCTTTGTGGAACTACAGCATAATTGGCAGCTCGCTACAGATTGGGTAAATCGATGCAATAAATACACAAACTTAACTTTTTTAGGTAGATTTTAACTACATAGAAACTAAAATAAAAAAAAAACAGGCTACAAAATGTTTGTCAGAACAAGTTACTCGTACATGAAATACGTTTCCGTTCCACAGTGCACTTACAATCTTGCCGCAGAAGTTCCTGTTCGTGGCATTCTAATCACTCACACTACTACACACTGATCCGTGCCTGGCTCAAACGACAAGTGATCTTGAAACTTCCGTACTCGATTGCAGGCAGAGTAGGAGCTTATCAAATGTCATTTTCATTTTTGACTGATTGTTGTGAGAAGCGAAAAAACTGTATAGAAATTAGAACAATTGAAACTTGTTTACGTCCTGTCCGGTGATTCTCGTGCAAGCACAACAATGACGTAGAAAATTTTTCCTCAATAATGCTCTGACTGCTATCAATTGTTGGCAGGATAGAAAAAGTACTAGTTTGTAAGAAAAGGCGGCATCTGCTTTTAATTTCTTAGTCCGTAACTTTTTATGCTGCCATAGATAATATAAACTATCCGTTGCCCTAAAGTTAAGAAGAATAAATTATAAATAACCAATTATATGCAAGACAATTACAAAATTATACGGAAATATGTCTTATTACTGGAAAATTGAAGAAATATGTTGTAAAAATTTCTAATTCGTAAAATATGTAAAAATACGCCGAATTTGATAATTCATCTATTTTTTGTCTGATTTTCATCAGATACATAAAGATCTCAACCCAGTATTCGATCCGATGCCAAATAAAAAAATATGTTATAACAAAGTTCCGGACCCTACTTATAACTCTATTTGTCTCTTCATTCATTCTTATTCTCTTCTCGGTGCTTACAATTATTGGTTCACATATTTCTCTAATTCATCTTTCGAAGAACATTGATACATTTCATCGCTAATGATCATTCTCATGGACGTCATATATAGTTGACGTAAGGAAGGGTGGTTCGACATTTAGTATGATTAGGGTTGCTACATTTCGTATAAGTGAAAATCCTGAACACTGCTCACTCCTGACCGGAAGCTCCTTGGGGAGCGGTGGGGTGGGGGTGGGGGGTGCTGGACCCGACAAAGTTGTGTGTATGTGCATATCCATTATTATTATATTCTTTACACTTCTGAAAACAGAAACAGAAATCCACTTCGAAGTATATCATTAATCTTGCAATTCCTCTTCGGTGCCATAACGAACTAAGCTGATATCTCACAATGTTGAAACTTTATTTGAGAACTGCGGACTGAACAGTGCAGGCACCCAAGCACTGACTGTTTACAGCAAGCAGCTTACTATGCAATGGAAGAGATTTGCAACAGAAATTCAGTGCTGCTTGCAGACGGCGGTATCGTGAAATCAAATATCTTTGCAGCATCTTCTTTTAACTCGATAACTCTTGTATTATCGAGAGGGAGCTGTTCAATGTACAGTTAGATTTTTCAGTAAAATGAGCATTTTAATATCACGCATTTAAATATAAATAAAGTTGAGAAAACTATAGTCTTAATCATTTCTTCTTTCCCAACCGATTCCAGGACATTTGTGCATCCGGAAAAAAATATTCGGGACACCAGGAGGAATGATAACATTCCGAGATTGTCCCGGAAAATCCGTGACGTACAGCAGGCCTAGGTATGATCAGGCTCTCAAAATCCAATCTACGTATCAACCAGGTCATCCAACATTTTAACACACTATTCCAATGAATGAGGGATAGCCATTTCACATCTTTGGAATAAGTTGTTGCAATTTTGCAATGTGTTGACTGTGTTCAGAGAAACGTGAGTTCAATTCTACAACAAAATGGTTAAAAAAAATATACTACAATGGTTTACTTTGTAATGTTCTTTTGTACTCTCAGCTAGTGCATTGTTCTTCCTATTTGATGGCTGGGTGTTCTAGGACTCTTCATTTCTTCATCATAGTCTCTTTGTACTTTCTCTGCTTTGGAATAAATTTCATTAAAGTTCTCAGAACGCTATGTTAGTTTCTCTTTATTAAATATGTCTATTAGAATACTGACTGTTCACAGTACTGAACAGGCCACCTTTTGAGGTGCCAACATAATCTTGCACTGCATGAAAACAATTTGGTTAGAACAAGTGGAGATGTTTCAAACTCCCCACAGGTTACACAGTGAAGAAACTGAAGAGCTTGCTGAAAAATTTACTATTAGTAGATTGCAAAGTCTGTAAAGTTTCTAAAATGCCACTAGAATGTTATGGTGCTTGCCTGGTTTTCTTGCACTGCGTCATTAAAAACCAAGTTTCTTTAAGAAGACTAGAGGGCAAAAATTTGTAACTGATTTGACAGTCCCAATGCAGTTTCTTTTCCAGAAATTCCGAAACTATCAGGCAATTGCAGACATTTGATCAGCAGTGCCATCTGGTGTGTGGAATTACGTAATTTCCTTCCCATCTGTATCCCATCCTATATGTATCCAATTTAGCAGAATAATGTTAGTCCGAAGAAATTTTTATGAACAAGCGGATAGAACAGGTAATCTGTTAATTTTACTGAACCAAAAGGATGAGGTTTGGACCCGTTGAACCCCCCCTTAAATACGCCCATGAACGTGGTTTATACTTCTGCCATAGAATTCTGCATGGCACCACATTCACTCGCTCAGACTCGTTCCAGTCTCCCTACATAGAATATCATTTTAATCAATAATTATTGATTATTATAATCGTATGTAAAATATACGTCCTGGCAGTTTAAGCTCACAATCATTCATTTCATTTTCATGTATCACTGTATTAGCAAGAAGGCCTGAACTACATTGTAGCATGGAGATAATGACTATGTTCACTTAAGTTTCAACTGCACTGCGTCTTTCACATGATTCATATTTGAGAGCCCATTAACACAAACAAATGACGGTTATTGTCACGTCCCCCTTGCACCACCACCTAGGCCAATCGAGATAATAGAAGGAAAACCACAGATCGCTAACTGGAAGCGCTAGCCGTAGCCTAGTGCCGCTAGCATCAAGCGCAACCTCAGACAGAAAGAAACGAAAAAAATATGACAACCTATTCCTTGCCAGCAGTAAGAAAAAATATTCCGATCCAAAGATCGGAAAATGACACATTCTTAAAATTGTTTATTCTATTATAAACTTTCCTTAAATTCTCACATATGAACATATACATTACATTAGTATTTTACTATTTACAATATGTTTCCTCTTCTATTTATGCAATTTTATATTGTTAACACGTTTCTTTTCTAATTATTTTCATGTACACATCCATCTTTTCCTGCATCCAAAAGCTACAATTTGTCCTCTCATTCACGCTCGGGCGCACTGACATCTGTTATCGCTTTTGTGAAACAAATTCGTCCCGCGCATAGTTTGTGTTTGCCCATCAGGCACGTACATGTACTACTCGGCAGTAACATAACAATAAATCGCGAGGCCCCCCATCCGTTTTTAAATTTGAAATCTCAATGTGAATCGATAGAAAATCTTCAGGCATACGTCAGCAAATTATCATATTTAAATAATAATAAAGTACTTAAGAAAATGATATTTAATAATTTCACCCACCCTAAAAATATATTTCTTTGTTTTCCGGGAGCTGAAATATGAAGCTGTAGGAAGAAAGTAAGAATTGCGTATATTATCCATTGCCTTCTTGAGTTGCAAACAACACAAACATTTCAATGCCTCGCACTTTGTTTGTGGCAGTTGGAGGTGCTTTATTGTTAACATATTAAACTCGGGATTGCAAGGTCGAGAGAAAGAAGAACGGACAAGACAAATTGCTTTTTATTCGAGAAAAGAATGAACGGGTAAAAATGTCCACGGAAGTTATCGTGAATTTTTGCGTAAAATTTCACATGAGAAATATGACAATAATATGACAATCGATTTTTCTCCTCTATTTTATTATATTTATTGGCGTAGGAATGTGACGACCTCATCGCCCAGTGACTTGTTCACTGCAGTTAGTCAACCAACAGAGTGAAATGGTCAACATTTTGCTCTGTTGGGATTTACAGAGCTGTCCTGTCATGGCTCTATGAGCGTCCCACAATCGGCAGAAGTGAGGTATGGTTGGTGGACTACAATGTGATCCTCCCAGCTAGATCCAAGGGATCCGCTGACCAACGACAGGTGCGGTCCTCCATTCATATTGGGGGTTAGGCGTAGAGCTGACAACTCTGCACTGTAAAAAGACATGTGAAGAATCAGCAACATGAGGTCATGGATGTTCCCAAGGTAAAATATTCCGGAGGTAAAATAGTCCCCCGTTCGGATCTCCGGGTGGGGGACTACTTTGGGAGGTCCCTGGACTAAGGATAAGATCTACATTAGGAATAAGGATATTAAATTAGGCACCTGGAATGTTCTGAGCCTTTACCGGCCTGGGGCATTTCAGTGTACAGTTAATGAGATAGTTAAGTATAAATTAGATGTAGTAGCTGTCCAGGAAGTTAGGTGGCCAGGAGAAGGGAATTGTAAAACTAAAAATTATACTTTTTTCTATGGTGGCACTGAAAATCGTAATTTTGGAACAGGCTTTTTCATAAATAATATAATTATCTCTGCTCTTAAAACAGTAGAATTTATTAATGATAGGATATCATATGCAGTTTTACAGGGTAGGTGGTTTAAAATTATTTTAATAAACATACATGCACCAACGGAAGATAAAGATGATAATACTAATATGATTATTATGCAGAGTTAGAACAGGTCTTTGATAAAGATTCTCAGTATGTGATGAAAATTCTGTTGGGTGACTGTATGCACAGATTGGCAAAGAAGAGACATTTAAACTCACGATTGGTAAAGAACGTCTTCATGAATTAAGTAATGACAATGGTATAAGATTGATTACTTTTGCAACCTCAAAGAATTTCTTGTGAAAAGTACCACATTTAAACATAAAGATATCCATAAATATACCTGGTCTTCTCCAGATGGTAAAACTCATAATCAGATAGATCATATTCTCATTGATAAGAGAAGGCATAGTAGTATAATTGATGTTCGTTCACATAGAGGTGCTGAGTGTGCCAGTGACCATTATTTAATAATTATTAAATTAAGAGAAAGACTTGCAGTGATAAATCATAAGCAACAAAATCTAAATGTTCTAAAATTAAATACAAGAAAATTTGCGGATGAAAGAATTAAGAAAGATTACCAAATTAAACTATCAAACAGATTTGATGTTTTGCAGGATTTAAATGATGATGAACATATAAATGAAACAGATGTAAATAAGAATTGGGAGCACATACGTAGTGCAATAGAATCAGCAGCTAAAGAAAGTATAGGATACCATAAACCAAGAAAAAGTAAGCCATGGTTTGATAATGAATGTCATAATGTAATAGAAATAAGGAATCAGGCTAGACTTAGGTGGTTAAATAACTCTGATGATACAAATCTAAGCAATTATAATAGAATAAAGCGAGAAGTTAACCGCACGTTTAGAAGTAAAAAAAGAGATTACTTGAAAAGCAAAATCAACGAAATTGAAACGAACAGCAAAAAAAAAATAAAAAAATCAGAGATTTATATAAAGGTGTAAATGAATTTAGAAAGGGGTGGCAACCTAAAGTAAACTTGATAAAAGATAAAGACGGTGATTTTCTAGCTGACCCAAGCGATATTCTAAATAGATGGAAGAACTACTTTAATGACCTTTTAAATGTCCATGTAGGAGATAAATCAGAAGTAAATGAAGTCCACACAGCAGAACCTTTAGTTCCAGAACCTAACTTGACTGAAGTTAAAGATGCTATTAAAAGGCTAAAGAATAACAAAGCACCTGGCATTGATTTAATACCAGCTGAGTTAATTAAATATGGTGGAAATTCGTTAATATGTCAAATTCATAAATTAATTTGTTTAATATGGAATAAAGAAGAAATCCCTCAACAGTGGAAAGAATCCATAATTGTTCCTGTGTTTGAAAAAAGTGATAAAATGAACTGCAATAATTACCATGGAATTTCTTTACTCTCAACAACATATAAAATATTATCTAACATTCTTTTAACAAGACTAACCCCATATGCTAATGAAATTATAGGTGATTATCAAAGTGGATTTAAACGTAACAGATCAACTACATATCAAATTTTTCACATCAGACAGACACTTGAGAAAAAGTGGGAATATAATCAAAATGTCCATCAGCTCTTCATTCATTTCAAAAAAGCATATGATTCGGTCAAAAGAGATAAATTATATAATATATTAGTAGAGTTTGGAATACCTAAGAAGCTTGTTAGTATGATAAAAATATGCACCAGTGAAACAGAAAGTAAAAGTCGTGTGGGTATTAATGTGTCTGACAAATTTACAATTCATGATGGGTTAAAACAAGGACATGCATTATCTTCATTGCTCCTTAAATTTGCCTTAGAATATGCTGTTAGGAAGGTAAAGGAAACTAACGAAGGACTAAAATTACATGGTATGACTCAGTTGTTAGCTTATGCAGATGATGTAGACTTATTAGGGGATGATATCAATACTAAGAATAATGCTAATGTTTTTTCAAAACTGCTAAAGAGATAGGTTTGGATGTTAACAAAGAGAAAACTAAATATATGCTTACAGGCCGGAACCAAGTGTTAGGTAATAATCAAAATCTAATTATTCATAACAATTCGTTTGAACCAGTTTCCAAATTCAAATACTTAGGAGTAATATTAACAAATGAAAATTATATTAAAGAGGAAATAAAAATTATGCTTAATCCAGGAAATGCATGTTACTTCTCTCTTCATAAACTTTTGTCTTCTCTTTTAATATCTAAGAAACTAAAAGTTAAAATATAGAAAACAGTAATTTTGCCTGTAGTATTATATGGATGTGAAACTTGGTTCCTTACATTGAAAGAGGAACATAAATTGAGAGTATTTGAAAATATGATCCTTAGGAAAATATTTGGACCTAAAAGGGATGAGGAGACAGGTGAGTGAAGAAGGTTACATAATTTAGAACTACATAATTTGTATTCATGTCCAGATATTATTAGAATAATTAAATCAAGAAGACTTAGGTGGGCAGGCCATGTGGCACGAATAGGAGAGGAAAGAGGAGTTTACAGAATTCTTGTTGAGAAACCTGATGGTAAGAGGCCTGTAGGAAGGCCAAGACGAAGATGGAGGGACGACGTTGAGATGGGCGTAAAGGAAATCGGTAGGGATGGTAAAGAGTATATAGATCTTGCTCAGGATAGGGACAGATGGAAGGCCTGTGTTGCTGCAGCCATGAACCTTCGGGTTTAAGAAGGCTAGAGAGTTACTTAGTTAATATGACAATAATTTTTACTTTTTCGGGACCCTCCTTAAGCTTAGAGCCCACCCAACTGTATGTTACACCCTTGATTTGACGTATTATAACGTTTAACTACGATTTAAAGCCAGATAAAAACAAAATGCTTTAATTTTATTGCCTACAAAAATTTGCCATTTCCATCTATCCCCCCCTCACGTCTTTTTAATACATTTTTTGAATGAACCCCATGTGACGCAAGGCCCCGGGCGGTAACTCACTTCGCCCACCCTTTGCTATGCTACTGCTACTGAGCTTCGAGCGTATACCTTTCATTTTGCCCGTTCGAGCTTTATTCCTTCGAGCAAAGAACACTAAATTTCGTAAGCTAAAGTGAGAACTAATTGATACAAGAGCGAAATTATGTCTCAATGCGACACTCTATTCAGTATTATATGCCGTCAATTAGTTTATTTGTTTATACGTAATGCTACATTACACTGATACAATATATTCAAGTATAGTATACATGGGACACTATTTTTTTTGCATAAAACCAAGAAGGGGGCTTGTGGAGGGAAGATTTTATGACCTCCTCTGAAATTGAGTTTCAATTTTAAGTCCACTTTATACACAGATGGAAACCTACAAAAACGACTGGTGGTTCGTCGTGCTGACCACACGTCACCCCGTAACTGGTTGGATGATCTCGGGTGAGTAAGTGAGTAGGGTCAGGTGGGAGTGAGGTCGAGAGTCGGTAGGCCTGGGCCCTCGTTGGGCTCTTGGGTCACAGGTTGTATTTATACACATACAGGCTAACCCACACTACAGCTTATAGTGCGATCCGAAACACTTTGTGCCTCCAGATGTCGAACCCGGGATCCTTTAATTACAAGTCGACAACCTTACAACTACACCACTGGAAGATCCTCCTCTCAGTAAAAATTCCCTCAATGTCCATATCCACATGTACAGTCACAGGTATTAAAAATAGGACACGTAGATCCTAAAATACTCTCTTCCTTGCAAGGCGTTATGTGTGTTGTCTATCTCTCCGGCGCAGGTAGAAGTTGCCATTAAATATTTGCTTACAAAATCCACTTGTCGCGTTAAAATTAGGCAACACACATAACTCCTTGCAAGGATGCGAGCATTTCAGGATATAGGTGTTCAATTTTTATTGCATGTGACTGTACACTGTTATATTATAGTATGTTTACTAGGGGAATGGATCAAAGAAAGAGTGTAAATATATGAATTAAATTATAGTTAAATTCCAAATTAGAACTAAGGGAATATGAAAATTGTACATTAAAAATCAGAGAAGGGCAAAGAAAATAAAAAAGGGGGAACCCCCTAAAGAAGCCTGCCTCCACCCGCATACATTCAGGGGGTATGCGCTTATGTCCTGGTGCCTTTAAACAATAAACCAGGACGTCATTTCCTCAGAATTTTCGTTCCACCGTACTAATTTATTTCATTTTTTTGTTTTACAATTTACATTAAAATAAAAAAAATTAAGAAAAGTTTACACTGGTATTTAAAATTACACTAATGTTGTTTTATAGCTATAGGTACCTTGGTTGTTCTGGTTTCCAAAGTTTCCAAGACAATCAAGGTTTACATATTGTAAATTGTTAGAGATAAATACGTAAGTAATGTTAAAAGATTAGTATCGAGGTTTACATATGTAACATATGGGAAGACAGGGTAATCCCGAACACCAGGTAATGGCGATCACCAGGTTTTCTGCTTTGGTTACTTGAAAAGGTTGGAGATAAAGGGTGAGTAAGTAAGTAAAAGGAAGGCAAAAGTGAGTATCAGAGGTGAAGGAGAATGAAATGCAGCTAAGAGATAAAAGTGAGAATAACAATGGAGAAGGAAAGTCTTCAACAGAAAGAAATATATTTTCTGTGGATCTATGAACATAGAACTGAGGAAAAGACTAATTAGATGCTTCGTATGGAGTGTAGCTGTATATGGTGCGGAAACATGGACATTGAGAACAATTGAGAAAAGGCGACTGGAAGCTCTGGAAATGTGGTTATGGAGACGAGTGAAACGTGCGAAATGAAGAGAAAAAGTGAGAAGTGAAAAGTTGCTAGAAAGAGTTTGGGAGAAGAGATCAATGCTGGATATAGTCATGAAGAGAAAAGGGAATTGGTTGGGTCACTGGATGATAGGAAATGTATCCTAAGGGATGCTATTGGAGAAAGGGTCGAGGGAAAAAATCCTGGTAAGAAGAAGATTCGAAACGATTGACGACATCGAAACAAATGGGTCCTACGCTGCTACAAAGCGAAGGGCTCAAGGTCGAACAGCATGGAGGTTGCAAGGAAAGACCTGCCCCTGGGCAGAAAACAATGAATGAAAAAGTAAATATCACTAATAATGAGCAAACGGTACTTATCCGATAAGGCCCGAACACCTCTCACTCCTTTATTTCCTTAATTTTAGCATTGATACGTACCTATTCTATATTGCGGAAGATTCTTTTAGGTGTCGTTATGCCTTTTTCCATAAAATAGTGTCAACTTCTCATATTACGAGTCATTATTTGTCTTCCTCGTTATGCTTGGGTAACGAACAATATGGCGTGCACTCGTCATGGATCATCGCGCGTCATGCTTGTGTTTTGTCGATTTGGAGCTGGAATGCAATGTTTCAACCTTCTTAACCGAAAAATACCTACTTTCGTGTTCATTATGGCATCACAAACCATTGACGGATAGCCCCAAAAAAACATTCACAATAGCCCCAAAAAACATTCACGATAGCCCCACGGACCATTTCCGGCAAGGTTAGGTTAGGTAAGCATAGTTTAAAAAAAAATCTCATAAAAAAAGAGGCACGTTTGGAAACATTGGCGGGACCGCTGGACTTTCGACGCTCGCGCCATCTGCACGTACATAATGGAAACAACGGCCTAATGTTACAGAAGATGCAAGTTCCTTATGTAACAAGTGATTATTTCTTGTTCTGCAGCATTCTATGGTGAAGTTTTCATTTTCCTCTAAAGAAAATACCTCCAAGAACTTCGACAATGCTACAGAAACTGATTTCAGTACGTAGTTTCTCCTGTAAATTTGAAGAAATCTGTTCGGGCGATATCGGATAGTTACCGAGCAAAGCTAAAAAGGTGTCGCGATAGCAATGTTTCATATTAAACTAGACGAGCAAGGAAGAATTAGTATGTTCTACTGTATTATATTGACTGAAGAAAACAAGAAAAAAAAATACATGGAGTAGCAGATTGAGATACACTGGCATGTAGATAGATAGAGAAAAAGAGAGGAAGATGTTTGATTATTCGCTCAAGCGCTGTTTGAAAAACGATATAAGCGAACCTTGTGGAGCTTTACACGAGGCGGACAGATGGCGGATGCGCGAGAGAAAAGAATGTTAACGTTCATATGCAAATAGATGAATGCGCAGAGAAATGCTTCTATTCTACTTTTCTACTTTTAAATCTTCTTTCCAAATTTTCACCTTTTTGTTTTCGATCTCATTATTATTTTCTTCTTTCACATTGAAAAATATTGATTGGGCGCAAACATCTTAGTTACAAGTTCACAAAAATCTCATAAATATTCCGTTCATAACGCATACTAAATATTCATATATAGGTTTTGAATAGGCTACGTTATTTACTGATTTCAATAACCACTCACTCACAAATCACGAAAAGAAAATGGGAAAACAGGGTATTCCCGAACACCAGGTAATGACGATCACCAGGTTCTCTGCTTTGGTTCCTTGATAAGAGTGATCCAATTGGTGCTGCCACCTAGCGCCTGTCACAGACAATGCGTTAAGCTTCTTGATTAGCGGCTAGGGACAGCATTAGTACCTTGACAAATACATGCTAACAGCACCAAACCTGGCTTGCCTAACCTATCCACGTGTGTATATAATAGCTTAAATAAACAGAAGTTAACGTGCCGTGCCTAACCTGTTTACATGCTTATTTCTGCTATTATATGTCGACGTGAATAGGTTAGGCAGGTCAGGTGTGGTACTGTTAGCATGTATTTTCAAGTTACTAATGCTGTCCCTAGCCGCTCGTAGCTTCTTGCGGCGACATTATTCTGTGAGAGATTGAAACCAGCCAGCGAAAAAATCATATTTTATTAACTTTCCTTGTAATGTATATGCTGTATTTACTAGGAGGTAAGTGGAGAATATTATATAATTTTTTATGTCCATATACTCTTGCAGATAGTTCAGCAATTTTCGAACACACTGGAATGCTCCTACATGATATATATAAGACGCAGAAAGGGGGTAATAACGAACAGGTGTTCGGTATTACCCTAGCATGATAGCTTATAATTTAATATCGGAATCATAGTGGCTTGCTTTTATTAAGCTTTAACTCTTGAAAAGGAAAACATTTTGCAAATGATATAATGAAGTTAAAAATGAAGAAACCAGCTACACACAAGCCATCCTGCAGTAAAGATTGACCAAAGAGGTTTCTGACTACACTTAAAAACAGTGTCAATATTCCGTATTTTTGGCTATAGTAACTACTTTTCGTAAGAGGTAATGGCGAACACGATGTTACTCCGAAAAATGCCGACAGCTATGTTTCTTTCCTAGTCTCTTGTTCGAAACAAATAATTTGGAACATTGTCACCGAGTTGATTTTGAAGATTTCCTTAGAATCTATGCAGTTTATAAAATATTATCAGATAATTCTATAATTCACCATCATAGCTTAAATGTTAGGCAATACCGCGGTTCCCCTACATAATAATAATAATAATAATAATATTTATTATCATTATAACACAACACATTATTCGGTGGGCTCGTACCCGACGGGTCCTTTTCAGTTGGCGTCGCTGTTGTTCTTGCTTACGTACCGTACCGCCTTCTTGACCATTTATTTTCCTGTTTTACTTCTTTACTGTCTCTTTCTCTCTCTCTCTGTCTTCCATTCTCTCTCTCTGCATTTGTGTGTTTATTACTCTTTCTTTCTTCTGGTATCTTGGTTCAATTGTACTCTACCTTCCTCTACTATATATTTATATATTTCTCTCCTCTCTCTCTGTCTCGCATCTTTTATCTTTCCTCATTCGTCTCTTCTCTGTCTGCTTCTCTCTCAATCTCTTTCTACCTCTTACAGCTTCTCGCTTAATTTTTATTTTTCTTTCTCTCGCCTTTCGGTCTGTGGCTTCTTTATCTACGTTCTCTCTTTCTCATCCTCCTTCCCGTGTCTTCCAATTTCGCCGAATCCCCTTTCGCCGAATGACCCAGAGCCGCATTATATCAGATTTCACACCTGAGTAAAATTTTCGGCGAAAGGGGAATTCCCGTTTTGTCGAATCCCTTTAGCCGAATATTTTGTGTGAAGGAAATTTTCCCTCCACAAGGATATTTCAGGTATTTGAGGCCAAGGCGAACCAGTTTAACTTTTGTAATCTCCATTTACAGCCTTGTATTTTATCAGTGGTAATCTCTTTGTTTTTTTATTGTTTTCTACAGGTATCATAGTTTCTATCAGGAGAGTACTGATTTTGTTTCACGGGGTTTCATTGTGTTGTTCATAACGAGTTCACCCCCAAAATGTTTCGTTGCTTTTCAAACGCCATGTTTTTGCTAAGGGATTGAAGTCTCTGCATTTAAAGAAACGGTGCGAATATCCTGGGAGCTGTAGCATCCATTGTAATGTTCCACAAACAGTAACAACCATTAGATTTCTAATCAAGGGCCCTTTAAACATTTTTTCCCACTACCATATGTTCCTCATCAAGTCTTCTTCATCTAATTAAACCAAAAATATTTTATTATAAGCATGCATTATTTGCAAATATTTAAATGTAAAATTTATCATTTTGCGTTAGAATTAATTTAATTAGGATGTCTTCTTTGTTTCTGTGCTTTAAAATACAGAGTGTCCGAAAAGTCACCCAACCCGGTGTTTACGACCGTATAACGGAATAGCGAAACGGAATGAGAAGAAACGCTTTCTGCCAAGAGAATGCCCTGTATATTGGGAAAATTTAGAGAGACAAACATATGTAAGAACATGCATGTCTTAATAACAAATAAGCAAAGTGTTGCCAAAGGCGGATTTTTTTTTTTTTTTGCAAATCGTGTGTATTGATGCACAGAACTCACTGATGTAAATTATTGCAACATTTCACAATACCAACGAACAATTTGGATGGCCATCTATTGAATTTGACAGAAAAAGAACTTTGACGAACTTTCAAAAACATTGCAGAAGGGAATAAATGGGCTCTTCCAAAAATCTATGTTTTCACAATATTACGAGGGACACTGGCAACACTGTTGCTGTCACGCGTCACTAACAGACGTGTTTCACCTCAGGCTATCACACTAAGGCACTTTTAACGACAACGGAGAAAGTTGGTTATTCTCGAACATATGCAATAAATTACATAGGCTACACCTTGCAACCCTGAAATGAAAGCAAATGTTCGAAGTGTCTACCATTTTCTTGGATACATTAGTCGGTTCGCTTGATCATGTTCTCAGATACCTTCCTGAGGATTGCAGCACCAATATTATCAATTTCTTGTGTAATATTTCGTTTCAGCTCCTCCAATGTTCTGGGTCTCGTTTGGTATAATTTGGTGCAAGGTGTATGTAATTAAGAGATGGAAGGAAAATATGCTTTGTTTATGATTTAATTCACAAGGAATCAAGCGTCACTACCCTTTGAAAACAAAAAAAAAATAAAACATTCTTTGCGTTTACAACGAGTTTCTGATATCCGATTATCTAAACCTGTGTTTTTGACTTGGCTGAAATATTTTTTCCCTTCAGTTCCTGAAATTTCCCGGCAGAGGGAAAATTCCCTCGCCTCAGAATATTCGGCGAAAAGGGATTCGGCAAAACGGGAATTCCCATTTCGCCGAAAACTCTGCTTAGGTGAGATATTAGTCTATGGGGCATTCGGCAAAAGGGGATTCGGTGAAACGGGAGGTGATCCTCCTTTCTTACCCATCTCTCCTTTTTTCCCCCCACAAGACGTTAATATTCATGACACGTAAACATGACGTCATAATATAACATTTAAGTATATACCTCTTAAAATGTTTATCCCCCATCTCCTTAGAGAAATTTCTGACAGCGCTTCCTTAACCCTAGCTTACCCAAGGGGGTTGGGGCTGCCAGGCCCACCACCTCTATTTTTTTATTCTTGAGCTTTGAAATTTTTTGTAAAAAATTTAAAATTAATTACATTGTTCCCCAGGGTGTTTCCAATATTTCTGTATTACTTTTTCCCACAAAAACTTCAATCTAATGTAAATAGGAGGCAACATGCATTAGATGGGCCTATCTTTGAATGTGTGTCTTTCGAGACAGTCATGCCAGTGAGCATGTATAAATAATTGGTAATCATGGAAATTTTTGAAATTATTATAATTAATAAATAACTGCACATACATAATCAACAAAGGAAGCAGTAATTCAATAACAAAATTATTCCCTGAATTTTAGTGAAAAATAAGTGTGGCCCTGTGAGACCCCCTCAGAATAAGTTTCTCGTACGGCATGGGTAAGATATGGTTAATTAATACCCAAAAATAAATCGATAACTATTTAATTGCGGCTTCTAGGTTGCTGAAAATAGAATGTGCTCTGTGCATCGTTCTGCTGTTTGCAAGAGCAAGATTACTTATTCCACACAATTGTACATTGCTAGAATAGGTGTTTCGTGCAGCGGTGCGTCGCTGGGAGTTTTGTGTGGACGTGCAGGATGGTCATTTGGAATAAGGCTCAGTGCATATGTGTTAGGTTTTTCATTCTCATTATTGGTATGATTCTAATATCAGCTTTTCACATAAATGGATCGAAATTTTGTAATCACCCTGTATATACACATTACCTATGAAATATAATTCAGAAAATTAGCCTTACTGTGCATAAAGTGAACTTAAAACACCAATTCAATCACTCAATCAATAATTCAGGAAATTCTAATACACTTAATACATATCTTTGAAAAAATAAAAATAATTTGAGAAATCCAGTCCTGTATACGCCCATGGACACAAGAACAATACATTAGAAACATATTAGCTAATTGAAAAATATATTTGAGAATACTTGGTGACAAAGTTGGTACCGTAACAAACGAGAACAAATGGGAACGTGAAAGAAAATTAAAAATCAATTTATGTAATGAAGCAACGGGCAAACATGTCCATTAATTTGCATTGTCTCTTCGCCCGAGCTTTAAAATATGCAGCCTCGTTTGTCTTCTCGCTGGAATCGACGTCACTTATCGATCAACGAACCCGGAAAATTAATTAAGGAATCGCTGGACGCTCCATTTCCAAATGAATTCAATTCCTGAGGTTTTTCGACGTGCGCGGCGTGTTTCGAATTGTTTTCCGTCTCTGCGGAGGTTTCAGTCGAGTTATGAGTCTGCAAATGGATTAATTTTTGTTTCTGCTTTGTTTTCTCTTTCATTTTTTGGTTGTGTTGCTGAAAGTGGAGTCGAAAATCTAGTAGAGAAAACGTAAAAAATAGAAGAAGAAAGGAAAGTGAACTGAACGCGTTTTTTATGAGTTTTCCAACAGGTTTGTTTGTTTTTCTCAAAATTTTGCCGAGAGATTTAAGGGTTGCCAGTAACAGTGACTTTTTTTGCACCTGACAAGCTGTAGAAAACCAGCACAATGCAAACAGTGTTGGCAGTCAAAATGGTGCCGAGCTGCTGTCACGTGAACGGTCGTGTTTCATCGATCACTGGCTTGAACCAAAACAGTATGGCTGAATTTGCCAAAAGTGTACAATCTGTCTCCTGAATGTGTGGAGCAAAGCCAGGCATAACGGTAGAGAAGGGGAGAAAGCGAGTGGGTGAAGCAAAGCAGTCCGCGCTTCTGCAAACGGCTGGAAGCTGCAGATGCCTTTTCCCTCCACGCAATCCAGTTTCTCTCCCGTGCTCATTGGTTTAGTTCTCTCGAGTCACTACGTATTTGCCCAAAGACTTGTTTTCGTTCGCTTGCTCCAGAGTTTCCCGGAATAGAGTATAGCGCTGTGTGTTCCTTGACCTGACTTTGAGTGATAATAGTGGACAATATAATGTTTATTAACTTAGTTTACGAACGTAAGCCATTTTGAGGTGAACTATCACAATCGTGAACCACGAAACTATGGCTTAAAGTATAGAGAAATAATAAAACACTAGTTACAATATATCGTTATTAAATACACACAAATAACACAAATATTCCAAAACCCCATTACTCCACTCCGTACACCATTTCTCATATATAATTTCAAAAAAGGGTTTTTGAACAGAGAAGTTTTGCTGTCCATTTCGATACATAAAAATTGTCATCATTTAATTATGACGTCAAAACACATTACAAAACCTTTCTATTCCACTTTCCTCTACTAATAGTCCTAACGCTCAAACATTATCGGCCGTTACATCATAATTCAGTTCCTATCCATTCGAACTCCAAAGTAATAAGCCCTTCTTTAAAGCAAAAACATGAAATAGCATATAATAAATATATGTGTGTATTCACACACACACACACACAGAGAGAGAGAGAGAGAGAGAGAGAGAGAAAGAGAGAGAGAGAGAGAGAGAGAGAGAGAGAGCCTGTGTGTGTGTTACCATACCGTATTTTCTTCTACATAATGAAAAACTGTAGCCTTCCCGGTGGCACAGTGGTAGCGTTATCTCCTTGTAATCAAGGGGTCCCGGGCCTGTGCATAAAGTGGACTTAAAACACCAAATCAACCAACTAACCATAATGAAAAACTATGATAAAACTGCAGAGAACAGCATAACATTGCCTGTCCGATAACGAATAAAAAAACCTGTCAGGACTTGCTCCTAGAATTCTGTTGAATAAAGAGTTTTACACAGGAAGCAGCAAGGATGTTTACCTTTATGGAGTAAGTGAAGGTCGGCGAGAGGAACAAAACACATGAGGAGAGTAGCAAAGGGGTCTTTGGTTGGAAATCATCTGGAGGGGCAAGGGCTGGAGCAGTGATGTGCGGTAGACTATAAGTTTACGTCTACATACGTTGTCTACACGCATTGGGTTGTAGTTTACATAGACTACGTAAACAATCTAAAATGCATTAAAATTAATGTTCAAGGGTTTCATGAAAGGAAAGTGACACTTTCAACTTTATTGGTTCCTAACGAAATGAAAAGAATCCTATTTACAACAAAATTTCTCTTCTCTTCTCTTATCAACTATGGAAGAAGATAAATAGTATGCGAAAAACAACAACAGATGGCAGTCGTGAAGCAAGAGTGGTCTTCTTCCCATAAAACACTAAAATATTTCGTATATTAGGTTTCTTCCTAGGTGAGAAATTGTTCGAATTTGGAAGAAAGAGTATGAAAAGTTCTAATCATACATCAGCAACTGATACGCAGTATAATTTTCTTTTAATTCCACGGCGCCCATTGCTAAGTTATCACCTTTCGCCATCTTGTTTACATAGATTACGTAATCTACGTGTATAACATAGTCTACGTGTAGAATGTAGACTATCGTTGTTTACGCGTTGAAGCACATCACTGGGCTGGAGCTATAGAGCTATTCGTTACTGAACGGGGTAATTTCTCCTTCACCCTAATCTGCCATTCTCATTGCTCCGTCAGAGGTGTTTAAATCTAAAACATGGGTTTTGCATTTATTACTTAATGCTAAGTTAGGTATTCACACCTGGCCCTTTTAGGGGCCGTCTCTGCCATCAATTGGTGGGGGTGAGTTACATCCCTTCGTTCGATTCCCGCGTTCTACCGGGTGGAACTCTATGATAGAGCTTAGTGCTTGTTTGAATTAATCTGAAATCACAGTGTTCGTAGAAAATTAAGTCAGAGTAATTCTTCTCGGGGAATTTCTGCTTCCTCTTGAAATTAATTAGATGTTTCTTTAAGTCACTTAAATCCCATTTGTTCCAATAATTTCCAATCTGCTTAATACCCGAACTAAAGGAAGCATCGGTTCACATATTATATTAAAGTGGACGCTCTATTTGAATCAAGTCCAATTCATCTCTCGCTGTTATTTTCTAGAATTGATTCCATCTTCATTACAGTTGATATTGAGTTCTGCTTCACGCTATTTTACCAACATTTATTTCTTAACGCCTCTCCATCGGGGCTGATCGTTAAGTTACTTGAATTTGCTCTTATTTGAAACTGTCAATGGGAAAATTAGGTCCAACTGTGACATTCAGAAATTCCTCTCTCGTACTCAAAACACGTAAAGGTCTCCCCGATGGCGCAGTGGTAGTGTCGTCGCCTTGTAATCAAGGGGTCCCGGGTTCGATACCCGGTGGATGTACATAGTGGTTCGGATCAAACTTTAAACTGTAGGTCCAGTCCCGATTAGCCTTACTGTGCATAAAGTGGACTTATAACTCCATATCGATCAATCAATCAAAACACGTAGCACAAACCTATTCTAAACAAACACCCTATGGCTAGGAATTCAATCGATTTGATCGATTGATTGATTTTTGTTATTTAGGGACACTTTTCATCCACTTTTGGCTAGTAGCGACGATGATGATACGATGAAGGGACACTCACAAAGAACACACATGCCAAGACCGGGATGCGTATTTACAAACCCTACATTGCTGCAGAACCTCCTTCAATACCTGGCTTCTGATTGGCTGTCGTTCCGGAAGTTAATGCGTTTAACGCTAGAGGGCAGGGTTCAGATTAATAGGGTAGATTTCAGTTATTCATCACAACAAGATAAGAAACCCCTTTAAACACAGGTTGATATTTGAGGACAATTTTAAGATTGATGTTTTGAAAGACAGAAAAGCAAAACCTTCAGAAAAAATATCTTCACTTAAAAAAACATTATCCGTCGTTAATACTCACCTATTGTATATTTACTATGTCATGTTCATGGTTGATTATACAGAAATGGCATTTTAGAACCATTTTTCAAGATATTTATTCAACATTATTATATTTCGATGGCTTCGTATTGATTTTTATCACCAGACAACGATTGAACAGTATTTTCTTACTGTCTCCCCATACAAAAGTATAATTCTTCACACAGTTTGGACAATTTGATTACAAACTTTAAATAATCACGAGTCTGATATCTTCATCCTTATCCTGAAAACAAACACGCAAGGAATGATGAACACGGAACATAAACACTTCCGGTGGGTACAGCCAATGAGAAAGCATTATATCCGTCTGGTTCTGCAACACTCGATGGTTTGTAAATAAGCGAACGGGATTGGAGCCTGGGATCGCCTGCGCGTTATGCTAACCGCTCCGCCAAGAAGCTGGGCTTGTATCAATTTGAAAACGATATATTTTCGTTAGACGTCATCTCGTATAGTTCTGTACTCTTTCCCTGGTGCGGTGAGCTCGCAGGTGAGGGGAGTAGGGTGGAGCTCTTTCTCATTGTCTGAGTAGATACTATTCCAACATGAAAAGTAAAAACACTGTGGCGCTGTCGTCCAATTGTCAAACGTAGACGAGCAACGGGCAAAGGGAGCGTGGATAATAAATAATAAAATAATGGCTTTTGATGTTTCATGTAAATATATGAACAATACTTAGGCACATGTTGCGTTCGTCTGGTGACAAAATTTCGACCTGCTAGTGTTGCCAGCTACGGAGATATGTCCCAAAAATGACGCTTTTTTACTCAACCCATAAAATCGCCACTCATACATCCATCAAATGCTGCACATGATCATTATTGATTGCAAATGATAGATTGACATGAGATCAGTCATCATACGTCTAATTAAGACTCTCCGATAATTTTGTATATAGATTCCTCACTAAAAATTGCATTTCTGGAAAAAAAAATTACGCTGCCTTCCGCCAGTTATTAATTTATTAATCTTTCTGTATTAAATAAACTTATAATTTTAAGCCTTGAAAAATATCTCAATGGATGAGGCTTTATAATGCAGCAAACTCTGTGTAAATATCTCTTACGGTTCTCGTGATAAAAATTCTGAAAGTTTGGGTTGCGCGACTTTTGAAACACTCTGTACAGTCAGCTCTTTGCAATGCAAAGCTTGACGCTCACAGAGACGTGGGAGAACGCGGCAAAGAATGCAACAGACCCGTTTCTGGCTTCTCAGTGGGCAAGAACCTTTAAAATAGCCTGCAGACTTCTGGCACGGAAATTCCCGCATCGGTTCCGCGCGTTATCCTGTAGTGGGCGTTGGATTTCAATAGAAGCAGACAACAGAAGTTCTGTTGACTTCTGTTCTATGCCCCTGCGTTGCCAAAATTACGGCATTTTTCAACACACGTTCTCATCTTTATTCAGTATCAAGTTAAGCCTTGCTTCCATGTTAATAAAACATTAGAATGCTGACCAAGGCAGAATTTATAGTATTCGTATAAAAAAGGTAACGTTTCCACCCTCTAACAGAGTCTTCTTCAGACGAATATTCACAACAGAATGATCTTTATGGTTTCCTCTGTTCTTGTCAGGTCCTCCTTTAATCTTTGTATCTCCTTTCTTCTCGCTCTTATTTCATTCCATATCAGTTCTTTCTATTCCATCTCCTGGTGTGGCAATTTACTCCCTTCTTATTTATCTTCAATCCTTTTGGCGTTTTTCCCTTCTCCAAACATTCTCTTCGTTCTTGTTCCTGCTTGTGTACTTCCTTCCTCTTCAAGTCCGGGCCTCCCCCATGGCGCAGTGATAGCGTCATTGCCTTGCAATCAAGGGGTCCCGGGTTCGATACCCGGTGGAGGCACAAGTGGTTCGGATCCCACTTTAAACTGTAGGTCCAGTCCCGATTAGCCTTACTGTGCATAAAGTGGACTTAAAACACCAACTCAAACAAACAAACTCTTCAAGTCCTTCCAGTCGTTAATTTACTTATCAGCCTCGGAAAATGTTCAATGGTAGCCCTGCTAAGCCTTGCTTCCATGTTAATAAAACATTAAAATACTGACCAAGGCAGAATTTATAGTATAAACAATATATATACACTAAAAAGGTAACGTTTCGATCCTCTAACAGGGTCTTCTTCAGACGAATATTCACAATAGAGTGATCTTTTTACCTTTTTAGTGTACATATTTTTTTTATACTATAAATTCTGCCTTGGTCAGTAATTTAATGTTTTATCAGTATCAAGTGTTTGAAGGAGAGCACAATACACAGCAGATTCAGAGACATAATACAGGGCTACTATAAATGATTCATTCGATTTCCAAGCACTGTATTTTCCAAAGTATTGCACGTACAGATATGAATGATACATGAAAATAACTGTAAACTCATCAAGTTTGCATCGTGACACACCAGGTGGCAGCACGAATGTAGTTCCTGTACAAAATGCGCTTTTGTGTGTTGGAATATGCAAGATGTCCATCTGTTATTGCAGTGAATGATAAATTAATGAAACTGGTGTTAGAAGAATCCACAAAATCATATTGTACGGATGTGACTTCTTGTCAATCGTCAGGTCACCCATTACCACATTTGTTTCATACACACAGATGCATTAAATAACCTATCATACGAGAGAGTTTTGTAGAGTGCATCACACATAAATTTGCCGTTGCGTAGAAACGAATTTTCGTTTCGTCTCCCTCTCTCTTAGCATCATGTGTTCTACCCTGCTCGAAAACCTTCGCTATTGTTGCCATATTGTCATTCCATTCCTGGACACACTCGCGCAAACATCATTGAAAACAATTGAATAGCGCTCCAGCTCGCGGTTCCCACCGTTTGGCAGGGACGGTAATGTGGCAATATAGCACGGCGTAGTGGTTGCTTCTTTTATGCAGTGCATGTTCATTGGCTAGCTAGTAACTAGTGTTGCCAACTGTAATAATGAAGCACTATTTCTGTCACGGAAGGGGAAAGGCAGGTAAAGTGGCGGTGAGTTTTGTTGGATTGGAAGCACCATATTTTTATTTTATACTAAGTATTTGACCGGTTTGACGTTGTGTGCGTGTATTGCGTGTGTGTATGTGAAAGTGTGTGTTTGCTAATGAACGTTAAATTCCATAATGCCTCCAGTTCTGTCGAAGTTGAAATCAAAAACCTTGCATAGCCAAGCTCGGGAAATTCTAAGCAACGTGCACGAGTTCATGAAGGAGGAAGCCAGTCATGGTGTTAGCATCCCAATAAAGCATTTTGGCAAGAGAGCAGCGAACAGCAGCAAAAAATTGTTCATATTTCATAATTTTGGAATTATTCAAAATAAATAAATTATGTGGCTCCAACATCATTTCAACTCTGGCTCCGGCACGTGTTCTTGTAGAAATTGCATAGAGGAGGCTGTCATTTTTGCTGCTTAATGCGATACATATTGTTTTCTGTGTTAAAATTGCCATGCTTTGATGGGTGACCAAGTTCATAGCAGGGCCGGCGGAAGGGAAGGGCGAACCGTGCCATCGCCCAGAGCGGCAAAATTTGAAGAGAAGAAAAAAATAAGCCTATTGAAAACTGTGATCGAGCGAGATATTCTTTTCCGCTGAATAGTATTGAAATAGCATAAGAAGTCTCATTATTTATTTTATATTTTGATGTTTTAGTTAGGAATATATTATTTTCAATTTTCCGTTGCTGCGTAATGACGGGGGGGGGGTTCGAAATAGAGCGGCATCTGCCGCCACCTTCCAGGGAGGCAAAATGACTAGCGCCGGCCCTGGTTCATAACAAAAGAAAAAGCCGCGCAGCTTATCGATGTACTTGTTATTGTTGTGGAAGCCGGCATCCTTTGTAAATGTACAACAAAGGCCGATCTCAGAGAGGAAATAATAATATTGCTTGAGGAGGAGTGTTATGGTGCAATTGTAGCGGTTTAACACGTTGGCATGTTATTATCTGCCGTTGCAGTTCCATACCAGTGTATACGGGTTTTGGGAGTGAAAAGTTAGAACGCCACCAGTGCATTAATGCAATGAAAAATAATATATATATATATATATTAATTTGTTTGAAATCACTCAAATAAGGAATCGTATGAAGAAGTCTTCTTTGCAGCATTTTTGGTAATTTTGCGTATGTGTTAGTTCATATTTTGCGAATTTTTAGTCCATATGTATGTAGCTACATACAAAGCCACTTGTTAGTACATATTAATCCTAGTGCTGGTATAATGCATGACGTTTAAAACTCAACGTTAGATAGACCTGAATTCTCTAATTTTATTGTTGTACATAACAGCTGTGCATCGGCGCACTGCAGCGATTTTTCTATCTGCTCCATTAGCAACACTGCTTCTTTAGTTGTTTCGCGCATCGCACGGCAGAAATATCTGCGCTGGACTCTACTACACTTCTTGCTGCAAGCTGGTGTGTCAGTATGAAAACTTTATGAGTTTACAGTTATTTTCGTGTATCATTAATACCAGTATGTGTAATACTTTGTAAAATAGTGTTTTGAAATCGAATGAATCATTTATAGTAGCCCTGTGTTTTACGTTGTTCAATTTTGGACAGCGAAGCAAGGGATGAAAATTATAAATATGTCAACACGGGTGCACTCGGGCACAAGCGAAGGGGAAGGGAGAGGAGATAACAAATGACTGTCCACTTTAATTCGCGAGTTTGCCGGGTTATTTCTTAACTTGGTAAAGGAGTAGGTGGTGGCTCCCTCTTTCTGCTGTCGCGAGAAGAGACGTGAACAGTGGCGCGGCGTGACTTCTTCAAAAGTGTTACCGGCCATCAGACGTTATCATCTCCACCCTACCGCCCCCCTCCCATTTTTTTTTTTTTTGCAATCCGCTCAATGATTTATTTAGCCACAATTACTCCTAGAAAGAACTACCACCTATGAGAGAGTTACCGCGAAAATCCCGTGAATAGTAGTCGAGCCTTGTCAACCATCTCTGTTTCTTTGCAAAGAGGTGGAAAGGGGAAGAAGAACCACACATTCGGGTCAGTTTGACGTTTCTGCGTTGAGCAGATGACAGAATTCCCCTCCTCCAGCGGTGGAAGGGAAGTTCAGATGTACGTACTACTGTTGCCAACTTAGTTTTTTGGAGCAAGGTTTGTCCAATTCACGAATCGCATCAAGTACTTATCTTCTCGTCTATTACTAAACGGCCTCACTTGTAGTTAAATCCAGCTTTGGCTTTGCAGTCTAGCTCTTGTTGCTTCGGAGAAATAGTATCCCCGTTTTAGGCGGGATTTAGCTCTTTTCTGGAAATCCAATGTGACAACACTTGCTGATCCGGTAGGCCGCAGCGGCAACAGGGCCCCTAAACAGGCATATGAATAACCCCCTAGCACACTTGCCTCCAAGTCTTTCCCCGCCCCGCTGTTCCCTTGCATTGGCGGGCGCCCTCTCCTCTTGTTGCTTCTTGAGGGTAGCGGAACGGCCTGCCTCTTCGCTTTTGTCGGCTGCAGAAGAAATGTCCTCTGCAATATACACTAAACTGCAACGCTGTCGGTTAACTTATTTAACAATGTTGTTATTTTATTGAGAAAAAAACTTTTTAATTTCTTTATATTTTGCTGTCACCTGCGGTAACACCGGTTACATGCAGGACGTGAAGTAGATTATAGAAGTGCGAACTACAATTTGTATGTATAACACAAATTATGTTATGTCAGAGTCTCTAGGTACTCGTGGTCAGACGACGAGATCGCCTGATGTGAAGTTAAGCTTCTGGTACAGTAGGAGATAACTGTTGCGTTGTGGGATCTTACTGGACTTTAGTGGATCACATCTTTACCCATATTTCCCTGACCGAAGAGTCCTACATATGCTAGGGTTAACAGACGTACTGATTTTCGCAGGACGGTCCTTTTTTTTATGGTCATGTCCTTCTGGCTCCTATGTTACTCCAAAAAAAATGTCCTTTTCTTTCAACAGCGTCCTACGAAATGTTCTGCAAAATATCCAGACTAATTGTTTACCTCTGTGAAGCTGTTAGTGCTTTCGCTCGCGACCTTTGTCTTACTGTGAAGCTTATTGCTTACAAGCAGATATTGCATGCAGTCTCTTCATGATATGATATGCAAGTTACCGACCGATGACTAAAAGTATATTCGGTGTGGCGCTTTGAAAACTGAAAATAACCAAATTCAGGGAATTTTTGTGTTTGATGCATTGCTCGTATTTTCAGTATTGATTAATATTTTAATATTACCGGGTGTCCCAGAAGTCTTTCCCTGATTACAAACTTTATTCATATCCGCTATATGCAATGTAGAGATGTGAAAGTGGTGCCAAAATGTTGGAAAACTAACCAAGTTTCTTTGTTCCATGTTTCAGTAACGTGGCTGTAATGTAGCAGTGTAAGTGGCCAGGAAACCGGAAATGTTCACAAATCAGTAAAAATCTCAGTGTGTCACGAGACCCGGTCACCAATAACAGTGCAGAGGAACTTTCAAACAACTTATGGAAAGATGCCGCCCGATGTCGAGAGCATAAAGTCGTGGTATGATAAGTTCAAGACCACAGAATCTGTTGCTGACTTACCGAGAAGTGGCCGAACCATCAACCTCAGCGATTTCAAACAACGTAAAACATCAGCCAAAAAGTTATCTTTATGATATCTTACACAAACGTTTATTTTTTCGTGCATACAAAGTGCAAATTCTACAGGCTTTGTTGCCTAATGATACCAGGGGACACACTGAGCTCTTTCCTGATTTGTGAACATTTCCGGTTTCCTGGGCACTAACACTACAACACTACATACACGTTACTGAAACCTGGAACAAAGAAACTTGGTTAGTTTTCCAACATTTTGGCACCACCTTTACATCTCTACCTTACATATAGCGGATATGAATAAAGTTTGTAATGAGGGAAAGACTTCTGGGACACCGGGTATTTCACAATATATGGATGTTTTATGGCAACAAAGTAAGAAAACACACACACAAACGAAACAGTAAGAACGAGGGAGATAATCTGTAAAATTAAAAAGACAAGCAAATGGAGGAACGAAAAAGAGAGAAATTGAAAGGGGAAATACGTGTATATAAGAAGGTAGATATCCGTGGTGGAGTGGTTGAACGCAAGGACGCCAGGGGTCCTGGGGTCGAATCCCGGCCTGGGAATGGATGTTCTTTGGGAGTATCCATTCATAAATTTAATCATATCATCACTCATATCCATTGTTGCGATTAGCCAAAAGTGACAGAAAGGCGATGTTAGATAATAAAAATCAAATCAAGAAGAAAACAGATTAAAGAGAATTGTGTAGTATTTCAGGAGACTTGTAAGCAGTTTGGCAGTAGTATAAAGTGGAGGGGTGATCTTGACCCTGTGCTCTTTTACTTATAGCTGCACCCCCCGTACGCATCTATGGATGTCCTGCTTTTCGTTTCAGAAAACCTGGTCACCCTAACATATGTAGAAAGTCAAAACCTTCATGTGGCTGTATGGTGCGAACTGTATGTATTAAATTGTGAGAATACGAGTAGAGTAACCTCACATCAATTGGAGATATATTTTCTCGCAGCGTGTTTCCAACGAAATCAAATTATTGATACCTTCTAAAAATAGACGCGTTGTATTATTATACTATTAATAATAACTTAATAATACTTAGCGGTGAACGATGAGACTCGGTGAAGTACACAGACTCCTCTCAGGTACAGGGATAGTGTTAGGCAAAGACAATATTCACAGCACAGAGAAATAAAACCACATTACTGCAGTATGTATAAACTGAAAAGTTTTATTCTTTATTTATTGCAATTATAATGCAACTATACTTGAGACGAAGGCGAGGATTTCGCTTTGTCGATGAATTGACTCAACTAAAAACGCATAAACTCAATGCGTTGCTATCGGCATGCCTATGATCACATAGACCTAGCTTGCTCCCCGAACTACCACACCAAGAGATATGCATTGATAACTGAGCCAATATTTGCTCTTTAGCCTTTTATTTCCAAATTAATCCTTAGGCTAGCTTTATTATTTAACGTAGAATGGTTGCAGTATTGTGCATATCATCAATGCATGGCTATCGGCGTACCTATGATCACATAAGCCTAGCTTGCGCCCCGAACTACCATACCAAGAAGTATGCACAACACCAAGGAGTTCTTTTTAAGTTTAAAAGCTTCGACGATCCGTGGCGAAAGTGTGATATTTCTTACGTGATATCCAGCCCTGGCCCAAAACCATGGTAACGGTTGAAGTTTTTGCTTGCGATGACGTGTGACCGGCCATGTGAATCCATCACTTCAATGTAAAGTCACTTGAAATGACAAAACGACAGTGTTGCAGTATGCAGATATTAAACACCAGAACAAGAACAATGTCTAGATGAGGATGTGTACTACAGGCTGTGGAAAAGGAGATGTGATAGCCACTAACGTCGTCAAACGGTTGGACGGGAACTTTACGTCACATACCATGAAGAAGTAATAGGATCTGAGCTGATTATGTCCTTTGCGATTAGTCCACTCAGAATTAGTTCACTTCATCAAATGATTTATTAAATCTCATCAATTTACATTGTCGAGTTCATTATTTGTGTTCTTTTTGGTTTAGATTGAACATCTTCTCCGAAGAGAAAATTATGCTCATTTCCTTGTCCTTGTACATCCAGGGTCAAGGAAGTCAGTAATAAGGTGTGTTATATACAGTGTACACCTATAGATTGAATTGTATATTCTCCAAATATGATGTATAAAGAAACAAATTGCCGGAGAACTAAGTGAGATGAGTGTACATTTTTATATTACTATTATAGTGGAACCACAAGCAAAGAAACCTGCGCAGACTCGCGACTCCTGTGCACCGTACTCCAGTGTGGAGGGGAGGGGGAGAGTGGAGAATGCTTTCTTATAGCTCGAGTTGAACGGAAGAGGAGGAAGGTGCGCGGGGACTTTTCGACAAAGGTTCTTTTTCTTGTGGTCGCTCTTATAAGTAAGGGGAACTGTGATTGGTCATTCATCTATTTTATCACTTCTTCATCATCTCAATTGACTTAAATGGCCGGAAGAGCAAAGAAAATTTATCAAATATAAATGCAAACACGTACAGTTTCATAAATAACCAAAATAGAATGAAAAATTAGCAGTTTGTATTTTTATTGCATTATGTGAATATGGAGGGAAAAACGAGGGAGAATTGTACACCAATGGCAAAAGAAATGGTAGGCGAAGTGCCTATCACCATTTTCCTCCAGTCTGTTTTCCCCAATCTGGTGATCACAAATTGAAATAAGCAGAGTACAACATCTGCTTTCCATTTTTCCATTATTTAAAACAACACAGGATGTAGAACAAAAAAAAATGAAAATAGCGATGGACAATTTGCCTACTATTATCTATATCTTCAAGAATAAAAATACATCTAAATTTAGAACCACGCTAAAGAGCTTGCTAATGTAACATTTGTTTTATAGAAGATTATTTGGGTCATATTTTCCATTAAGGAACATTAACTTTAAAACTTTTTCTTATTATTACAAAATACACTACATCACTTCTTAACTTTCTTAAAGTATTATTGTTTTTACTATTTAATAGATATAACTAGACTATAGGTTAATTTCCTTGTATTCAAAATTAGACATTAATATTATTGACATATTCCATATCATAGTGAAATTTATACTTGTATGATCAAGTGAATGGAAATCAATGAATTAATCTTTGTAGTTGGCTGTACGCCTTTAATTTTGTTTTAAATTAATGTTTCAAGAAAACTATATTTCTGCCCTGAAGGAAAAAAGTATTGACGGATTGAAAGTATTCCAGTCGAAATTTATGCGTCTTTACAATTCGTTTAACTCCATTACATGCCCGGCCATGAATAATTATCCTTAGGAGCGCACAATTCCTCCACCTTTCTCCAATTCATATTTCATATGATTGTTAAGGACCACTGCAGCGAGGCTTCATATCGCAAATTATTCACGTTATCTTGTCATGAATAATATTACTGTTCATTTTCATTATTTTCTACATAATTCCCACATAGGTATGAGGATGAATTTAAATAAATATACCTTGTATCATCTTAAACTTAATTTTGACATACAAATGAATGATACTATCATTGCTTCAAATGTTCAAGTTATGTGTTCAAGTTATGAAATATCAAATTTATTGCTTATTTGCACGGCATAAATATGTGATTAGCGGATGAGAATGTGAATATATATTTTACATTTTATAACAATTAACAGTTTGTCAGAAACATGAGTGGAATGCAAGTATCATCACCATTTGTTAAAATAAAGACAAACAAACATGGCACAGTGAATTTGTCTTTACTGTGAAATGTATTTAATCAAATCATCGTTCATCCTCATCGTCGAGCGTAAACTAAAGAAGGGACAACCCTTCCACATAGTACACCCAATTCTCAACCTAACGTCCACGGAGTACACCCTGAACTGCATTTTGTAGACTAACGAGGCTCTGGTGTCTGGACCTACGTCCAGTATAATCCTCGGAGGACTGTGTGTGTGCTGTCCTGTGTTTTGTCCTTATGTGATGCAAACAAAATTTTAGAATCACTCACTCACTCTAAACTAAAGAAATGTCACAACGTAAAATAACATAACAACACAACTTCAGCAAATGACTTCCCTACTTTTCTGGGTCCCGAGCAGTCGGTATTAATTCTTGACGTTTTCTACATTGCAAGTGTCTGGAACCTATCGGAAATTGTTAGTTTTCATTCCAGAAATGCAAAGACAATCATTTAAAGTGAAATTACGTGTAGAATTTGAGATTTCCTGAAAATTTCCCGACTATTCGAGAAATTGCGAATATTTCCCGTCCCGAATGTCGGAATTTAAAAATATTCCCGTTCCGATCAATAATATTCTGTCCCGCATAACAATAAGTACCTATCGATATTTATTTTCAATTTTTCTAAAGCCACAAAATGTAAATGGGTGGAAATGCTCATTTGTGTACTCGATTTCGTGTGTTCAGTTTCTGGTATGGTTTTCCTATCTGCATAGTGCAACACTAGCGCATAGATTTGGGATTCATTTCATTGATAAATTCACTTCTTACCGTCGTTTCGTCATTACGAGTAAACAACGGATTGGCCCAACCTATACTTCTAATAACCTTGGTGATATCCTCGCTTTTATGCTATTTTCGAGAACACAGATTCAAGTACCAGATGAATCACTCACTATCTACAAAAGGATACTATCAACAAAACTGACATCTACACATGTTTAGAAATACAAATTCACATAGTGCACTCTCGCAAACATGAAGATACATTAAACTACTCATAATAGAACATAAAATACAATAAACATTAAACAAAAGTTATGCATTACAAACAAGGTGCAATATTCCATATAATAACACAACATTTACGTGTCCTTTCATAAAAATATAATATATCAGTGACATATTTTAAAGTTGTGACATCACATAAAAATATGAATGATATCATTATGATAGAATGGAATTAGGTATATTTCAGTGAAATATACGAGGGGCGTTCAATATTTTTGGAAATTCCCACTATCCACGGTCCGCCATTTTCCTTGTGGTAACGGTCGCTGATAGGTAACACATAGCTCTACCGCCCGGTGTTAGCACAGAACAGAGGTGTGTAATAGCTGTGAACCACAGCGAATTTCGCCAACAGATATCAGTAGGTGCGCGGAAAAGATGGAGTGCGATCAGCAAGAACACCGCTGGACGATATGGGTCTGTGGAGAGCATGCATCATCATGAAAAGCCGTGTACAACTGGATGGGTGGCTGGAAACAGGACCGCACTACAACGAAGAAGGGAATCAGTTCGGAAGGAAAGTGAGAATGACAACGCCAGTCATCCATCTCGCAAGTAGAGCGTCTTATTCAGGAGAGCAGGTGCATACATTTCTAGGAAATGAAGGCGACCATGGTACTCGCCAAGGTCACCTTGCATCGCATCGAGCACCAACACCTTAAACCACCGGGGAAGATGTCTGCCAGGTGGGTTCTGAAAACTCTGAATGCAGCACAGAAACAATAGCCTGAGGACGTGAGTAGCGACCTCCTGCAACACCACGGCCAGGATCCTGAAGACTTCATGTCCGAACTTGCGACCGACGACGACACTTGGCTTCATTATCATGAATCGGAGACCAAACAACACACTCCAACAAAGTGGTTCTAGGAGGGCCTGGAGAAGTTGCCACAACCCGGAGCAAGTGTATAGAGCTGAAGGGAGACTACATTGAGTAAGTGGACATATCTACCAAGGTGTAACTATTCTGTGTAAGTGAAAAAAAAATAAAGTGTAAATCAATACGGAACGCCCCTCGTAGAACTTTTAATTTGGTTCTGTACACAGACAAAATACGGACAGATGAATCTAGTGAGAATCATGCTAGTGGCAACACTTCAGCCAGGCCTGAGTTCGAATGAGAAGCAGAACGAACTATGGAGAATTGGTTCAGAGTGGAGGTTTACCTGTGTAACAAACTAGTCCTGAAATCAAACACAGGAACCAAACGGAATTTCACCATTCAACTCACCTCACCATTATTAAATACAGCAACTCTACTAGCATCAATGGTAACAGTAACCTGAGCACATCACAGATTATTAGAAAAAGAAAACATTCACAAACAACTCAACACTGGGGTTACGAGTATATTTTACTATCCTTAAAGCATACGAATATTATGAATCTTCATTCACTATTGCAGATGCAGTATAATGGTTCCACATTTTTTATAGGAACTGGATTCCATGGACTACACGTTATTATTGGATCAACATTTCTACGGGTATGCCTAACTCGACATTTTTTATGTCACTTCTCCCCAACACATCAAATATCCAATTCAACAGCTTTAAATTTATGCTGTTATATCATATTCTATGTATGTTTTATTAATTTTAACATTTTCAATATCATATGTGGTTTTCTGTTGACGATTTCAGTGAGCAAAAATTGGGATATGCAAGAACCTATAATATTTCTCTCAAGCAAAGAGTCTGACTCAAAGCACTCTGCTGATCAACACAACAGCTGTTTCCTTTATCACTAGAACTTCAACTGTCATCTGTTGCCAGTTGAATGAATCTCTGACTTACTTCATGTTTTCTGTTAACAGATTGACTTTTCTCAATCTGGTTTCTGTGTCTAAGTTTTTTTTTTTTACAAAGTGACTTACACCACTGTAACTTTAACCCTTCCAATTATTGAAAATAACCTTCAACAACTTTGGTGAATTGTTTCCCTCTTGCTGCTGACAATTAAAAAAACATTTTAACTGCTATTCCAATATCACACACATATTTGAAAGGGCACATTTCATGTTTTGGATGACCCATTAAAAGAATTCTTATAATAAAATTATCTTCCCATACATTAGCAGAGAATAGAGATATTTCTTATTTTTTAAGAAACGTTTTTCTTTGTCTATGTAATGTATAGCTTCTTTAAGTATACCACTATCTTATCACAATATAATGCCAGGCCGTTATCACTTTAATAGATATTGATGTTACTATAGATCAATAAGAACGTTATTTTTATCAACCCCCTCTGCCGGAATTATTCTTATTCTTCAAGTGCCGGCCTCCGTGGCAGAGTGGTTAGCACATCGAGCTACGACGCCAGGGGTTCCGGGTTCGAATCCCGGCATGGGCATGGATGTTTATGAGGGTCCATTCATCAATTTCATCATATCATCACTCATCCTCATCTTCGCAAATTAATCAAAAGTGGCACAAAGAACGCAGTAAAATAAAGCACATCAATCAATCATTTCTTCTTCAAGAGTGATAATAATCATTCTTGTACTGGTTATATACAGGCACGAGGAATTCAACGTTATTGCACATTCATTACAGTATACATCCTTTATATAAATACACTATGACTATGTTATATTAGGGAGATTACACACCGAAGCTACAGGCGACACGTGTCGCTTGAGGATTTCACCATCGAATGCAGGTTTATGCGGCCTGTCATGCCGCTAGGGTGTTAAACGTTCCTGTTGATTGGCTCGTTTCAAAGCGGCATGCATCGAGTATTGCTTCGGTCTGAAACCTGACTTATACTTTGATTTTTAATGTTCCTTGGGTTCTAGGATATGATTTGGTGGATTAATAACAGTGGCATATTGAGCTACTCCTTTACACTTAACTATACCAATAAAACCAATAGCGCAGACCTGGAATAAATTGGTTAGGAGTGGTCGAGATTAACATACACAACATTTTAACTAACAAACTCTCTAGCCTTCTTAAACCCGAAAGTATAGGGCAGTGCAACGCACTCTTTCTATCTGTCCCTATCTTGAGCAAGATCTATATACTCTTTTCCATCCTTACCAATTTCCTTTAGGCCCATCTCAATGTTATCCCTCCATCTTGGTCTTGTCCTTCCTGCAGGTATCTTACCATCAGGTTTCCCAACAAGAATCGTGTAAACTCTTCTTTTCTCTCCCGTTCGTGCCACATGGCCTGCCCACCTAAGTCTTCTTGATTTAATTATTTTAATAATATCTGGACACGAATACAAATTGTGCAGTTCTAAATTATGTAACCTTCTCTACTCACCTGTCTTTCCATTCCCTTTAGGTCAAAATATCAACCATCTGGCAGGTTCCACTCAGGTTTGTTATGAAAAAAAATATTATTCAGGTACTAAAAACATTACGAAAGGTTCTCACAGGCCATCAGAGTACAGATAACAGAGGACAACACGCACTAATTGCCTTAGATTTTAAGAGTGCTTTTGATAGCGTTAATCATGAATATTTGTTTGAAACTTTAAAAATATTAGGTTGTGGTACCATTTTTGTAAACGCTATCAAAAGTTTATTTGTAACTGCAAATTCATGTATCAAAATTAATTGGTTCCTATCCAAAACTCTTCCAATCAAAAGATGTGTACGACAGGGGGACCCCCCCCCCCTCCATGTTCATTCTTTGCGTGGCCTTTATGCCCTTCTTAAAAGAACTTCAAGGCAAGTTACAAGGTCTGACTCTACATTCTGTAACATTAAAAGTGTTAGCATATGCAGATGATATCATATCACAACGTTTGTTGCGCTGCCTCAAGATTTGAAGAGACTCTATAATTTATTAGCCAGTTATGGATCAGTGTCAGGATTACGTATAAACTACGACAAAACTGCAATTGGGCAGTAACATTACAAATTCTTCCTTAGTAAAATTTAGACAAGTCTCCCCTGTAAAAGTTCTTGGTATCAGCTTTACTACATCTCTATACAAAATGATCGAACGAAATTATTCCACGTGTATAAACGGACTGAAAGCAATATTGTGGAAAAACAAACTTCGTGAACTCAGTTTGAACTCAGGAGTGGCATTTGTAAACATGTATGCCTGCCTGCATTCATGTATTCTGGTAACTTGCGAAGTTGCTTCCAATGAGGAAAACTAACTACACGAAGATAAGAAGCGTGTTAAACTGGTTTGTGTGGGCGAAGCATATCTTCCATGTCAGTCACGAGACGCTCTGTTTAACTATTCAACACCGGGGATTAACCTTGACCCACGTAGAGCGAAAAGGTCAAGCTCTTCGCGTACAAAACGACATAGCGATCTTGGTGAATCATCCTAATCGTTTAACTGCTGTCATACGTATCGAATTAATATCACCAATTCGTGTTACAAGCATACCTAAAAATATATAAACACATGAGGTACTCGATTGTGGAAATTTGATATCTCCTGCTTCACTCCCCTGAGTTTGAGATACCAACAGCGGCAGGTCTCTACAAACAACTTTGCTTGCCTTCTATGTTTGTGTGTAAGGTAATTCTCCGCAATCCTAATGTGCACTGGAGTAAAATATGGAATAACATATATGCAAAGCATTTGCCGTCTTCTATTAAATCTGTATGGTATTGTGCAGTCGCGGCGATTGGGTTCCAAAAGTGGGGGTCAAGGACACTTTATTTCCTTTTTAGATAAGGTTTAGCATAGTACGGGCACAAAAGTGGCAAAAAATGGGGGCAAATGCCCCCCCTCGTCCCTTCTAATCGCCGCCACTGGTATTGTGTTGTTCATGATATCATTGTTACTGAGACAAAACTATGTAAGATAAAGTTGTCTGATGACAACTTGTGTGTAGTCACTGTAATCGAGAAGGTACGATAGTTTGATTTGATTTGATTTAGTTTATTTTACTTCGCGTTTTGTGCCTCTTGGCTAATTTGCGAAGATGGGGAATGAGTGATGAAATGATGAAATTGATAAATGGACATTCACAAACAACCAAGCCCGTCCGGGATTCAAACCCGGGACCCTTGGCGTCGCAGCGCGATGTGCTAACCACTCGGCCACAGGGTCGGGCAAGAAGGTACGATAGAACGCTGGTCAAGTGAATGTAACAGAACACATGAAACTTGGAAATACTTGTCTGTATTCGTAGGTAAAATGTGTCGAACACCGCCTCAATGCATTAATGTACAGTGTTTGTTGTTGCCGTGTTTTTCTTCTTATTATCCTGGGCGCAGTGGTAGCGTTGTTGCCTTGTAATCAAGGGGTCCCGGGTTCGATACCCGGTGGAGACACATAGTGGTTCGGATCCCACTTTAAACTGTAGGTCCAGTCCCGATCAGCCTTACTGTGCATAAAGTGGACTTAAAACACCAAATCAATCAATCCAATTATTATCCTGGTGCAAGAATGAGAAGTGTGCAGTGGCTTTATGGACGGGCAAACTCGAATTGCGCACAAAACCTGGCCATAGATGAATGTTGATAAGGGTTCACTAATCTCCCAGCACGAATTGCGCACAGAGCAGCGGCACATGATAGGAGCAGGCCCAGTTGCGCTGGCAGGTGAATGTCAATCACGAATTGCACACAGAGCAGTGAAGTGAAAGTGCTCGTGATAGATTTCAGCCAATAACGTTCGACCTAATGTGAAATCTGTTAAATTGTGAAGCCATATCTTTAGTTTACAGTTGTGACATTAATTTGAACTCGTGGGAATAAAATGACTTGCGTACTGTGGAAAAAAGTGTAGAAATATGGAAATACAAAAAAATGTAGTGTGAGATGAAACGCACTTCTCGTTTACTTAAAATATACATTTCGAGAAGGGAAGTAATTGAAATGTACGGGTGAAACACGCTGGAGATGTACCAGTACATCATGTAAGGCAATACTTTACGCACTCGGCGATGGAACTACATACTCGCGGATGGAAAAAGGGCACAATCATGTTGCCCTCTGAGACCAGGTTTTAAGGATAAAATCGCTGAGCAACAACATCAAGAGAAAAGGAGATGAGATTGAGGAAAGACCTTCTAAGTTAATACACAGAGAGTTTACAGGGGCAGCGGAACATTGTGGAAACCTTAACCCGAAAGGACATGAAGCTCGTTAGGAACAACATCAAGTATGGTCCGTTGAAAGTACATCCTAAATTACCCAAAACATCGGATAAAGTTCAGTTGACGCTCGATGAAATAGAAGTGAAGACCATTCGTGATGAGAACGTTTTGCTAAGAAAGGACAAAGAAAAGGGGATCGTGGTTTTTTCTTGCATCTCAAATTTTGAGATACAACCACCAGATGAAAAATTGACTTGTTTTGCAGACTATGTTGTAGAAAAGTATATTGACCAAAGTAGTGTAATTGGACCTACAACCAGCGCACTTATAGCGTACAAATGATGAGCCCCCCTCAAGCAGATTTGCCTACACTTAAAACAAGCTCAACATGCCCATATGAGCTTTTTGCTCAAGTGTAGCACCCCGTCTAATCCAAGATTTTTGTAAAAATGCCCGAAACTACAGTGTACAAATGATGAGCCCCCCTCAAGCAGATTTGCCTACACTTAAAACAAGCTCAACATGCCCATATGATTTTTTTGCTCAAGTGTAGCACCCCGTCTAATCCAAGATTTTTCTAAAATTCCCAAAGCTACAGTGTACAAATGATGAGCCCCCTCAGATTGATTTGCCCATACTTACAAAAGTTGCATCAGCCAGATTGTTGTCCATAAATTTGTTAAAAATATACCCCTCTTGATATTTTTTTTGGATACACTTAAAACTAAGCTAAGATACATCCACACCCACACCCACACACACACATATTTACTTCTGGTTTAAGTTCAATTGGATACCAGGTTCAATTTGTTTATCTAATATTAAAACAATGTAATTCTTCTAGAATTGCTCTGTGACTCTCTCATTTCTTACATCATAAACATATGATATTTCACCTATAAGAATAACACTACATATAGTGTCATCAGGGAGTGTATCGTGGAATTCACAGATAATTTTAATGTTTGTCCTGTCATTAACCACAACTTGTTTCCTTTTTGAAGTGTTGATGACAAACATGGGTCTCTGTGCTTTGAATTCATCTGGTGTGTAATACATGTCAGTATTGCCAGTAGTGACCCTTTTGTATGCTGTAAATGCTTCATATAATTTAAGGAAATCATCCTTGGACATGTCTAAATTATAATTTTCTCTAGGAAATACCTCATTTCTGCCATTTTTAAGATATATGTTCTTGATGTTGCAGCTATCAAATTTACTTGAATTTTTTTCCTGATTATTGTGTCTTCCAGTCTGAAACAATACCACCACAAAATCCGGCATGTCATATTGTATACTGGAGAATGAATTTGTAGCATCAAACTCATAATAAGTACCAGCGGCAGGCTTCTGTACACATTGATATGTATAAAATTGTAAAGGAATCTGTGGATTTTTTATTATATCTGCTTTGTATTTAAGAGCATAACTGGATTCATATTCAACAACTGGGATTCTTAGCTCCATAGTCTGAATAATGCATTTGCCTTCATCAGGTAGAGTATTGGGCAGAGCTTCTCCTGTAGAGTTTAATGTGCTGTACCTCATCAAAGCATTATTATCATTGGCAGCTCTTCTAAATGTGATTCTTAAACCACCCTTCCACATAATATCTTTGTAATCTGAGAAGAATCCTAGCAACAGGCGCATAGGGAACAGCACTGTGTGGCTTTTAGATAATATTTTATCACCAGCCTCAAATCCACCTATTTTGTAGTAAGAAGCCTCGGTTTTGGATAATTTTAGTGTGGCCAAAGCTGTGGAGGTAATGCCGGGATAATCCACTCTGTTTATAACAACACCATGCTTTCTGATCTCAATTTCAGAGAACAGATGCGGCACAAAATTGTCTACCAATCTTATATTTGAATTTGCCGGATAATCTGTTCCATCGAGCTTTGCAACATCAAATTTGATGTAAAGATCTGCTCTGTGGGGGTGTATAAAGCCATCCCCTACATCAAGATCAACCTCAATCTCTGTGTTGGGTTGATTTAAATTTGCAAATGTCCTCCTGTTTGGGGGGAATGATTGTAGCTCATAACTCTCAATATTTTCCATTTTTTTTGTATGTATTTTTATTTAAATATTAATCTCTATGATTGCAGTTGTTGTGGCTCCAGCAAAATCAACTAATTCTTCTTTTTCATTAGTAACCATCAATTCAATGTTATCTATTCTATTATGGCACACAGGAAAATATAATGTTGGGGATGGAGTGTAGATGATTGGCTCCATAAATTCAGAATTAGGTTTAAATGTTGCAATGATGCCAGTTTGTTTGTGAGTGCCTATGCCATTTGATTTGGTGATCATACCCTCAGCCACATTACAGTGAATATTCAGAGTCTCTATGGCTAAGAATTTAGGTATATTAATAGCAGTGTGTTTGATGGCTGGTTCAAATTTTGTGTTGTTCTCAAAGCCTAACAGCTCTCCTATAGTACCCAGATCCACTGTTTCTGTAGCAGATACAATCTCTACTCTGTGAGTGACAGAATTTTGAGTTAATGCTACACCTCTGGGTAATTGAGCATTTAGAGTGGACAGATTATACTGTCCTGGAGTGATGACAATTTTTTGATCCCCTACTGCAATTTTGTTGTTGTGGTGTGTAATATTAGGGATCAAGTACATGCCATAAAATGCTCTGAGAGCTATTGTTTTGGGATACACTATATCATCATGTAATTTGAGTTTCAATATTGAATTTTGGCTGGTGAGATGGAATACCCCCATGATGTTTCAGATACCGCAGGGCCTTTTGAAAATTTTCAATTGATGGTTTATTTATTTGAGACATATATCTAAGAACAGATAAACACAAATGTCCACAATTAACATCTTTGAAGTTTTGAACACGGGCATTATTGTAATAAAGATTAGCTGATTTTAGATATTTTATTAAATTTTCAGGTGGAACACCTCCAAATGAATCAAACACAAATGCCTCATTGTTTAAATATTTAAGATAACAAATCCAGTGAGTGCCCTGATTTTTGTACTTATCCAAATTAACAATGCCACACTCTTTGTTGAGTGGTTGTTCTGGTAAAGAATCAGACATGTACACACCTCTAAAATTTTTGATGCCCAGTGGCTTTATTAAAGCTTCAATATCTTGGTTTGTAAGCGGCTCTTGTTTTTTTTAAACTTATTCATGGCTCTCTTAACACCTTTGCCTTGTTTCTCAATGGCCAGGTTATGGCGCTTCAATTCATCTAATTCTGCCTTATTCTTTTTGGCATCTATTACTGTTTTTGCTATGGCAGCTGATCCCCCAGCCAAGCTCCCAACAGCCCAGAGAGCAGCTAAGATGGCCGGGATAGTAAATATGAAACCCCCCACATGTGATTTTTTTCTAGATTGTTGTAATTTTTTTAATTGGGGGGTACTAAGCAACAATTTCATACCATGGCCCTTGGCAATACAAGAGCTTTTTTTCTTACGCTGCTTTTTGGTTAAAAGACTGTCAATAGTTTTAAGAGATTTAAGACCTGCATAAGGTATTTGATACATAACACCCTTGGCCTTCATTCTAGGTTTATTATATACATATTCACAGCCCCACCCCAGTTTTTGTTTGGTGTTCATAGCTATGGTGGTCCCCAATGCTGCTATTCTCTCACTTAAAGAAGCATCTTCGCTTACAAATCTACCAAATGCAGCCTCTTCTAATTTCTTGTCTGCAACATGTCTCTTGTCAAGATCAGAATGTGTGTTGTATGCTATGTCATGGTCTCTACAAGCAGCATCTAGGGGATTAACACCAGGATCACCTCTGTTTAATCTATGGTCCAATTTTGTACCTGGACCACAATACTGATAGCCTGGAATATGTAGTTCAAATGGCAGCTTGTTTATAATGTCATTAACCAACCCCCGGCCCTCAGAAATATTCCAAAATTTAGGTGGTTTAGTATTAATAATTTTTATAAGATATCCAATCCCCTTAGTGTCATTCACTATGAAATTAGACAATTTTGTGCTTATCATGTCCATAATTCCAACCTTTTCATTGTAAAAATTTTGGTTGCCAGCATTTTCCTCCCCAGCTATCACCAATAACCTATCTACAAGTTTCCTGACATCATCAACCCACACAAATTCTTTAGGCAGGGTGTTGTATTGTTTGATTCCACTGCCTGTCTTAATTTGTGACCATATGGGCTTGATTAAATTATTGTATTTTGCTCCACTGCTAGACTTGACTCTTTTTTGTGTGGGATCATTGTTCTGGTATAGAGCATCTGATTTTATTAATATTTCTTTGTAATGTTCATAATCTTGATCTGTATAGCTGCCAGGCCTTTTCCTAGTCATCAGTTCCCACAATCCAGGTGTGCCAAGATACTTAACAAAAGCACCTCTTTCTCCAAGATGAGATTCTGAATATACAATTATATCATCTCCCATAAATGTTACTCTGAAATTGCCAATTCTATGTATGATGCTACCATCACGCTCTGTGTCAGCATATAAGCCAAAGACCTCATCTTTGTTGTCTTTAGGTGTGCTTAAATATTTTTGAGCAAGAAGACCCAATTCAATAGGATCCAGAGTAGCTTCAATTCTTCGAGGAGCAACAGGACTAGGTGTATGAATACTGGAAAGTGGGGTGATTGGATAATCTAATATGTTCCTTGCAGCTACAGGTACAAGCTCTGTGATCAAATTTTGATTTTGCTCTGTAACAGTTTTGATATTTTTACCTAATTCACTAATAGCATCTATAATAGGCTGTTCTCTTTGTTTGTGTTGTTCATAAATTCCTCGGTTCTCTGATTTCCATCCCTTAAATCGTTTTACAAGATAATCTCTTAATTTAAGATCATCAATGATAGGCCTTTTCATGGTTATTTATATATGTTTCAATGTCTAGAAAATTGTTGATTTTATTTCTGTATTTGCCACTATTGGGTTTTCTTGTCATATCAATTGTGACAAACCCATAACTGTCCTGGTTCCAACACCTACTGCAAAACTTGGAAAAATTATTGTAGCTCAAGTCCCCACCTACATATTCATCATGTATGTGTTTGAGGTTGGTATGATCTTGATGAAACACACATATAAAATTGCTGTTGTCTCGGATCAGCTGCTTGGGTATTTTTGAAAAAGTCTGTGCAAGGTAGAAGCAATCAATGTTTTTGTGCCGGCCCTGTGTAAAGAAATTTCTAACCTTGTTTTGATTATCCAGTATAATGTCATCAAACACAACAACAGAATTATCGAGACATTCATGAAGTGGCTTAACATCTCGTTCAAAAGTGGCTATATCCAATCCATCATATAGCTTCATCAGCTGCTGATATTTTAATTGTTCCAAGCTCTTAGAGAAGACATACAAGTGCCTGTTTTTCCAGTCTAACCAGTTGGGTGCCAATAAAAAAATATCAATCATTAGTGTAGTTTTACCACAAGCCGATGGCCCAACAATAAGACATCTAATATTTTCAGGCAGCAACTTGCCATTTCTCTTAATCTGCTGTTCAGGTTCTGGCAGCCTTTTTATAACATCCCAGGTGCTCATATTATCACTTTGTCTGCATCGATCCAGCTGTTTTCCGGATGACCTAGCCATTTGACAAATAACTTGTTGCCTTTTCTGCGGATGATTTTTTCTATGAGATATGTGTCAGGCTGTTTAGTTTTGCTGAGTTCTTCTTCATAGAATCTGCCTTTGAGAATTTCTCCTCGGTGGTCTTTTATTATATATGTGTTAAGGGTCCCAGGTTTAATTTGAACCACTGTAAATAATTCAGTGCTCCAGTTTCTTGTAAAGCCTCTTTTGAATAAGTGCTTATATTTGCTGATTGTTACTTGATCACCCACCTTGTATTTGGCCTTTCTTGTTGTTGGCTGGTATCTAGGATAATAAATAGTCCTGATCAATTTTTGCTCATCAGATGAAGTTACTTCAGAGGGTTTCATGTTGATTGTGGAATGGACCGAGTTGTTATATTTATGTAGAAGTTCTGGAAGAATATTAATCCATTTATAATTACCTTGAAGTGTAAATTGTTTATACATAAGATTTTTTAGGGTTTTGTTGAATCTCTCTACAATTGAGGCTTTGAGATCACTGTAACTCGAATAATGTTTTATTGACTGGCTTTTAATAAATTGTTGGAACACAGAATTATAAAATTCCTTGCCATTATCTGTTTGCAAATAGCGCGGTGATCTTCCACTCTGATTGATGATTGTCCTGATGGCTTCTGTAACACATTTTCCAGTCTTGGATTTGAGTGGCACAGCCCAGGCAAATTTTGAAAATGTGTCTATTACAGTGAGTAGATACTTGTAGCCCTTGTTGATTTTGTCTAAGTTTTTCAGCTGTCCACTTGCTATCTCAATCAAGTCGCTCTGCCATAAATCATCTATGCCTTTTGTGACTACTGGCAGTCTCTTATAATTATGTCTGTCTTGTCTGTGTAATTCATCAACAATAATTTCTCTAGACATAATATGAAAACAAGAATATTGCAACTATGGGGTGTTCAGCAGCTGATACTACAGGATTTTCTAAATACAGTTTGTCTCCTATTTGTATTTTAAATTCCAGAGAGCCATCATCTTCAGCATAGGCTGTTTCTAATGTATTGGGGTCTGTAAAATCCTCTAACTCTACACTGGTGATTTTTGCTTTGTTATCAGCATTTGTTATTGATAAGGTAGGGTAGTGGTGTGCCTGTGGTTGTAGCCAATATTTGATCTTGATTGGTCTAAGTGTGCCCCCAACAAAATACTGGTAATAAAATTGTGCAGGGGAGAGCTTATATATTTGGCCACCTGGTGTAAATGGTGAATCATATTCTTTGTTGGGGATGCTGTACAATTCAAGAATTACTGTATGTTTTGGATTCTCGATTATGCCTGTTATTTCTTTTTCTGCTGTAAGCATTCTGCTTGTTACAGATTCAAGATGCTCATTGATGGTCCTAACAACATCATCATGGCCTGGCTTGATTTTTATGTCCACAACAAGTTTTTTGTATTGTTGCACAATCTCTTGTAGCTGGGTGGCAAGAACAGACAGGGCATTTGCTTGATTGGATTCCATGGTCCCTAGCTGTTGCTTGATATTAGCTACAATTTGTTGCAAATTTTCAATAACTGCCAATTTTGAATTTTGAGCAGTAAGATCATGGACCTGTCTTCTGATATCCTCAAACAGGGCATGCAGTTCATTAATATGTTGATTAGTTGGTAGAGTGGCCACTGTCTGAGTGAGTTGTTTGATCTCTGTCTGGATATTCTTAATATCTTCTGATTTCAATATGCGATTCACTGCTCTCTTAATATTTTTAAGTTCCTGTGATGTAGGCAGATTTGACACAGTATTCTGCAAAGATTCAAGTGCCAATTTCACATTGTTTAATTCAGAAGCATCGGCCACATTTTGCATAGCATTTTGGAGCAGGGCTATATCTGCCTGAGTGGGTGTTGATTGCTGTAAAATTTCAAGCTTTGTTTGGATATCATCAATCAAGTGATGAAAATGAGATATCTCAGATTCAGTGTTGAGGTTTTCAAGCTTTGTGATCTGTTCCTGGACACTAACAAGTGTGTCTACAATCCCGGGCAGGTGAGATTCTAGAGATTCTTGTACATTTGTCAAATCACTTTGCACTGCTGCTATTGTACCCTCAAGATGGGTTATGGTACTTTGAATTTTTCCAAAATCTTCATATGTTTCAAGTTGCAGCTTGATGTTGTCAACACTCCGAGTTATTGCACTCAAAGCATCAGAAGAGGGCAAGTTGTTCATAAAATTTTCAAGTGTCTCAATTTTTTCTTTATCCTCGGCTATGGCATTGTTCAGAGGGTCTAGATTAGGTATTTGGAGTGATTGAATCTGTTCTTTTAGAGTGGAAATCACTAGATCAAAATCTTCGTGTGATTTTATGCTTTTGACAATTGTTTGGAGCTGTGTCTGGACATTATTTATCTGCTCTTCCAATTGTTGTTTCAATTGCTCAGAGTTGGTGGTCTGGGTCTTAAATTTGGCTTGAAGAGCTGCTACAGCTTCTTCTAAACTTTGAAAATTATCCAATGTGGCCAGGTCAGTATATTTCTGAAGCAGCAATTTGAGTTCTGAATCAATTTTAAGAAGAGGGTCCATGCATTGTGATTGTAAATTTGTAATTTCTACTTGAAGACTGGCATTGAGTGTGGTTTGTAAAGCTTGTAAATCACTTCTTAATTTCTTGACTCTGACATCAAGCATCAGAATCTCATCACTGTGATCTTCATGCCTTGTATGGCCAAATATATCATTAGGCATTTTTGTTTTAGTGGTTATTTATTATTGAATATCTGATTCTTAATTCTATAAAAAAAGGTATAAGCTTGTCATATGACCCAGGGACTTCAATATATAAGCAGTCACCAGCAGAAACAGTATATACAGTGCCAGAAATCATGTTTGAGTGCTTAATTCTATAAATATTTCTCCCCACTGAAATTTTGACATTACCCTCAGGGGTTGTAATAAATTGCAATTGACCACCTACAGGTAATTGGTAATGATTTAAATTATTGTTAAATATGTACAATCTTTTACCTGTTTCATCATCAACATCTGTAAGTATGCTGTTCAGATGAATAATTAACAAAGCACTCAGTTTAGATATTATATCAGAAGAGGGTTGTGGTGTTGGCAGCTCCATAATAGCCTGTTTTTTGAACCCAAATAAGTTCATAGGCATGTTTATTTATTTCAAATCATGCTCTGTAATTGGGCATTGATTGCCATTTTTCAAATCACAATGCCCCCATGGTAGAGTATGTATGCCACATGATAAAATACATCTCTTATCATCATGTGGGTCCAGAGCCACTTTTCTTACAATATTGCTAGTCAATAAGTGATCCACACTCTGACTTCTATTTTCTGATGTTCTGATTGTGCTACATAATTTGAGGCAATTTTTGTAATCTTCAAATTCAAGCTCTTTGTCCACAGTCACTCTGCCAATGCCCTTGGCCTTTTTGGCAACCACACCACTACATGTTTCAAAACTGTACATCTTGGCCCTTAACCCAGCAAATGCCACAATAACATCACCAAGTGTCTCATCTTTTAACTTGCCAGGCACTTTTTTGTTGTGGGGTTGAATCCTTGTATGTTCACTGCTATCAAAATATTCAAGCAATGCAGGCTGTGACATATCTTTATAAACATCTTCTGTTTGAATATCAAGAACAAAACTATCTGTGTCCATGTACATCAATTTTACACAATCACCATAAAAAGGTTTCAGCACATCATAATACAATTTTAACTTGTGTAATTTGGCCAATTCCAATATCACAGCCCCTACATAAATAGGCTTATCAAATTTGATCTTTGTTTTTTCATGTTGAAAAGTGCCATATTTTCATCATACATTCTTCTGTAATTGAAGTTGGGCTTTGCAATCAATTTTTTGCTCCGGCTGGGGTCAGTAATTATCAGTATTAATAACATCAATATGTTTTCTGACATTTTCAATTGTTTTGCCATACACAGAATTGACCATCAATTTAAACAAAGATTTATCAAATTGGCTCATTGCAGATGTTCGAAGCTCTGTGTTTGTATCAATATATGGCTTCAACCATGTTGAGTGCCTGAACCTCAAAACTTTTCCAACTTTGGTCACTTGAACACCATGATGCATCAGGAACTGGAGGTTTTTGTAATATATGACATAATCCTGTTTTGGCTCTAGAGTCATCATCAATTTCTTCTGTTTAGAGCCAGGTGAGCACTTAACCTCGGGAATTGGGGGCAGATCAGAAAAGTTATTGTGTAAATTATCTGGAATTGTCAGACCAACCTCTAAGAAGAAGCCATAGTTACTGTCATCAAAATCCTTAAGATCTTCAATATTCAAATTTTCAACCCACTCAAGCCCTGCATATGGCAATTTATCCATCATAGCATAACCATAGAGGCTGTTTGCATCTACATACAGTATATAATTTGATGGCAGTGCTGGATCATAATCGGGAATATATTTGTTATTTGCTCTGGCATATCTCTGAGAACATTGCACCATGCCTCCTCTTATACATTGTTCCATAAACAGATACATATCTTGATCCTGGATCAGATCCAATTGCATTTTAGTGTTTAAAAACATTGAAGACCATGCTAGGCCGGGAGCACTGTAAAAATACATTGGATCCAGTTTATAATTTTTCATGGAAGATTTTCTGAATACCTGCAGTATATCAGCTAAGAGGGTCACATCAAGTTTTAAATATGCCTTGTGATAATCACCAAATGTCTGGCATTTTAAATTGTTCCACATCAACTGGGCATGGTGATAATCATCATCAGTGATTCCAGATGCTCTGATTTTGCTGTAAAACTCTTGTTGTGGTGGCAAAGAACACTCATCAAATTTAGAAAAATCTGTAACATAATCATATGGATATACACCCTTCCGCCTAATTAATTTCAGGTCCTGATATGGAAACAAAGCACATGTAATTTTGAATTGATCATCAGATAATTGAGTGGCCAGTGTAGCCAGGCTAGCCGATAAAATTCTGTATGAATCAAGAAATCTTAAGTGAATAGGAACACCATTAACTTTAATTATTTTGCTAATGGCAATATATTTCTCATCATTTTCAGCTAAAATATTTAAATTCTGCTTGTCAAACCCCTCGTACCTGATCAAATGATGAAAATCATAATTGGATGCACCGTGGCAAAATATAGGGATAAATTTTGGTCTCTGGATCTTAATATTACAGCTATTACACAGGGTCATTAAGAATTTACCATCTGTATGAGAATGGTGATGAACCTTGATATTTGCATCTGAAAATTCAGAATCACATACCGGGCATTTTTCTGCATTGTTGAAATCTTCAATCTGTTTCTCTGTTAAAGGCAACATGGGTTTTGATTTTAATAAAATATTAGATGCTATGTCATGGCACTCATTTTCTATTCTTTGTGCAAATTCTTTGATGGCATCTGCTCCCATGTATAAATATTCTTTACTAACCACACCACCCTGTACAACCACATAATAAAAGCTGGAAGGTTCATGTAGCTGATATGGTGTAATTGAAGATTCCTCAGGGTCTGGATTGCAGAATGCAAGGGGTTTGAGATTTGATTCAAAATCACAGACTATATATGCTGGGTGTTCCAACAAGGCCTCAAACTTTTTGAATTTTGCATTTTCACTTGGCATTGGCATCACCATATGAACAGGTTTATGGTTGCCACAGTATTTCAGATGCTCAATTAACTTGTTTTTAGCAATTTCTGCATTTTTTTCACGAACCCCATTTATTATTTTTCTACCATCAAAAACACTTAAACATCTTCTGCACAACTTGAATATTGTCTTAGATTTGTCTAATTGTTTTCTGACTAAAGCTTCAAGATTGTGTATCAGAGTGTAATGATATGTGCCATCTTCTTCAATTAAGAGCAGATCAATCGGAATAGCAGATTCATCATCAAGTGTACTGATTCTGAGAGGATTTATCAAGCAATTGCCACGGCCAGTGGACCAAGTAAATACATTAATAGATAATTGTTTGCCATTGATGTGCCTGGCCTTTTTTTCAAATTTATCAATATTCTGAACAAGCATTGGATATTCTAAACCCTCCATTGCCTCATCAAAATTGTGTTCGTGTTGTTTATAATAAGTTATTCGCTGAGGATCCTTTGAAACTGGATACAAAGCAGCTAAAATACACCACAAAAAGCATTTCTGGTCATTATTTTTTATATTAACCACGGCTGTTTTGTTTTTGATATTGGCAGGTAATGGCACATAAGTGGAACCTTGTAATGGGTTGAATTCAGAAATATTAACATATAACTTGTGTGGAGAACCTAATAGGCTCCATCCAGACTCTTTTCCAGCAAATTCAGAGTGTTTAATATTCAATTGATCTATCAAATTGCTTATTATTTTGTCTGAATTTGCATTTGAGTATACCGGTACAGTTTCTGTTATGTGGGGCTGTGTAAATTTTGTGCCATTTGGCTTCTTATATTGTGAAAACAATTTGAGAGACAGTTTGCTTATAAGAGCCATTTTGTGCATTTAGAATTGCCTGCACATCAGGATTTATACTGTTCAAAAAATTCTTAATGTCACATCTTGGCTCTGATACAAAACGGTGATCCCTTAATTGGCCATTAAAACTGCTATGGATAGGTGCATAGCGTGGCTGCTTTGCTGGTCCAGCATTAAGAGGTGTTTCATGCTTCCTTTTCAAAGCAGAAGTAGATGGTTGTGGGTACAATGTTGATGACTGTGCAGAACAAGAACCCACATGTCTATTGAAATATGCCTTGCTAAATATTTTATTGCATTTAGAACATATTTTAGTGGGAGTTCTGAATTTGCCTGGGTCACAATTCTTTTGGTGTCTGGCCCAATTGGGGCTGGATATATTCTTATTACACTGATTGCAATATTTTTGATTTGGCATTTTTGTTGTTGGTTTATTATAAAAGATTTCCTGGGGTTCAATTCAGAATTTTGTACTTAATATATATATATATATATATTGTTCAGCTGTGTGCTTTGTTTATTTCTTGTGTATATTTAATATGTTAATATTATTAATTTTTATTCTCGGTTTATTATATAAATTTTTTTGGGTTTTAAACCAAAACTCTATGCTTATTATGACAGGTTGTAAAGCCAATAGCCTACAAGTGGAAAAAGAGAATAAATATTGATCTACACTGACCTTCCGCAAATGCCTGCACAGACATGCATGTCCTAGAAAGGCAATGACCTAGCGCTGTGTTATGTATTGATTTTTGTACAACAGGCTGGGACAAATATAAGCCTGACTCTAAATATGAGTGGATTACAACAAACAAGCTGGATGCAACAAATATCAGATTTTTTATACAAAATATAAGCCCTTTTGTTCAATATACCAGAAATATATTTAATATGAATAATAAGAATTAAACCAAACAGGCCTGTAAGTATGAGAAGCACTGTAACAACACATCTGTTCTCCTCAGCCACTCTCACAATACTGGCTGAGGAGTAGCGCAAAATCCCTTTATATACCCTAAGCACGGATTAAAACATCTGAAACAATAAAGCAATCAGAATATTACACATCATCACATTATGTCATAATTAACCAATCAGAAAACAACACATGCATAATAATTTATTGGATAATAATTTGTTGCACAGCATGATGCAATAGAAATAAACCAGAAGTAAGCATGTATGTGTGTGGGTAGGTGTGTGCGTGTATGTGTGTGGGTTTGGGTGGGGGTGTATCTTAGCTTAGTTTTAAGTGTATCCAAAAAAAAATATCAAGAGGGGCATATTTTTAACAAATTTATGGACAACAATCTGGCTGATGCAACTTTTGTAAGTATGGGCAAATCAATCTGAGGGGGCTCATCATTTGTACACTGTAGTTTCGGGAATTTTAGAAAAATCTTGGATTACACGGGGTGCTACACTTGAGCAAAAAGCTCATATGGGCATGTTGAGCTTGTTTTAAGTGTAGGCAAATCTGCTTGAGGGGGGCTCATCATTTGTACGCTATAAGTGCGTTGGTTGTAGGTCCAATTACACTACTGACCAAGTCGAGAACACTACTTTCCCACCACGGATTTGGGCAGTCGATTCAGCAGCTCTGTGGAGGACGACAAATGCATGCGAGAGCTTTCACTCCAGATTCAATGCTTCGTGCAATTCTCCGCAACCGAACATATATTACGTCTTGAGGAGCTTGAAGTCAGCCCAGACAGACACTTACGTCCGTGTTAATAGTGTGCGAAAAGGAAATGTTCCACCGACTGACAAAAAAACAAAACAAAAGCAGGTATTTATTTATTTATTTACTCAGAGTTTCAGATACATTCTTATTTGGCCATTTTACACTGAAGCAACATAAAGTAGAAACAAAAAATAACATAACATAAAAACAATAACAAGATGGGATAGATTTACATGTTCTTGGTCAGTAATATACAAAAACTACGTTCTGGAAGGAAAATATCTACATTCAGGGGGAGTTTGTTGTAGATTTCTGGGAGCCTGTAAAACAAGGAGCGTTGTAGAAGGGATAGCCTAGTGGTTGGGTTGTGGAAGAGTTGCAGGCTGGCGTTTGCTTTTGGGGTACCCTAAGTGTGAATTTACTGATTTGGAGATCTGTTCTGATTTTGCCATTTATTATATTGTATAAAAATTTCATGTCAGCTTGATCACGACGAAAGGATGGAGTGTGAATATTCAGAGCAGCCATGGTGTCTGATTTGGATACATATCGAAAGGAAGGTATTCTATGGCGAACAATTGCAAGAAAGAAACTGCGAATAGAATCTATTACCACAGCTTAGAAATGACAATAATGATCGTTTGAGTTTTGTGAAATGCGTATCTTACAAGGTATCTTGTCAACTAGAAATGAGTGGTTTAATCATAATAAATTTGTTAATGTCTATATTAAAATATAATTGTTCAGTACATGTTTGGATGTCTATATTAAAATGTGATTTGGTATATGATTACTGACAAATTTGCCCAAATCTGAAATAAAATTCTTATTCTTATTCTTATTCTTAATTTCATTAATTGTTACGTGTTTGAATTTGTTACCGCTTAGTGCGCAGTTCGTGCTTGGTGGGAGGGGGCGATCTTTGGTCCGGTGAGACATCTGCACCACTTCAGATGCGCAATTCGTGAGAGCCATTTTGGACACTGTATATGGTTCGTGTGCACATATAAAGATATGGATTTTCATGAACAATTTCTTAATATACATAAAGCAGGAATATTATAACTTAGCTAACAACACGAGAAAAATCTTATTTGCAAACTTCCTAAGGGTTCTTACTGAAAGTTAACTTGTAAAATACTATTGTGGGAAAGCAAATGCAAACTTTAGTTATAAACTATGAGATAAGTGTATACTGATATGTGGAAATAAATATATATTTTTAAAAAAGTTGGTAGAGCATCTGGCTACGAGGCGGAAGACCCGGATTCGAATCCAGGGGCAGGTGATCTGCACCACGAAATTTTCCAGTCAGATCCATGATTCTGCTGGGCTCTGTGGCCCACCCAGCCTCGTATAAATTGGTACCTGGGGTCAACCCTGTGGGAGTAAATGCGGCTGGGAGTGACGCTGATCACATCATCCCACCTAGATCAAGAATACGTATGTGGAACTCGACCTCCACATCAGTCCATGTGCCTCCATGTCATGTGTATGTGCAAACGCACCTTTTACAGTCTTCTCTTTATTTCTGCCGCAGGATCGTTTCGAAATTAGAGAAATTGTGACAAAATATAAACTGCTTGAATGAACAATTGTCAGTCTTATCCTAATCAAATTATGCACAAACATTTGATTGTTTCAATGAACAATTGTCAGTCTTCCCCTCATTAGATTATGCATAAAAATTTGATTGTTTCAATGAACAATTGTCAGTCTTCTTTTTCGGCAAAATCTTTTTCAAAACTAAAGAGATTATGCACAAAAATAACTCTGAATGAACAATTGTCAGTCTTCTCTTTTCCTCTCTCCCTCTATCTGCAGAAACCTTTCAAACTTAGAGAAATTGTGCACAAGAATTAACCGTTTGAAAGAACAATTGTCAGTTTTCTCCTCTTTAAAAACCTTCAGAATGGTTTCAAACTTACAGTTAATGTGAACAGAAGTAAACTGTCAGTTTGTTGTCAATTAAACCTCATTTGGTGTGAGGGATATGTGTCATGAAGCCTTCCTTGCCATATGCGTGTAGATTTGACCCCAAAGGACTCAACGTGTCCTCCTGAATCCTAACAAAGCTCTCCCTCAGGCTATTCTGGGAGTGGTGAGTGACCAAGTGTACCGGATTGTAACAAGAGGCGTGTCGCAGTTAGATGCAAGGAGGCCGGGAGTCGTCTGGTTGCTTGTTTCGTTGCAACCGCAATTGTTCGCGACGAGTGCCGAGGGAAACATGCAATTTGCGAGACTTCCAACTGCCTCATCTGGTCGTTACATTACCCTTTGTCTCAGTGCGGGTCGTGCAAAACTAACTGCAACATTCACTTTTGTTGAAATCTCAGTGCATTGTACAGTCACGAACCAAACTGGATTGAAGATCCAACATGGAACAATAGGCACTTTGAAGGTGAATCTACCATTCTCCATCCTAACAAGCATGCAATTGGAAATACGCAGCGAATTAGCGTTGTGCATAACATGAAAGGATATAAATAGTAATACGTAATGACCAACGAAAGGATATGTAAAAACATAATTATGTGTGAAGCTGAAATCAGTTATCTCTTGTGTTATCTTTGCCAAGCATGGCATGTAGACTCGAAAAATTCAGTTTTTGTTTTCAATATTTGTACACGGTTTTGGCTCATATTTTACATATTTCAGTTACTTTTTTATTATTTCCATATTTTAGAACATTTCTCAACATATACTTCATACTCGCGCAATAACTACATGTCTCCGTGTGACTCAAAGAGTGGGGTGAATTTCTTGCAAGTAACTAACGTGCAATACACTCCCATTACTTCTTGCGATATTCAACGCAGTTTTAGTCACTATAAATCCATCTCAGCAGACAACACAAGAAAATTCACGTTCGAACACTTTCAACAAAATTATATTATTCATCATTTTGGATACAGAAAATGACACACATTTATCATTGTTTTACAATTAATGTCAATGTAAGTGTTTTCTTATGAAACTTGTGTAGTTACTAACTAACTCTCTAGCCTTCTTAAACCCGAAGGTTCATGGCTGCAGCAACACAGGCCTTCCATCTGTCCCAATCCTGACCAATATCTATATACTCTTTTCCATCTCTACCGATTTCAATTAGGTCCATCTCAACGTTATCCCTCCATCTTCGTCTTGGCCTTCCTACAGGTCTCTTACCATCAGGTTTCCCAACATCAATCCTGTAAACTCCTCCTTCCTGTCCCATTCGTGCCACATGGCCTGCCCACCTACGTCTTCTTGATTTAATTATTCTAATAAAATCTGGACATGAATACAAATTATGTAGTTCTAAATTATGTAACCTTCTCCACTCACCTGTCTCCTCATCCCTTTAAGGTCCAAAGATTTTCCTAAGGATCTTATTTTCAAATACTCTCAATTTGTGTTCCTCTTTCAATGTAAGGGACCAAGTTTCACACCCATATAATACTACAGGCAAAATTACGGTTTTGTATATTTTAACTTTTAGTTTCTTAGATATTAAACGAGAAGACAAAAGTTTATGATGAGAAAAGTAACATGCATTTCCTGAATTAAGCCTACTTTTTATTTCCTCTTTAATATAATTTTCATTTGTTAATATTACTCCTAAGTATTTGAATTTTGAAACTGATTCAAATGAGTTGTTATCAATATTTAGATTTTATTAGTTAGATTATTACCTGACACTTGGTTTCGGCATGTAAGCATATATTTAGTTTTCTCTTTGCTAACTTCCAAACCTATCTCTTTATGTGCTTTGAAAAATATTTTAGCATTATTCTTAATTGTATTTATATCATCCCCTAATAAGTCTACATCATCTGCATATGCTAACAACTGAGTCACACCATTTAATTTTAGTCCTTCTTTAGTTTCTTTTACCTTACTAACAGCATATTCTAAGGCAAAATTAAAGAGCAATGAAGATAATGCATCTTCTTTTTTTTAACCCATCATGAATTGTAAATTTGTCAGACACATTAATACACACACGAATTTTACTTTCTGTTTCACTGGTGCATATTTTTATCATACTAACAAGCTTCTTAGGTATTCCAAACTCTACTAATATATTATATAGTTTATCTCGTTTGACTGAATCATATGCTTTTTTCAAATCAATGAAAAGCTAATGGGCACTTTGATTATATTCCCACTTTTTCTCAAGTGTCTGTTTGATGAGAAAAATTTGATATGTAGTTGATCTGTTACGTTTAAATCCACATTGATAATCACCTATAATTTCATTAGCATTGTGTTTGAGTTGCTGTTTTAAGTACACTTTATGCACAGTAAGGCTAATCGGGACTGGACCTACAGTTTAAAGTAAAATCCGAACCACTTGTGCCTCCACCGGGTATCGAACCCGGGACCCTTTGATTACAAGGCAATGACGCTACCACTGCGCCATGGGGGAGGCCTAAAATTTCATTACCATATGGAGTTAGTCTTGCTAAAAGAATGTTAGATAATATTTTATATATTGTTGAGAGTAGAGAAATTCCAGTTTAATTATTGCAGTTCATTTTATCACTTTTTCAAACACAGGAACAATTATGGATTCTTTCCACTGTTGAGGGATTTCTTCTTTATTCCATATTAAACAAATTAATTTATGAATTTCGCATATTAACGAATTTCCATCATATTGAATGAACTCAGCAGGTATTAAATCAATGCCAGGTGCTTTGTTATTCTTTAGCCATTAATAGCATCTTTAACTTCAGTCAAGTTAGGTTCTGGAACTAAAGGTTCAGCTGTGTGCACTTCATTTACTTCTGATTTATCTCCATCATGAACATTTAAAAGATCACTAAAGTAGTTCTTCCATCTATTTAAAATATCGCTTGGGTCGGCCAAAATATCACCGTTTTTTTGCTTTATCAAGTTTACTTTAGGTTGCCAACCTTTGCTAAATTCATTTACACCTTTATATAAATCTCTGATATTTTTGTTTTTGCTGTTTGTTTCAATTTCGTTAATTTTACTTTTCAAGTAATCTCTTTTTTACTTCTAAACGTGCGGTTAACTTCTCGCTTTATTCTATTATAATTGCTATTATAATTGCTTAGATTTGTATCATCAGAGTTATTTAACCACCTAAAGCCGCGCGTCAGGCTAAGTTTGCAGCAGGTTTTATGTATCAATCCGCGCGGGAACTGAGCAAGGAATCTTCCGTGCCAGTCTTGCCTCAACCGCCGAGCTGCTTACATCGCAGACACTGAGAAAATCCACAGTATTGCCAACCGCACAACACATCAAAACCCGCATGCATGTCAAGCGGAATATATTTGTGTTTCTTTTTGTCTCCTGAAACATAACATTTTAGAAGTACTTTCGGCGCATAAATTATTTAAAAAAATGTGTCATTACTTAATATAAATGCGAAATATCTTCGAAACATGAGAGTATTTTTCCCAGGGGGGCAAACAAGTCACATTTCCCCCAAAAGAGTGTAGTTCCCTAATAACTTTGCTTAAATTTGAATTTATTGTGTTAATGCAATAATTAACACATATTATTGTGGGCTTCAGGGATTCCTCAGCTCAATACAAACTCCAGTTGGCGAATCTGCGGATCCAAGTTCGTCTGCACAGTGATTGCAACCGATCAAGTCCACACCTGCTAATGGATGTATTATTTTGTCTGTATTTTACAAATTAAATAACTGTTTTCTTGCAAGTATGCAGTTGTGTCGGAATAGAACCCGTCTCAGTGGAACTATATTCTTGCGCGCACGTTTGGATCTACATATGCGAAAACCTGCTGCAAGGTTAACCTGACGCTTGGCTTAAGTCTAGCCTGATTTTTTATTTCTATTAGATTTTGGCATTTATTATCAAACCATGGCTTACTATTTCTTGGTTTATGGTATCCTATACTTTCTTTAGCTGCTGATTCTATTGCATTACATATGTGCTCCCAATTCTTATTTACGTCTGTTTCATTTATAGTTTCATCATCATTTAAATCCTGCAAAACATCAAATCTAGTTGACAGTTACATTTGGTAATCTTTCTTAATTCTTTCATCAGCAAACTTTCCTGTATCAAATTTTAGAACTTTTAGATTTTGTTGCTTATGATTTATCACTGAGAGTCTTTCTCTTAATTTAGCAATTACTAAATAATTGTCACTGGCACAGTCAGCACCTCTATGTGTACGAACGTTAATTATACTAGTATGCCTTCTCTTATCAATGAGAATATGATCTATCTGATTATGAGTTTTACCATCTGGAGAAGACCAGGTATATTTATGGATATCTTTATGTTTAAAAGTGGTACTTTTCACAATTAAATTCTTTGAGGTTGCAAAAGTAATCAATCTTATACCATTACCATTACTTAATTCATGAAGACTTTCTTTACCAATCGTGGTTTTAAATGTCTCTTCTTGTGTAGTGTCTTATATTATTAAAAAATACTATATATAAATTATACTACATATAAATCCGTTCCCTGGGAATGATATAGGATTCTAGTATTATACGTCGAATAACCAGCATGGTTGAGATAGATTGATTATGATATTGATCATTTCAATCATTACTATTGTAATGTTCTATCTCGTAGACCAACGTCAGCTTAGCACGGGCCTCTCTGCAAACCGATTCCATAATATTTACTATAATTCAGTCAAATCTGCATAGCAGTATGCAAGAGTCATCGTCGCCCTCCACAGAGATAAGACTAGTTTCAGTTTTACCCATAATGCTAACCTTTTCCTCCAGCGGTGTCATGAGACTCTAAATTGCTCTCAGGGTTCGGGTGTATGTTGTCAGTTAAAAAAGGTAGCCAAAGGCTTGACCAGAGCGATGCACAGGATTGACTTTAACATATAAAATTTATTCAACTACAAAGTTCAGAAATAAAACTTAGACTAATACACAGAGGTTATGAGTTTAAATTAAGGTAACAGGACTTTAGACACAGAAATACAATGGATAAACTTAGTCCGTACTCAATTTACCTTGATACAAAGGGACCCTACGTTTACATATTAAACCCATTACTAATCTATCTCCTAAAATAATATTCCTATTAGAACATAAATTTCTACCTCGCCGTTGGAGGAAGTAAAAGGAAAGCTGATTAGTCACTTCTCTCACCCGAGGGTGGAATGTGTTCTTGGCAGCGCCAAGTTCACTTCTCTCATCCGAAGATGAAGCGAGGCTATCTCTCACCCGAAAGTGGAGCGGATTCTCTGACCAGTGGACAGAGTCCAACCTCTTATCTCTCGTCCGGAGACGGAGCTCAGCTTCTCTCATCCGAAAATGGAGCCCTTACTACTGTTGGTCTGTTGCTGGATAGGGTGGAGTGTCTCCTTTGCGGTGCTTGGTCTCTCGAAGTAGCGGAACACACCTTGTCTCGCCCGCAGGCGGAGTCTAACTAACTCGCCAGCCAAGCGTTTGCCTTTATATAGGGTCTGCGATGCTAGTGAAAACGGGTGGAGAAGAAATAAACAAATAAAAGTATATTCCTAAAGTAAATTTTCTAAAATAGAGGTGGAACTCATTTTTTTAAATTTATACAATTCTCAATTTCTTAGATTCTTAGAAAGGTCATAAAAATAGAGGTGCGACTCGTACAATTTGTGACGAGACGGGTTCGTTACACTATCTATTCCCTGTCGTTTTCTCTCATTTTTCTATTATTCTCTCTCTCTCTCTCTCATTCTCTTCACCTTCTTTTATCCCCCTCTCTCTTTTTCTTTTTTCACTCTCACCCACACACACACACACACTCTCTCAATCTCTCTCTCTTTTCAAGTCGTTTATTTTACTTTTCTCTCTTATTTCTTTGCTCTTTTCCACACTTTCTCTTTCTCTCTCAGTTTTTCTCAAGTTTGTTTTCTTTCTTTGTTATATCTGTTTACTTTTATTTGTGTTTTTATCTCTCACTGTATTACTGCCTTTATCTTTCATTTCTCCCTCTCTCTCTCTCTCTCTCACACACACACACACACACACACACATACACGTGGTTTTATTTGCTTTTCTTTTCTTGCCATTTCTTTTTCCTCTCTAGTGTCTGATTAGGGGGGGGGGGCAAGAGCCTTAATGCAATTTCAATCGTAGAAAGAAAAACCCTCATTTCAGTTTTATTGCATTAATGGGTATGGAACATTGGCGACAAGCCGAAAATCACTGTAATAGAATAATTCAAACTTCCATGGCACCAATGTTCTTTGCCCCTACTTTATTTCCCCCCTCTATGGATCAGACACTATTTTACATGTACATGTGTATGTTTCGTACAACAGACTAAAAACTACACTACAGCCCCCTTTTAGCGACCAGCGCCTCCTTCCTTCACGATAAAAATGGTTGAATTGTTGCAATGAAGAGGCCAATGAACTCTCTCCTTAAAATTCTCAGGACAGTCCAACTCCCATCAACAGATCTGGTTGCGGAAACAGCAAAGCCCTCCCGAAAGGCTTGTCAGCCAAGCTTACCATGTTAAAATTATCGCCGGGGCAATCTCCATACATTATCACGGCAGAACAGTTGACTGTCGACCAGCAGAGTTTGGGAACTAGGAACTATTACCCGGAAGCAGGCAGCTCGATCAGTGCCTGTCGGCGATTCATGACTCTCAGGTGGATTGTGTCGTGGGAAACTCGCATTGAATTTCCCTAACAATCAGCATTGTTGACCGAACCACACTTCTGTCTCGCAACCTTTGGAGACAAAGGAATCTACAGGGTCTCCTGAAGCTTCACAATTCACACAATAGATGGCAGGACAGATCCACAATCTTTGATGATCAAATAATATTTATCTTTGATTATCAGTGAAACTATTGTTCAAAAGAAAAAAGAACGGTAACTTTCTAGAAACAAGAGTAAAAAATATTGTCAAAAGATTTCATTGTTAATTAATTTAATGTGTATTTATTCACGAAAGATTTGAATTGATTTTCTCATGATAAGATATGACTACATTTCTTCTACCAGGTGAATCCAGGTTACGGTAAACTCTGTACCGAATTAGGCTTCCTAAGTACCAGTCCGTTTAAGCAAATGCATGCAAAATGCATATAAAGTTCGAACTTTAGAATAACGAATGGCAAACAATCATTAGCGTAACTAACGCTCTGGGCCTCCCCCACCCCGAAACTTTCAGTTATGTGGCCCTACTCGTTAAAAAAAAACTTTCCTTTCTAAAATATTAATTCACGCCTACACTTATATTAGGTATATGAAAATAGATACATGTAATTTGAATCAATGTAAATAAAAACTTGTTACGAAAGGTTAAAACAGCAGGTAAACTGTAAGAAAATTAATCATGAAAATACATGAGTTTTAAGAAGTGGCTAACAAGTACTTTTTACGTTCGTTCATCTTCTCGATGTCCTATGAGAGCCAGGCGGATATTGTTACCATTACATCTAATTTTATTTTAATGATATCGCACCACTTAATACTGTCCTTGTGGCAACAGCGTTTGAACAGCTTTATGATTTTTCCAGGCACTGTAATGTCATGCATGTGTTCAAGTGAAGTCTGCACATTTTGTGTTCTTTGTTTTTTTCCTTAAACCTTTTCTTCTAATCTAGTAAATCACTTTCTACTTTTCTAGTTATTAACATTTTCTGTTTGCATATTACAATATAATATGTTTGGTTGAAAGTGGATCTTAACGCCGAAAATAAAATTTTCTTAATTCATTATTCTTACTGTAATTCCCCCCCCCCCCCGGTAGATGGTGGGGGTTCGGGGGTATTATTAACGCCACTGCAAACAATTTATTATACGCGAGAATAAATATGCGGGTGCTATTTCAAGAATTTAGGAGAAATAAATGTTTGGGTGTGTATTACTTCTCATACACCCTGTACTTCCCCTTACGCGTTTCTACTTTTCCAGTAGAGACAGGTTCGTCTTCCACGGCCGATCAGTAAATACAGTCCAATGATTTAAATATTAGATATATGATGTGAAAAAATAACCTGTATCGATAAGTTATCGATATAAAATTTGTCGATTCGATATAAAAGTGCAAATGATCTATGAAGATCAAAAATGTTCATTTACCTGCTTGGTTAATGAATGGAACAAGGTTACTGGAAGTGGTTTTAGTTTAGAAGAAAAATAGTTATTTAGAAACGGGAACGGTAGTTAAAAAAGGAATATCAAAATAATTGAATATGTAAATTACATTACAGCACTAGCGGCGTCAAAAAAGAATTAAGATGATAAGTCGGCGGGGGTAGGGTGGGAGAAGAACATTTTCTATGGGCAGACATATTTAATATATTCCTAAATACCATACACAGAATACAGGTTGAAAGAGCATTTAGTTTTGTACTTAGTTTTATGTATTTTCTGGGTGTACGTAGGGAGACATTTTCGATTCGGGCGGGCAGCTTAGGCAGATTGAAGTCTGGCAAATCAGTCTGCCATGGAACGTTAACCGGTTCAGACACGAATCGTTCCCGTGGAGGCGTTCATCCGAACAGATCCCATTCAGGATATGCAGCTGATAGTGTACTCAGAAGCACCAGTGTTGCCACATATGAGGGCACAATTTCTCTTTTTGGACCAATTTTTCCCTTCACCTAAGCAAATCTTACAATAATAATAATAAGTATTAGTAGTGGTAGTAGCAGAAGTTGTATTATTATTATTATTAGTGGTGGTGGTGGAAGCAGTAGTATTTCCGTTGGTCCATGTCCGTGTGAATAAAAAAATGTTAAATTTTTCACATACATGTCACTTTCATCGCTTCCCAGGTTTGGATCCTGGTAAGGAATCCATGCAATCGTTAATCCTCATCGTTACTATTATCAGAAGGTGCAGAAAAGCGATACTTAACAGAAATATAAATAGATATAGGCTATATTCAAGGGAGCAGAAAAGAAGAACAGAAAAAATGAAAATGTGAATATGAAATTGGAACTTAACATATACTGTAATAATGTAGTCAAATGTCTTAAAATGTCCCTGAAATTGTGGTATTTTTAATCGAAATTCCCTTTTCCAATTTGGCTAAAATTTCGCTCCGAATTTCCCCACAAAAGGGAAATTTCCCTTCATGTGGCAACACTGAGAAGCACCAGGACGCCTCCACCGGTTTCTTAACATTGCCATTGGCTCTCTATTCTCTGGCTCATGGTGTCATGTTGTGACGCTCTGGCACGGGCAACCCTCATTAGACCATCGTCGCATGGGAAACTTCTACGCATGCGCACCACCGTTCCGACAGGGTTGCCAAATGATATTGGTAGGTACATTATGCGTCACCCTGTACGTATACTTTTTCTATTGCATGTGTCTGTATTCAAATACTGCATTCTGTTTGATGCTTTGCTCACCGCATTGTTATTTATAATAATCACATAATTTATTACCATTCTGTGCTTGCAGCAAGGACATTAAGATGCTATTGGGATTACTCCTCAGGAAAAAATCGGGATTTGGTTACAGTCCAGGGTTTCTACGATAGTCTGCAAGAAATATTCACTGATTATTGGCCTTGCGCTCAAGGAGGGATCCTGAAGCAAGATGTGGATTATGAACCCGCTGACGTGGAGTGCCTTGCTATTATGGTATGTACAGTTTCTGGTTTGTAAATATTTTGAAACTATAAATTAATGAATGCTTGTCTGTTTACATAGAATGTATGGCTTTTTTGGGCATAGGGCACACCTGTCAAGAGTAGTGAAAACTCATTACAAAAATGACGAGTGTTATGCAGAGACTTTAAGGAAGTTTTGTGCAATCCTTGGACGTGAATGTGCACCTAGTGAGAGTAAGTTCGCAAGTTGATCAAGAAGTTTGAGGAAACAGGTTCGACAGCAGACATTAGAACACGGCGCTCTCAATCTAGCCGGTGTGTTGAGTACATCATTTTTGTGCATGACAGTGTTATTGCGAGTGCAAAAAAAAAATCTTTCATTCTTAAATCGGAACCCGTTGTAATGAGTAAAAATATTTGCCATTTTGTAAAGATACAGTATTTTCTTAACATACTAAATCCGTCGCTTTTATTGGAACACCCTTTACCTCCGTCGGGTAACGAACCCTTGACCTCTTCATTACCAGGCAACGTACCACTTCGCCATCGGGGATGATTGATTGATTTGGTTTATTATACTTCCCATTTCTGCCTCTTTTGGCTAATCGCAACAATGAGAATGAATAATGATATGAGGAAATTGATGAAGGGACATACAAAATACACCCACGCACAGGTCGTGATTTAAAACAGGGACCTCCGGCGTCGTGGTGCTGTGTGCTAACCACTCTGCCACGGAGGCCAATTTGAAAGTATGAGTGTAAGGTTAAAACATAGATCATTATATACGTATATACAGGGTTCCCTCGTATATAACACTGCGAAACTTCCATTCACAGCGTGTATAAAACAGCAAGATGAGCAACTAGTCTTAGTAATTATACGTTTCAACGCTACGAAATCTAATAAATAAAGCAATTATTTAATACATATGATTTTAAAGAAGACACAACACAGAATTCTGAAAAAAATATGTCTGGAAGTTAAAAGGTTCTGTTCAAAACTATAGAGGAATTCAGAGCATATAGACATATTTCATAACTAAATGAAACCTATATGTTCCTACACATATTCTGACAATTCTCGAAGTTTCTCACTCCTCCAAAATTCGCTACATTGAAGTAATCAACCATATTGGATTTTATCATAATGTATTACAGTAAATCCTCGTTAATTCGGACCCCGAAAAGCCGGATTTCGCTTAATCTGTACAGGCAAAACAAAAAAAATAAGAAGAAGAATACAAAGTTTTAAATGTGGCTAGAAGTCATCAAGAGAACTTCCCAAAGAAAAGGCAGTCAACCACTGATGAAATTCTGTTTCCCGCAGACTTTGTACTGTACTGTATAGTGTATTTAAGCCTATGCCCTTTAAATACACCATAATAAACGTGGTTTGTTGCTATAAAAGGAGTTTTAATGCACTTTCTACTGTTCTGTTAGGTTATTTCAGTTAATCCGGACTTCCGTTAAACCGGTTAACTTACCCCCCAATAATCCGGACTAACGAGGTTTTACTGTATATACACACAAACATTCAGAAGGCAAATTCTTTAATTCTACCTCATATTATTGCAAGCAATAAGCTTAACAACTTTTTAGGTGCTCCTATTGTCCGATAATTTCAAAGTACAGTTAAAGATTTATTTTAAAAATAGGCCTATGTTTAACTTCAAAATAACTTTATGCGTAAAATGGTTAAAAAATAGGTTATTTGAAACGTTTTAAGAAGCTAGGCCAGATTTGAACTAATCGGTTGATATCCTTTATCTTGGTTGTCTGTATAGGTGAACATACTGTACAGATGTAACAAATGTTATGGTATAATGACACTGTTTGATGGAAGCAAGTAAATTTTAATTTTATATCCTGTCCTGATCAGAACGTACTATACCAATAAAAACATCTTTGGTTGTACAGGGTGGCCCCCCAAAAAATTGTAACCGAATATTTTTTGGGCCACCCTGTATGTACTTTTATATTTTAAATAAACGCGTTACATACAGACTTCTAACGTTTCAATTGTTATCGCATAGGTACGTCTCTTCTAATGCGACAATAATAATAATAATAATAATAATAATAATAATTTTATTATTATTGTCTGTGGTATCACATCCATTAGCAGATAAGAGGAATCATAACTTGAAAATTGTCAGAATGAGCAAACTGAATCATTACAACAACAAATAATATGTATGCATTGATCCCTCACATTTTTCTTGTTAAAAAAATGCCTGTGCATTAAGGGCAATTCTACAGAAAAATTAATTTTCTAATATAAAAACGTATAACAAGTTAAACCATGAAACCTTGTACTGTTTTCCCGTCAAATATACAGTGTGTTCGAAAGTAGTATGGACAATTTTGAAACGTTCTAAACTGCAGAAAATAAAACGAATCTATGTCAGGGTGAATTCCGAAATATGTGCTGTTTGTAGATTTCTCCATCTTTCATGAGGTTAAATTTTCCGATTTCAATCAATGAAGAATTCATGCGAATTAAATGTTCGGAACCCCATTCATCCCCGTAACACTGCTTACAGTTGGAGAATAGCAGGGGACAGACTTCCTTACTTTTATCTTTACCTTTCAGGTTTAAAATAACCTACGCCAACTCATGGAAATGTCCAGAAACAAGAGTCTGAAGTTAGTTATTCAAGTTTTTTTTTATTATGTATCACATGCAAACATGCTTGAAATTAATTGGAAAACAATCAGATTGTCATGCTTCAAACTATACCGCGTTTGTTAGAACCTGTCCCCTTTCCCGCGCTAGCGATCGCTCGACAGTTTCGGTGCCAATGAGAAACGAGGAAAAAATCGTCTGCTGGGCAGCGAGGAGCGATTGGAAGCCAGAAGAGAGGCGCTTACGTAGACGCTGTTGCGACGTTGCGTATTTTAATTGGCTGCCTGGCTTTGACTTTCCCCAGCGCGGAGAAAAGACAGCGAACAGCTAGCGCGGGAACCGGGTCAGGTTGTAACAAACGCGGTATACTTACAACCACGGTTTCCATTAGATAAGACACAGAATATCGTCACACTGCACTTTCTCTTTTTTACACAGCGTGATTGCCAATATAGCATTTCTTTACAATGCTGGCAAAGTAATAATTTGTACAGCGTGATGGCCAATATGGCTTTTCCTTTACATCCCTCTCTGAGTTATAATTTATACAGCGTGTTTGTCATAAGTTGAGAACTTATGATCTGTCATAATGTGTAATAGTATAGTAAGGCAATTAATACTTACTAACGATTAAGCCTAATGTTGGACATGGTGTTTGGAATATTTTGATCAGCCTACTAATATTATTACTCTATTTCGTTTTATCTTTATTTCTTCTCACTTTTTAGCGCCTCTTATTATTATCCTACCCTTTGCCTCCATTTATAATGATAATATCATACCTTGATCAAAACTTACTTTTTAAAATTTAATTCCAATTATTTATTTTCAATTATGTAATTATGTTTTTCCTTCAGTTTGATTTGCATTTCTGTTTTCTTATATTTATCTTGCTTTTCTTTTGTATTAGTTCTATTCATTATCTTGCATTTTATCCTTTATTCTTCTTTCTCTATTTCTATCTCTTTATTCTGTTCTAGTCTGATAGTTGACGTAGTGGGTCGAAGGTCACAGACAGTATATGACCTTTTCACTTTGCCGGACGAATATAACAGCGAGAAACCGCCAAATACGGAAGGTAGGTGGGGTGTTCGAAATCATCCTACTGCATGTGGTCACAATTCCAAAAACCCTTTATTTTTAATAAAAAAATCTGTGTGTACCCTTACCGTATTAATAAAATTCTAGATTAACAATTTGCTCAACCCAAAAATTTCATTTTTTCTCTACAAACTTTGATCAGTCAAAATCAGAGAACTGATTTACATGTACCAAAAAAAAAGTGTTAAATATGCAAATCGTATAAATTTAGTTATTTTAATAAAAATATGAAATTAAATAAGGACTTACAGTTATAAAAATATGACAATTTTCATTAAAATTCATTCGGCTTACAAGACATTAATTGTAATGCAAATTTCAAATACAAAATATGATTTATTTTTTGTTAACAAAACAATGGATTACGGATATTTCTTCTTAGAGCTGTAACGTTAATCTCTTCCTGTTATCCCTTCCTGTTGTAGTTTAATATTGACTGATACGGCCTTCAATATCACCTCAAGTCATGGGAGTGTATTTAAAATATGCAATATATTCCACCGCGAATGTTTGAGCTTGTATTCTCTGTTTTTGACAAGAATGTTAGTAAAACAGAAGCATTTTCTGTTCTCAAGATTTCAAGTAAACAGAGAGTACAGATGAACAAAAAAATCTTTGCTGTTTAACACAAGAAGGTATACAATTTGAATATATGGAAATTAACTGAAAGTATTATAAAAATATGTGCTAAAAGCTCATATGTGTAACAATTAGGAAAATAAAAGTAGCATTTTTTCCAGCGTACATATCACAATTCGCAAAGATAATACAAAGTAATTTAGATTTTAGAATCATATGAATATGTGGATTTACTTACAAATCCGTTTCCTGATCATAATTATTATGCCTTGTATTATAGTATTTTGCAATTCAAAATGTAGATTCAGAGCTATGCTGTAGCTATTGTCGTTATTCCAGATTCAAATTTCAATAATCGTATTTTAATGATTTTGAAACTTTCCTTTCCCTGACAGACACACAGACAATATTAGAATGGTAACAGTTTCATAGATCGGAGACACATTAAAATCGGATATTTTGTTTCGCATGGTTCGTACTTACCAATTGTGTATTGCGGAACATATTACAAGGTGCCATTATGCTTTTTACATGAAAACAAACGCAATTTTTCACATTCTGAGTGCTTTTTATTTATTCATTCTTCGCTTCAGGAACACACAATATGGCGGGCACATCTTGACTCATTTTGGGGGTATGCAGTGTTTCAACGTTCTGCACCTAAAAATACCTACTATCGTGTTTGTCACCGGTGGAAATTTTACATTATGCACGGGTAGCTGACGTATAGCCCGGGTAGCTGACGGATAACCCCAGGAACCATACACGAATAGCCCCACAAACCATTCACGAATAGCCCCACGAACCATTCACGAATAGCCCCACGAACCATTCACGGATAGCCCCACTAACCATTCACGGATAGCCCCACGAACCATTTCCGACAAGGTTAGGTTAGGTTTGGTTACGTTAGGCAAGCATAGTAAAAACAAAAAGGTGGTTGAAACACTGACAGGGAGTTACGTCATCAAACGTTCGCAACATTTGGTTCACGTAGTGCAAGCAAATGAAAGCAATGGCAATTGTGCGTTGGTGAGATATTTCTCTTGAAAAATACATGATTTCCCGGTTTAATATATTCCACGATGAAAGAAAATTCCTCGACGAACGTTGTAAACCTTGGAGAAACTGATTTCCGTAAGTAGTTTCTTGTGTAAAATTGAAGAAATTTGTCTCCGATGTATGAAACTGTTACCATTAGAATTTTCAAAAGCAGAGTTCCGTTAAGTGCTATTTATACAAACTTATTTATCAAATATTTGTTACTGTCTTTTCTACTCTGGGGTTTTCCTTAGTATATACAGGAGAAAGAGTGATATGAGAATATCAAATGCTGGTCATGCAACGCCATCTCAATGTAATTTAGGAACTCTCTTGCATGTAGCTATACTTTGGGAAGTTTTGTTGTAGCCATTGGCTCAAATCCGCAACATGCCACTTGTTCATGATCCTTTACACGTTTGATGATTTCATCTGTTTTTTGTGAGGCATACAGAGAACGAATTGGACCGACCGGTAGTACATTAAGATGCCAAAAATTTACCGGCAGTAAATTTTTAAAATTGGCACTTATTTATTGGAGCCGAACGCACAAGTAGCTACGCAATTGCCAACAATATACTCGCTCATTTAACTTTCTCTCTCGTGCACGTTTGAGTTGTGTACCGACAGCATTCTGCACTCTTCACCCCACCCGTCGTTCACGAACTAGAGCTCCTTGTCAATCATACGTCATGAGAAACACAACAATAGCGTCTACAATTAAAATAGTAATTCAAATAAGTGCTGATAAAGTAAACTTTGCTTTTCTCATAGGAGAATTAAAATTATATCATTAATTGTTTGCCCCTTTAACAATTATTTGGATTGATTGATCATATTATTTAAAATGTTACATGCAAAATGTCACATGTTTATCCGTTTGCAACGAGCCAAGTTATGTCGTAGCAAAAGATTATTATTTCTTTGTATAATTTATGTACATGTTCGTTTGAATCAATGTTATTCTGTATTTGTATAACACGGCCTGTATGGTCAAAGAAGAATTCTAGTGTTATCGCACGTATAGGAGGGCCTGTAGGGTCATAGAAGACATCTAGTGATATCCTACATTTAGGTAGGTTAATTTTCTGTGCAAGGTTGGCAACTCATCAAAAATAAGCGAGTTGGTAACGATGGGAAAAGCTAGAGATTTTTTCTTGCTTTCTGTGAAGTTATCAAAAAATGAAAGGTGACTTTAATGAATCTCCGTTGAAGTGTCTTTTAAACGTGTTGAGTCACGTGCGGTGTTAACTAGTTTCTAGTTTAAGCTATTACAATCTGTGCTATTACTCTTAATAAAGCGTTAATTATGTGATATTACGACTGTTACTTAAACCCAACAAACCCTGGGTGTAGAAGAGTTCTCATACTCCTAGCCGGGGACGTAGCACGTTTATTTATCTTAAAACTGCCAACACGCATATTCATTTCTGATGTCGATTCGTCGTGGATTGAAGTGTATAAACAAACGCTTTAGGTTGATATTGTACTGTATGAATGTTTGTTTCTCGTCCAGTTCGTACGTATCACGGGCTGACTTTTGCGACATATTCATTCTGAGTGCGAGTTTCACAAGTGAAAATTGAATTTAGATTTGTGACTATAACGGACACCTTGTAGTCAGCCAGTGCCGGATCTACAAGCCGCAAAACCCACAGTGCGGGAGGAGGGGGGCGGAGACAAGTAAGCCTTCAGGGAGCCCTCAGCCATACGTATAGTATGGTAGAGGGCTCGCGTATGTAAAAAATAATACGTAATTATTATTGGGTACAGAAACGAATACAATATATACTCGTATAGTTAAAGTTGAAGTTCCCTGTGCATATAGCACCGTGCCATGAAGGGACATTTAGGGTAAATGGGGGTATGGCTTAACATATTTTCGATGTCGGACATCTTGGAAGTGATGTGATCAGCACCACGCTCCGGTCACCTTTACCCTCCCCCACCGAGGTCCCCCTAAGCCTAACCTCTTTCTATCATGATCAATTATACCGTATCAATCCCTAAGATTGTATGTTTATTTTATTAAGTCTCTCTGAACGCTTCATGTTGACCAGGGCATTCACTTGTTTTTCTCAGCTGTCTCAAGCCTCTTAGGCATGTTTACAATGCGTTGTGTTGTGCCATGCAAACCTCCTGAGCTTTCAGGAACAGGTAACACTTCTGGTTATGGTGTCAGCGGTTTGCATGGTAGCAATTATATTAAAAACACGATTCGGCGATTCGGCATTGAGGAAGAGCTCGATGGCCAGGGAATATAGAGGTGAGACAAGCTGGGAGGTGACTGACTTTGGAGATTGAGTGGAGAGAGTGAAGGTGGTCAACAAGTCAGTAGGTGAGGAGTACTACAACGCTCTGTTCAACAAATAGGAGACAAGCTTACAGAGGACTTCGCTATTTTCATTCAGCTAAGAGACTTCAGTTAGACAGGTAATTATCCTACACCCAGCCATGATACAGGTTCAACGGTTCACAAAACACAACGAGTGTCCATTGTCTTTTCAGTAGTGTAATTCCTTTGTGTAATTTGTACCTTTCGCATGCCAAGCGATAACTCGTCATGCTAATGACGAGTGGTCTCATCAAGAGGATGAATGATGAGTAGTTTACATCACCCCATCGATTAACTGGTTTACCTGCTAGATACTCTTAAGATCCCACGAACTTTAAGGTTCGTTACGATACCCAGCCTAACTCCTTTATTTTTCATAGGGGGTGTGAAGGGACTTTTGAATCACCCTGTAGACCCTTGTATGTAACTTTGTGAACATGAGATCAAGAATTACACACACACACACACACACACACACACACACACACACACATTATGTATGTGTAAAATATTCACATATATATACCTATATATATATAATGTGTGTGTGTGTGAAGGTAGGAAGATAAAGGGGTGCCGATGGTAATATTTTGCGGGGGCACAAGATTTGTAGATCCGGCACTGTCTTGGAGCGAACGCGATACAACTGAAGTTGAACTTCAATGTGCTAAAATGCCGACCCCCGTGGCGGAGTGGTTAGCACATCGCGTTACGACGCCAGGAAATCCCGGGTTCGAATCCCGACCTGGGCATGGATGTTTGTGACTGTCCGTCCATTCATCAATTTCATCATATCATCACTCATCCCCATCTTCGCAAATTAGCCAAAAGTGGCACAAAAATCGAAGTAAAATAAAGCAAATCAATCAATCAAAGTGCTGATACTGTAAATACTGAAACAAATTCTGACTACATTTGCGGTGAATAAGCTCCATGCGTGGCACACGTAATAAAGGAGAGAAATGTGTGGTCACAAAAGAGAGAGAATGAGAATCTCTGTATAATTTAAAAATTTAAAAATAAATAAGAATTGTATAAAAAGATAGATGTGTGCATATTCCCAATTCGGCGACTGGGGGATACCTCAAATTTTAAATTTTTAAAAAGCATTGACTTAGTATGGTGTAAGTGCTTTCATGTATGCTGTGTGTGCGTTGGTAAATTGCGTATATATATATATACATATATAAATTACCAAACTGCACATGTTTATCATATTTATCACAAGAAATGTATAATGATTAAATTTACATGATATGGTTATTATTTGCAATAACTAACACAATATTTGTTTGATTACTCAGTGTAGCAAGAAATTGTGTGCACAATCTAGTTTATTGAATCAGGTTTGAAATAATTATTAGCAGTTGTTGTCCAATATTATATGGTCGAATGCTGAAGAATTTTCTAAATTTAGGTAAAAACCAATAGATTGTGCTTTGAAGTGTGACATGCCCAAATTAAAAATTGTGCGATATCATGTTTCGTAAAAGTAGTTTTTAGAAAGTGAGAAGATATAAGAGCAGCAACAGAAAGTAGAACAGAAATAAAGCCAGGTAAGAATATAAATAATAATTAACAGAACTTCAGGTCTTGTCTAGTCTTACGGCGGCCGGTCCTCATGCTGGCAAGGAAGGTGGGGAGCGAGGATTACGCCTACTAGATAACAGCGGTGGCGCCGAGAGTTACGACGCGGCGAGAGGAAGTACTACGTGCTCCTCGTTCTACAGGCTGCTGCGTTTCTTATCCTGCTGGATTGGTCGCTTCCTCGCTCGCCACTTCCCTTGCCAGCATGAGGACCGGCCGCAGTAAGAGTAGAAAAGAGCTAGATAGAGAGAGAAAGATAGAGATGAGAAAGTGAAGGAGGCAAAAGAAGAGAAGGGGACAGGAACATAAAAGAAAGAGATAGGCAGAGAAATAAAAAGCAAACGACAGCCAAGAGAGAGACAAATATAGACCATAACGCGCAAAAGAAAGAGCGAGAGAGAGATAAAATAATATATGAGACACATAGAGAAAGAAAGAGAAATTAAAGAACCTACAATGAGAAAAGAGAGAGAGAGAGAAAGAAAAGTACAAGAGGCTACAGAGTTAAGCTGAAAGCAGCAGTAATTAAGCGAGATAAGGCAATAGAAAGAACCAAGATTAAAAAGAGAAACAAAATACAACAGAGAGAGAATGAATAAATGGTTGGGAGTGAGAAAGAATAAAGAACATAAAATTTGGAAAAGGAAAGAAAACGTAGTAAAGGAAAAGATCGAGAAGAGAATAAATAAACAAAACTGACAGAAAGTAGAAAATTCAATAACGGGCCAAATGATGGAAGGAAAAGTGATACAGATAGAAAAATGGAAAAAATAAGCAACTCGGCACTCCAACAATAGAGTCAAAGCGTCGTACAGAGGAGATCAGATGTGTGTGTGTGTGTGTGGGTGTGTGTGTGTGTGTGTGTGTGTGTGTCTTGTGTGTGTGTAGAAAATCAACGACAAAGGTTGAATTATGATATTAAGATAGACCTAAAGGAAATTGGCAAAGATTGTCAAAGATTAACTGATTGTCTCCGGGATAGCGATATATGGAAGGCTTGTGTTGCATTGGTAGCAAACTTTCGGGTTTGAGAATGCCGGAGAGACTTTGTCACGTAAAGAATTTGAAGTGACAAAGAGCACTTTAACCGGATACCTTACTATCAACGTGACACAAAGCGTTCCTTCAATGAACGAACAACAATGAAATTTTTCCACATAGTCAGTAAAGGATAGTACTACAAATATGTAAACAGAAAATTAAATCGGCGCGGGGATGTTTTTGCTATTCAAGTTTGTAATTCCAACGATTCATATTGTGTTCAAAAGTGTTTCAGGGTCAAAGGTCAATGTTAAAAAGTGCTTGTTGTGCTATTTGAGGAGGGAAGGTGTAACATTCTGATTTTCAATTAAATTTTAATGAATTCGTACCTGACATCAAATTTGATTCCAATGTATTGAATTACACAAATACACAGAATTTCTGGCATAAGTAACCTTTCCAGTGTACATTGTTTGATTTTCAGAGAAGCAAGCACACAACTTGTCCGTGTACTAGTGAAATCTCATTTCTTTCAAAGCATTCCCAATGTTTAAATATAGCGATAATTGTCCTGCGAAGGCTTTTTTGATAAAACTGAAATTGGATTCCAGAAATTCATTACAAGATTAACGCATGGCCAACCGTGAATGGAAAACTCATCAACCGCCATCATTTCGAGATGAAATTGGAAGAGACAGTGTGGTGATGGATATCTGAACGTGACAGATGCGCTCCTCGTATATATGGACGGAGATGGTATTAAAAGAAATCCACGGGAATTTTGTAATTATTTTTGTAATTTGATCCTCTTCCTATAAGAGTAGTGTATTCTGCACGAAGAGATCCATAAGGCGCTTGAATCAGAGTGGTGTAGGGCTTTAAGAGCAGCAATATATACGAGGACCTAAATCATCAAGTACGCTTTTAATTCAGTTGGGATTTTATGTGTCAAGTGTCCATTCCGTTAAGCTAGATGCGAGAATTATGGAATTATTGGAAATAGAACCACTGGTCGCAGCACACTCAGGCGAAAAAACATCTCCTGAAGGCATACAGGGTTGGGGAGGCTACGGTCGAAAACACACATAATCTTGGCTATTTGCGAAGGGAATGTGGTTAACACCACGCTCCAGGGGGATGTAAGACGAGCCTTTCCACGTAGTACACCCAATTGTCAACCTCACTTCAACGTACTACACCCAATTGTCAACCTCACTTCCACAAAGTACACCTAATTGTCAACCTCACTTCCTCGAAGTACACCCAATTGTCAACCTCACTTTTACGTAGGACACCCAATTGTCAACTTCACTTCCACTTAATAAACCCAATTGCCAACCTCAGTTTCACGTAGGACACCCAATTGTCAACCTCACTTCCATTTAGTACACCCAATCGTCAACCTCACTTCCACGTACTACACCCAATTGTCAACCTCACTTTCACGTAGTACACCCAATTTTTAACCTCACTTCCACGTAGTACACCCAATTGTCAACCTCACTTCCACTTAGTATACCCAATTGTCAACCTCACTTACACGTACTACACCCAATTGTCAACCTCACTTACACGTACTACACACAATTGTCAACCTCACTTCCACATAGTACACCCAATTGTCAACCTCGCTTCCACGTAGTACACCCAATTGTCAACCTCACTTTCACGTAGTACACCCAATTTTTAACCTCACTTTCACGTAGGACACCCAATTCTCAACCTCACTTCCACTTAGTACACCCAATTGTCAACCTCACTTCCACGTACTACACACAATTGTCAAAATAACTTTCACATAGTACACCCAATTTTTAACCTCACTTCCACGCAGTACACCCAATTGTCAACCTCACTTTCACATAGTACACCCAATTTTTAACCTCACTTCCACGCAGTACACCCAATTGTCAACCTCACTTTCACGAAGTACACCCAATTGTCAACCTCACTTCCACGCAGTACACCCAATTGTCAACCTCACTTTCACGAAGTACACCCAATTGTCAACCTCACTTTCAAGTAGTACACCCAATTGTCGACAACCTTACTTCCACCTAGTACACCCTGGAATGCATTTGGCACACTAACCAGGCTCTGGCGTCTAGACTACGGCCAGTATAGGACTGTGTGATTTGTCGTTTGATTTGTCCTAATGGGTGCTGACTGCCTCTTCACAGCCTCCACTTATCACCAATGTAAAGAAATGTGAATCCGACATTGCAATTATGTTAGTTGTATTTTAGTTATCGTAAGGGGCGGACCCCGTATAATGTGACAGGAGCAACTGCTGACGCATCCAAATTTACAAATTCAATCAATCAATGTATCACGCTCCGGCTGCCTCCATCCCCAAGGTATTATTTTTGTAGAAGGGATGAACCACAGAGCCGTACCATTGCTGGAAAAGTCCGACCTTAAATCAACCAACACGTTAATCGAAGTGAAGATTGGAAACAATCTGCTCGCAAAAATGAAGTAATCAAGCTGCCTGTATTTTCGAATTGGGGAGGGGTTCATTTTGGCAAATGCTATTTCCTTAAACTTGCGGTGTGTGCTTTCAGGTTATTTTGTAATACACAAGTTTACCCATAAGTCAGTTGACTTTTGTGCCATCCTGTACTTTAAGTATTTACAATACATTGACTGAATTTCCTTTAAAATTGTTTATGTATTAACAGAGTTACAATTGAGAGGCTGTGAGCTTGAGAATGTCAGAGCGGGAAAATGTAACGGGTGGCGTATGTTAAAATACTACATAAAAAACTTCCTAACTACTCTTGCAAAAAACCCTGTCCCCACTCAAATGTTTTCTGCAGAACCAATAGCAGAGACAGGACTGAGAAGCATGCGCAAGACATGAGTTTTCTTCGGGCATTCCTAGGCGACCTGTACAAGAGTATGTTCAAATATAACTGGCAATAGATTAGGTACTAGTACCGAGAGTTAGGGCTTAACTTCCGTAAGGAACTGTCTATAGAACAGCAATGAGTCCAGCACAAAGTCCTGGCGTACCCGTTGGAACAACACCGGGGTCGTTCGAACAATGTCACAGGCAGCGAGAATTCTTGCCAGGAGATCCTTTCCGGGGCTGTTCCAACGGGTACGCCAGGACTTTGTGCGACGATGTCATGCCTGCAGCGAAGCTGGGGAAGCCACTTGGAACAACTATTGTGAATGTAGCAGCTTGTGAAACTTGTGCAGGTAATAGAAGTATTACATCTTCGTACACCGATCCTCGCTTATAACTTTCGACTAAGTGGTTTCCGGATCAGGGTTCCTTATCTCAAATTGATACATGTGCCCTTCTCCATCATCCCTGAAAGTTTGTATCATCCGCATACAGGGGGAAGAGATATATTGATTTGGCTTGCCACTCTTGACAAATCGTGAAGATGAGGATGAGTGATGATATGATGAAATTGATGAAGGGACGCTCACAAATAACACCCATGCCCAGGTAAGGATTCGAACCTGGAACTCCTGGCATCCTAGAGAGAGAGAGAGAGAGAGATGCTATGCATGCTAACCATTACACCACTGAGGGCGACGGTAGAGAAATAAAATTAAAGACAGGGAAGATGGAAAGCTAGAGAGAGAGGGGGATAGTTAGTGACAGAGAGAGAGAGAGAGAGAGAGAGAGAGAGAGAGAGAATAGAAAATAAAGAGGAAGAGAGAGATAGAACATGTAAGAGACGGAATGAATGTAATAGAGACAAGAGTAAAATAGAGAAAAATGGAAATAAACAACTAGGGATAGAGAGGGAGGAATTTATAAAAAATAGAACGATAAAGGAGGTAAGAAAGAGAAAAGAAGAAGAACAAAAATAGATTGGAAACTGTGAAAAATATTGATGATTATATCACGATACGTGCCTAAGCACAGCTACAACACAGTTCCTTTCGCTTATTATGTTCCTACAATTCTAAGGTGGTCTTGAAGACGAGAATTAACATTTAACTTATTAAATGTGTCAAGGATCAAACGCAATGTGATGTTTAATTCTTACCTGCGCTAACCACAGCACCACTGAATCTTCGTTTACATATGCTTTATGCAGAGAAGTTTCCTAAATCCCTCAGGAAGTAGCTGTGAAAACAGGATCTACATATATTTGCATGCAGGAGAGGACGTTATGTTAAAAACTGCTGGCTGGATTCTCCTCAGAGTTTCAACTGAATACATATTTCCCCCAACATACTCAGAGACGTAGCCACTCGGTGGGCGAAGATGGGCTCTGGCCCACCGTGAAATTGTCTTAGCCCATTTCTCTGCTCAGTCAAATACTCATATGAGAAATTAGTAATGAAAACAGTAAGCATTTTAACTCAGTTATTTATAGTAGGGAGCACATGCACGCACGGAGAGGGAAGGGGTGTGTTTGTGCGTGCGTGCGTGTGTATGCGTGTCAGAGAGAGCAAGAGAAAGAGAGAGAATTGTTGTTGTTTTAAGTCCACTCTATGCACAAATAGGATAATCGAGACTGAGCATACAGTTTAAAAGGGATCCGAACTATTGAACTATTTGCCTCTACCAAGTATCGAACCCGGAACCTCTAGATTACAAGGTGACACGCCATCGAGGAAGCCCCTTGAGATAGACAGAGATCATGTGTCATGAACATAGAAAGATAGAAACGAAAATAAAGGTGTAATGGGGAAGGTAGAACATAATGAGAGAGAGAGGAAAATAGAGGAAAAGTGTGTGTGTGAGAGAGGAACAGAAATAGAGAGAGTAAAATAGAGAGAGAGAGAGAGATAAAGTGATATAGAGAGGGAGAGAGATAAAAAATGGAGAGAGAGTGAGATATAATGAAAGAGAGGAAAATAAAGTGACAGAAAATTGATTAAAGGGAGAAAGACAAGCAGGCACAAAGGGTCATGGGAAGAAAGGAGACAAACATAAAAACGAAGAGAAAAAGACGGAGTATAAAGACACAGAGTGAGTGAAATAGAAAAAGAGGGAAAGCATGAAATAGAATGAGCAAATTACGGAGAGTAAAGGAATTGAAAAACAGATCATTGATAAAGTTTGAAATAGAATGAAAGAGAGGGAGAAACAAGTAGTTTTATAAATAGAAATAAAGAGACGAAACGGATAAAGGGATTAAGAGGGCAAAAGAGAAGTAGAGAAATAAGATAAACATAAGATAAGATAAAATGATAAGAGAAGCCAAACAGAGAGATGGAGGAATTTAAAGAGACAGAGAGAAGAAGAGATATAGAGAAAAAGATGGAGAGATTGTAAGGTGGAAAGACACAGAGCAATGGGGTTAAGAAAGAAGTAATAGGGAATAAAGAATGGAACAAAGGAGAAGAGTTGAAAGACACTACCAAACTAGAGACCAACAGTGAGCCCACCTCAACAGAATTCTGCGCCAGCAACTCAACAGAGCAGAATAACAAAACAGCCACGCTGTTCATCTTTCTCACAATCTATCCATTCCTCTCATGTTCTCCACGCGGTTTGCATCGATCGGTTGCTACCTGGGAGCATGTTGCAGGACGATGACCGACAGCTAGAAGCCTAATATAGGATGGCCGCGTAGCTTTTCATTAATTTTCCGTTCAAAAAATTCCTTTTCCTACCACAAAAACCTTCCGGTAGTTATTTGAGCAATTCTAATTTATAAACATGGTTTCACTATATACAAAATTCCGAAACGGTAAACTTTTTCTATGGTTAGTTGCATCGAATAGGCTTTCGACTCAGTCTCCCTTGTGAAGAAAACCAGAGAGATAACATGACATTTATTACAACTACTAATCACGTGACTAATGTACAAACACAAAACTCTCTTTTGGAATTCGAATATACTGTTGAGCGTCATCCTCCATTACGGAAAGTGTCTGGAAAGCCATAACTGCAATCAATCCCTTTGGTTAGCATACGGGTTCATCCAGTGGCGGCGTTTGGGTTTTATAAATGGGAAGGGGCAAGGACAGTTTACTTTCCATTGATAGATAAGGTTTAGCATAGTGTAGGGGCATGCCCCACCCCCAAACTGGGTCAATAGGGTCCTCTACCATATAATCCTTGTCATTAGCTAGCTACATAGCTGATTGGTTGATTTAGTTAATTTTACTTCGTTTTTCTGCACTATTGGCTAATCCTGGTCGGAATTCGAACCCTTGACCCCTGGTGTCGTAGCGCGCTGCGCTAACCACTATGCCACTGAGGTCGGCAGATAGGTACAGGGTTCAAGTTAAAAGTAATGGAGAAGTACACTACAGGACATGCTCTGTAATAATAGCAATAATACCAGGATTGTTAAAGGTCAAGGCATCCATCAATTCTAATGGGTCCTAGAGACCTGCAGAATGTTTTTCGTTGTCTCGTTCTTGAAACGTAGCAGGCAGGGTATGGCGAGATAAGAGGGAACAAGCTTCTAGCTAACAAGCCCATCACTGGTGCTTGGCGTCCCTCATCCCGTCCTTCCCGCCGAGAAGAAGTGGTCTTAACGCGGCTACGAATCGGACACAGCCGTCTCACACATCGTCACTTGCTGCAAGAGTTGGACCCTCCTTTCTGTCGTACTGAAAACCTTGTTTTGAGAGTTTGGCATGTTCTTCTCGAATGTTGGGAGACAATGACAATGTCTTTGCCAATGACACCCTTTTCTAATGTTGTGGTAAGGGTTTTAGATAAGGGAATCTTCCCTGTATACACTGAAGTGTGCAAAATGGCCATACGTGCCAACGCACCCAAAATGTTTAATTAATCGTTTGCTCGCTCCAGAGTTTCCCGGGACAGGGTATAGATAGATAGGGTTTGGACAGAAAACTTTATTTTCGCGAGTAATGCAATTCATAAACAGGGGTTGCGTAAAGTATATAGCAAGCTGGTAAATGTTTCCTTGTATGTATGATGAATTGAATAATTGGGTAACTGCTTAAATTTGCAATCTGTCCTTCTAGTATTTGCCAGAAATAAGAGATCACCAATTAGGCGCTCACCATAAATGCTAAGGAAATAAAGAAATCACTCAAGGCTGACTTGTATTCAGCACATAGAGTAGTACACAATCAGGCAATAGATGGCAGATAAGTGCTTCTTTAAATTGATAAAGAATTTTAAAAAAATAAGTACACAAAAAAGAGATGAACTTTTTCACAAAAAATATACTCAATTCAATTAATAAAAATCCTACATACCAGAAATATAGTCTTATAAGTGATTTGGGTGAATTATTTTAGTTTCAGAAGTGTCTTTTCTGATTTTTCATTTTGAACTATTAAAGTCTGGATTTGGAGAACGATCGTAGTGTCTCGATATGTTGATATCTCGACCTCTTGATTTTGAACAATTATTATGTATGGTCTCAGAAGTTGACTATGAGAAAAATTATAATTAGTGAATGGATTTTAAGGTGCAAAATTATGGTCGGGAAAAGGAAAAAAAGGTTCTGAAAATGTTTTTAAAAAATTGCAAAAAAAAATGTGCTTATAAAATGCTTTGCTCAATGCTCTCTTTTTCTGCGCCTTCTGTATAATGCGCGCGGACCGCATAGAGAACTGTGAAACAACGTATAGTGAAGTTGGTACTTCCAAGACCGTCTTCTAAGTAACAACTACAGGGTCTTCAAGATTAGAGAATTCTTAATTTTGCCATTAGCAAGTCCCGAAGATATAGGCAGATCATTTTCGATCAAGTTCACATTTCTCCTTCGCATATTCTGACTTCGTTGGAAAATAATAATAATAACAAATAAATAAAAAGAATTGAATGGCGAACTAGGCTTCACCTCCTTCCCCTCGCTAAGGGACAGTGTGAGAACCAGTACTTTATACAGATTGGATACTTGGTAAAGGATACTTAGTTTGTTTACCCCCCTTCTCCTTGCACTTTTAAAGGTTACCGTCACATTTGCAATATCCTACGTTATAATTTAATACTGTCTGTTAATTTACAACAATGGGCACAACCAATGGTGGTGATTAGGGGGCGAGCGGTAGCAGTTGCCCCCCCCAACTTTTCGCCACTTTTGCCCCCGCACTATGCTAAACCTTAAATACAAAGCTAAATATACTGTCTTTGCCCCCCCAGTTTTGGCACCTTGCCTCCTCTGGTTTTGGAACCCAATCGCCGCCACTGGGTACAACCGTTTTTCAAATTTAAACTTCAATATTTTATCATGTGCATAAATATAAAAAGATGATCATAAATTGAGGTTGCGTGTAACATAAATATAATCTTAAAAAATGAACCATTAAAATTACACAGGTTAGTATAATTATGAAATGGAGTTAAAGACGGTCAATATAATCAAGATAATTTTCTTTGTGGTGGTTGAATAGTAGCAAAATTTGACGGTCTTCCACCGTCATTTCGTGAGCCAACCTTTTCCAGAGACACTCTAATGAAAGCCTTTAACATCTCTTTTACATACTTGCGGTAAAATCTCTACTAATTTTATTTTCGAAGTACCACTTTGTTAAAAATGGATGGATAACCAAAGGAAACGTATATAATGTGAGATGCGTACCGTCGTACAGAAATTCAATGTAAGCCTCTTCTTTTTCCAGAGTTCCCAGTGCAAGTGGTTATGAAGCTGGAAATACTACGAGACTTGGACATAAAAGAAATGGAAGGGGTATGTAAGAGTTTTATTTTCTAAAAGAGGAAAATTTGTAATATATTAGAGTTCTTTGTGTTCAAATTCACTTCCGCTCCTTTCGAGGAGCTTAGAAATATTTAATAACAGTAATATCGGCTCGCAGATATTAGAATGAGTGTTTCTTGGGCCATTTCTTTACAACACACTCTCGTCTAAGGAATCTCTCGGGAGTTGTGCTATGCCGAGATATCTTGTAACAGGATATACGACTATATACAGTGCGTACACAAAGCCCGTGAAGCATTTCAAATGGATGTATTTTCACAGCCACTGGCGTCGTAGATAGGGGGCTGAGAGGGCAATCCCCCCTCCCCTCCGAAATTTTGAGAAAATCAACATTTTGAAATAAAAACAGTGAAAAACTCGGGAAAAAACAATAGTAGTAAATAGAAAAGTACCATAAAATAACCACCGATTGCCCTTCTTGAGAACAGGAAGATATAAAAAATATGTTATTGGTTATACCTTCGCCGTAGAAAGGAGCTATGTACAGTCACAGACATTTCTGTATTCTAGCGATTGCATTGAAACTCAATATAATCGTTAAATCTCATAAGTGTCCGCGATTGTACTGTCCACCTTTACGATTGCAGCCCCTATCGAAAAAAAAATATCTTTCGTACGCCACTGCTCACAGCGAGACGCAAACATGTGCCCACACGGTTACAAAATTTAAAACGAACACAACGAATTATGACTTCACATCTTACAAATGCCCATAACGTCCACCTTTTTTCACATTGCACACATCTATCATATAGTCCATTTCACTCCATACTCGACGCAACTTGTCAGGGGTTATTCTGGCGATGTCAGCTGTGAAGGGGTATTGCAGATCCTGGAGCTCGTGTGGTAGGGGTGGTATGTAGACTCCTTCACACATCGCCACATGAAGACGTTAAATGGGGTCAAGTCTGGTGATCTGAGTGGACAAAACTCTTCTTCAGGCTGTGTGAACGCCATTTTGGACTTGTGTGAATGTGGCGCTGCCGTTGGACACCAGCGAGACTACAACGGGAGATGGCGTCTGAAATCATAATCCTGCGAGTGTGTCTTTCATTTTGTCATCATTTGAGCACGTGTTTATGTCTCGCAATGAGAATACAGCCATTTGAAATGTTTTACGAAGTTTGTGAACACCCTTTGTGTGTGTGTATATATATATAAAGTTACAAAGCGTGGATTGAAATAACGGCTTGCCCCTTGGGCACGTCACTACTACAGTTCTTGTTCAGTCTTACGGCGGGCGCTCTACATGCTGACAGGATGGGATACGGAGCGGCGATCCTCCGCCTCCACTCGCCACTCTCACTTTTGGTACCCTCTCACTCAGATCTTCTTTCTTGATCTTATCTGAGTGTGGTATCCGTATCCCGGAATAGGATATAAGGATTAACTTGGTAAGTGGAGAGGTCAGAAGGTACGTAAGAGAGAAGAGGCAAGTGCTCTGAGTCTTGGTACCTAAGATTTAAACCAAGACTTTTTGAAAAATTAATATTGTGAAATTGAGTAGCTCCAAACAATAAGCAAGATATGAAATATAAAGATACATATAACATAGAAATAAAATAATGAATATATAAGAATACAATATAAGAATGAGAATATAGAATAAGATATTCGAGGAACCCTTAGATCCCATAAATGAGAGAATAATAATGGCACTTGATGAGGAATCCTTAGATCAGAAGACAGGTAGATATTCATAAGAGTTATATTGAAGAGACATCCCTGAAGAATAGGGAGTTCTCAAGCCTCCTCTTCTGTCTTCAATCTTCTACTCGCAGTCCTCAACTGGTAGACAGCATCTGGATACTGGAAATGTATATATTGGTTTCAGTCATCCAATTCTCGTATGTCGGTTCTCTTCTGAGGGATGTAATGTAGTGTTTTCTTCTATTCAGGAAAACCGGTCCTTCTTCATACTATCTTATTTCATTTAAGCAATTATTTTGTGCACAGCTGCTTTCTCCCATTAATTGGGCAGCAAGTCTCATGCTCGATCTAGTCTTAGTTCCAGTGGGTTCCATGTTTTCAATAAATGATGATATTGGAACCACTTGTCGGACTCGTGACACTTGATGGTGTTTGAATTCCATTTCCTCAAGCGTAGATATCAGCTCAGCCAAAGCATTAATTGTAGGAAAGGTTCGTTGACAAGTAAGTTGTTGTCTTACAAGGTCTGGTTCTAGCTTAGCTCTAAGTTCCCTTATTTTGGGGTCTTGAAATTTATTGCAATAAAACACAACGTGTTCTGGAGTATCAGTAGTCTTACATACTTGGCACTGGTCATCTAGACTGAGGCCAAAGCGTTTCAAATATGCCTTATAAGGGCCATGCCCTGTAATGAGGTGTATCGACCCTTTAGTTGGTTTAAAGAGTGAGTTCATTGTCCAGAATTTAACGTCAGGCATATATAGCTTCGTGTGTACTGATCCCGAGTATTGTCTCCACTCTTGTTGCCATTTGCTTTGTAGAACCTGGTCAATGTCCTGCATGGTATTCACATTAATTCCCAACAGCATGAATATCTTAGCTTGGTCTCCCTTCCGAAACCAATATCTAGAAGCGTGTCTTTGAACCTCAAAATCAAGAGGCAAGACACCAGCTAGCACTATAGTTGACATAGTTGACGTTGTGCGAAAGGCCCCAAGAATTCTCAACAAGACGTTGCGCTGTGTCGATCTCAGACGGTCCCGGACAACTTTCTTCCTAGAAAGGAAAGCCCAAGTAGACGCTGCATAACATATAGTTGTAACAAATATCGCTTTATAATACAGCATTGCGATCTTGGATGGTATCTTAAATGCAGTATTACCAATGTTTAAGATATTGTGTAAAGCTGACTTGGCCTTAGCTGTAACACTGTTCACATGAGCTCTTAGGCTCATTTGAGCTTCCATGTGAATTCCAAGGTATTTGATGACTTGAACATTTTTAATTGAAGAGTTCTGAAACTTGAATATAGGCGCTCGAGCCAGTTTTCCCTTAAGGAGGATTTGATATGTCTTCTCCTTAGCTATGGTCAACTTAGATTCCTCAGTCCAAATGGCCACTTGATTCAAGATCTTGTTAGCATTGAACTCCAAACCTTTGCGATTATTCGATCCGGTTATGATTAATAGATCATCTGCATAAGCAACACTATCTATGATCTCATCCATGCTGCTGAGAGATAGCAGTAGTGGTTCCAAGGTGTAATGACCCCGAGTTTGCCATTACTTCGTGGTTTTATATTATTATATTTTATATTATTATTAGTAGTAGTATTATACAGTTAATAATTCATATATATATATTCATAAATATGGCCGCCTTTATAATCAAAATTATACACATATCTACAAGTATGAAAAGCGGCAAATTTAAGCAATTTACATAGTTTCAACATTAATCGTTTCATTTGCTTTTAAATGTTCTAAGGAGTGTTATAAGTTTCATTTTGATCAGTGAATTGAAGCCGAAGTTAATAATTTCTGAGTTAAATTCCGTATATCTATTTGTTGTTTCATGTTTCTGGCAAACGCCGTTCGTTTCTCTTATATTTTGAAAGCCATTGTTGATGTATTTAAACTCTTGTGGGGTGAGAAGATCACGTGCTTTTCATTGCATTGTTGCCACCACATACCTAAATTCACTGTGCCAGATTACTGTACTTTTCTAACATATTACTGTTGGCTTTTATAGAACTTCCTAGTATTAAAAGGGTTATTGTGTCTGGTAACACTGTGTAACTGAGGAGGTGTTTTCGCCTTCCAGGAAAACGGTTAGTAGTCGCGCGGATAGATTTGAAGTAGCCAGAGGTGCTTCGCGTTACGGAAAAGATAGGCTTACGCATCTCGTGCTGTACCGTTCAAAAGTATTTGAATTGTAATTTTCGTATTACATTATATACGTGCGTGTCTATAATAAACGTAAAATTGAACATATTGCGGTTTTTCTTTATTTCGAAAGTGTATTTCGTACTTGTGGATACCTGCATCACTCGTGGGTTGTCATTGGACTTCACCTGTGGATCCAAAGGGAAGGAACGCAGTAATTCAGCCCGATCCCTGGGATTATCCAGCATGCTCTGCTGAGCTTATAAGGTAAATGTACTGGTGAAGTGCACCGCTACGTGGGACGTAGCAAGTTTTGGCGCCACATCGCGGGGCTCGTGAAGAGTGAAGATTGTCCTTTCTCTCATTGTGTGAAGTGCTTCCCAGTGGTCCCGAGTGTTTTGTGTCCTCCCAAAATTTATACCACTTTCCCAGAAGATGGATAGGAAGAACCTAAGGAGCCAATCACGCAGCGTAGTACAGGAGACGACAGCGGCGTGTTGCAGCACTACTTGGACAGAAGAATCTGGATACCGATGTCAAAATTGTGACAGGTTATTCCACACTGGGTGTGTGGCACGAGCAGAGACTGTGGTCGGCGAGAATGACAAGGAGTTGCTGTGTCAAACGTGCTTTGAACAGAGGATGCGGCCGGTGGAACCTGTACTAGGCACCGTGTCAGTGATCCCGGATTGGATAAAGGCCGTGATGGAGAGACAGAATCAGATGATTGCTGCAATTGCTGAAAAGGAACGTGAGCGGGAAGAAAGAGACCGGCAACGACAAGAACAGTTCGTCAGCGCTATGGAACAGAAGGAACGTGAGCGAGAAGAGACCAGGTTAGCCCAGGAACGTGAGCGGGAAGAAAGAGACCGGCAACGACAAGAACAGTTCGTCAGCGCTATGGAACAGAAGGAACGTGAGCGGGAAGAGAGAGACCGGCAACGACAAGAACAGTTCGTCACCGCATTATCGGAAAAACAAAGGGAGAGTAATGAACAGATAGCGGGAAAGTTTGGTGACATTATGCAACAACTAAGTGCTCTTCCTATTCAAATACAGCTTACATCTGAACGTATTGGGCAAGTCGAAGAAGCACAACAGGGTCTAGTGTCCAAGCAGACTGTCCTTGAGTCCGATGTAGGCGTGTTGAAGGATCAAGTGACTGAACTTTCGCAGGACATTTCTGGTCTGCGGACCCAGCTAAAGGAGACTGTGACGGAGACCCACACGAACCTACAAAACGACATTGCAGACCTTCGGCAGCGTGTGACAAATTTAGTTGTTCGAGAGGAAACTGTTACCCCTCCCGTAGGCGAAAACATGGGCCACAACATTACCTCGTCGCCCCGTCGCATTGCAGAAATGTACGTACAACAGCAGTCCTTGCACATTGAGAGAGATCATCGACCTTCTTTGCGCGAGTCCGTTGTACCTGCTCGAGAGACAGTTCGGGTTGGACAGTACGACGTTGACGAACGACGAGTAAGAGATGAAGTGTCCGATTCGGATAGTGCCCCTTTAAGAGAGTGGAATCTTCGTTTGCCACGCATGACAGACATAAATCAGTTACCAAAATTTGACGGAAACATTGAAGCGTACTCAGCGGAAAAATATCTGACAGACCTAAACCTTAGCTTTCACCTAATGCATGTACCTTATGAGTGTCGAGTAGGTTTGTTGTCTCGAATCTTTGTGGGAACGGCTGAACATTGGCTTTCAGCGAACCGTGACCAGTTCCAAAACTATGAGGACTTTTGTGAACAGTTCCGGGCACAGTTTGCTTCCCCGGAAGCTAAACAACGACAACTTGCTGCTTTGCGACGGCGTCGTTATTCTAGGCAAACTAATTCGTCCATGGAAAGTTACGCCTGGAGTACCTACGCTGCTTTCAAGAACTTGTCTGACAGTTTACGAGAAAATGAAGTGGTGACTTTGATAATCGAACAGCTCCCTTTTCGAGTGCGACATCTGTGCCTTGCCAACGCTCCTAGGAACATTCGTGACCTGACAACATTTCTTAAAAGTTACGAAGTGTGCGAAGAGCCGATGGGTTGGCAAACGTATGACAACACGGCTGGCGTACGACGACAGGAAGACTCTAACTTTCGTCGTACACAAAATAACCGAGCTCCACAAGTAAGGATGGTAAGACAAAATAACCGTCCTAACAATCAAAACCAAAATTCATTTCATCCGTACAATACTTCTCGACGGCAGAATCAACAGAACCGGACGTCTCAAACAGATGAGCGGTCAGAAAGAACGAAGCAATGGACACCACCTGCTCGTCGACGACAGCGATACAGGCCGAGCTACCAACGGTCAAGATCGGACTCTTCCCGTCATAACCCGATGGTGAACGCTGAAACAAACACTGATGAGCCGCCGTTAAGTCACGAACAGCAACAGGCCATAAATGACACTCGAAACTACTACTGGAACATGAATCAGGCAGGTGGAAATTCTCCGGAAAACTCTCACCTTGCTTAATTGATCAGCTCCGTGTTGGGCAAGGGCATCTTGAGGAGCTGTCCCACGTTAGTGATTCGAGATCTTTTGGAGTGACCACGACGATTGATTTAACTGAAACTGAAAAGGCTGTGATCCGAGGTGCCGTATTTAAAATTCAAAAATTATCTTCAAATAGCACCACTCCGATCGTGAATAGTAACATCGCTGGACTTCCGGTATCTTGTGTCATCGACACCGGAAGCGAGGTATCATTGTTGAATTATGAAATTTGGGAACGTTTAGTGCAGAAATTCAGTGGTATGACACTTACAAAAGAACCACAAGTTAGGCTGACAGACTTTACAGGAAAACAGCACGTACGTGTGTGTGGAAAACGAAAACTTACAATATCATTTGATGGACAGGAAGTTCAAGTGGACATTTTTGTGATCAAAAACATTCCGGCAGATATGTTTTTAGGAGTTCCGTTTCTGCGCGACTACAAGGCTAATGTGGACTTTCAAACCAATCAGCTGATACTTCACCTCGATGATGAATCATCCTTGTCTGAGAATATAGTTTTTAACGTGGGTGCAAATGAGCAAAGGAAGGCTGTGCACCACGTTCAGTATGACAAGTGGATGGCTAGTGAGGAGGATTTGAAGTGCAAGGTCGATGAAAGTATTACTTTGAGTTTTTCAGAACGAAAGGAACTGTTAGATTTAATTTTAAAATATCAACCGACGTTTTCTGACAGACCAGGAACGGTCAAAGGACTGGAATGTGAAATAAATTTAATAGATCAAATTCCTGTATTTCGGAAGCCTTAACCGATTCCCATCGCTAAACGTGCTGCACTCAACAAGGAATTAGAAAAGTTGAAGGAATGGAGAGTTAATCAGGAAATTTTTTATTCCGCCTTTATTGTCGACACAAATCACCGATTGTGGTCTAATTTCATCTTTGATATTGTTTTGGCTCCCAAACATTCGATCCCACAAGTCATCCGACCCTTGCCCGACAACTAACAAATGGATGCATTTTGACTGAAGGAAGGAATCCCGCAAGTGCAAATGAACTTGTAGATTAAATTGTTGTTTTGTTCTTTATATTACTCAATACTGTCGAACGGGTTGTCAAAGTGCCGACAACTTTTCCTTTTGTAATTGTTTTCTGTGATTGTAGAACCGCTTGTATTTACGAATCGTATATGTTTCTAATGTAAGTTAAAACTAGAATATTTTGATTGTCAAAGAAAAACACGAATAACATATTGCAAGCTAAAGATTAAGCTCTGTGCAAATGTAAATTCTTTTGGAAGCTTATTTTGTAACAATGCTTTGAGTGAAAAAACAAGATATTTAAAGATGGAATGATTTTTTTTTTGTGTACAAGAATGGAATAGTACACTAACTTTGGTTTGTTATCTCCATAATCTGCTTATTGTGAATACGTTGCAAAACATTTGTGTAATCAATGTTAAGATACTTCGTTGTTATACGTTTTCTGGCACAGACAAGTTTTACATTTGTTTTATATATAAAAAAAATACTTTTCTTCGCTTTTCTCCTTAAAGATTTTTTTTATTTGGAAGAGGGGGGATATTGTAATGACCCCGAGTTTGCCATTACTTCGTGGTTTTATATTATTATATTTTATATTATTATTAGTAGTAGTATTATACAGTTAATAATTCATATATATATATTCATAAATATGGCCGCCTTTATAATCAAAATTATACACATATCTACAAGTATGAAAAGCGGCAAATTTAAGCAATTTACATAGTTTCAACATTAATCGTTTCATTTGCTTTTAAATGTTCTAAGGAGTGTTATAAGTTTCATTTTGATCAGTGAATTGAAGCCGAAGTTAATAATTTCTGAGTTAAATTCCGTATATCTATTTGTTGTTTCATGTTTCTGGCAAACGCCGTTCGTTTCTCTTATATTTTGAAAGCCATTGTTGATGTATTTAAACTCTTGTGGGGTGAGAAGATCACGTGCTTTTCATTGCATTGTTGCCACCACATACCTAAATTCACTGTGCCAGATTACTGTACTTTTCTAACATATTACTGTTGGCTTTTATAGAACTTCCTAGTATTAAAAGGGTTATTGTGTCTGGTAACACTGTGTAACTGAGGAGGTGTTTTCGCCTTCCAGGAAAACGGTTAGTAGTCGCGCGGATAGATTTGAAGTAGCCAGAGGTGCTTCGCGTTACGGAAAAGATAGGCTTACGCATCTCGTGCTGTACCGTTCAAAAGTATTTGAATTGTAATTTTCGTATTACATTATATACGTGCGTGTCTATAATAAACGTAAAATTGAACATATTGCGGTTTTTCTTTATTTCGAAAGTGTATTTCGTACTTGTGGATACCTGCATCACTCGTGGGTTGTCATTGGACTTCACCTGTGGATCCAAGGGGAAGGAACGCAGTAATTCAGCCCGATCCCTGGGATTATCCAGCATGCTCTGCTGAGCTTATAAGGTAAGTGTACTGGTGAAGTGCACCGCTACGTGGGACGTAGCAAAGGTTATATTCCAAAGGACTGGCCCCAGGACGGAGCCCTGAGGACAGCCTTTGTTGACACTCCTGCAGATCGTCTCATGTCCCCAAACGAACTGTATTATCCTGTCTTTCAGGTAATCACAGATTAAGCTGTATAGAGGCTTAGGAATCTGCAACCTCCGTAGTTCTCGTAGTAAGTATGGCCACCATACATTATTGAACGCTCCGCTAATGTCAATTGTAATTCCAGTAACATACTTATAATGAGTTTGGTTTATAGATGTTATCACACGATTGACCGCATCCTCAGTAGAGCGTCCTTTAATGAACCCATACTGTTTGCTGGAATTCCTTATTAGTGTTAGTCTTTCGTTTAGTCTCTTTGTAATCAGCCTCTCAAAAACTTTGCCTAAGACATCCAAGAGGCAAATTGGCCTGTAGGATTTTACATTGGATGGATCTCTTTTGGTATCCTTTAAGAAAAGCACTAACGTTGCTAATTTCCAGTCTTCAGGAAAAATCCCTTCTGCTAGACATTGGTTATAGATTGTCTGTAAACCTCCGAGAAGTTGGTTTTTAGTAATTTTGATTAACTCGTTTAGAGTTCCATCAGGACCCGGGGCTTTGCCATTTTTCAATCTGTCGATCACCGCGGCGATTTCTTCCTGTGCAAACGGTATCACCAGTGTAGGATTTTCATAGGTTACATCAACTGTAGATCTTATGTTGTTCTGGATTGGTGTGTCCTCTTCAGAATCGTCCAATGGTAGTAGTCCATCCATTATGAAGCTTACTGCCTCCTGCCATGAGCTTGTGTATGTATTGTCACTCTTCTTAAATGGTACAGGGACGAATTTCTGTGAATTTTTTTGGGCAGCTATTTTGTATGGCATGCTCCAAGGATTTTTAAGGATCTCCCGTTGTACTAGACAGGCCCAGGATTTTATCTTGTACTGTTCAATAAGCTTACCGTATTTCCATTTGGAGTTTCGGTACTTCTCTAGATAGAATGTTCTGTCTCTATCCGTCTTGGATTTTTGATAGAGCTTTCTGAGTCTCCGCGTAATGTTCCGTCTTCTCATGATATACTCTGGCCAGGCTTGTTTAGGTTTCTGCTCCTTCATCTTAGGGATATGGCCTGGCGCAGTCCCCAATATGTGCGCAACTGTAGCTACATTTCCAGAGATCGTATTATCCAAGGTTATCGGATTGTGCCTTAATTCATTTGCCACAAGAGTGCGTAGTATTTCTTGGTCACGCATATTCCATTTTCTTTTGGTTAATCTCTTGTTGACTGGTGTGTGTCGTCTTTTAAGTTTGATACAGTAGCTAATCAAGTTGTGGTCACTAACTGTCAGCTTCTCAGCAACCCACCAGTTACATGCTACATGCTGACAAGGGAGCGAAGTGGGAAAGAGACCAATCCAGCGCGATAAGAAACACAGCAGCTTATAGAACGAGGTGCACGTAGTACTTCTTACCGCCACATCTATCTCTCGGCGCCACCGCTCTTGTCTGGTTGGTGTGCTGCGTATCCCCCGCTCCCTATAACCTGTCCCGTTTCCCGCGCTAGCGATGGCTCGACAGTTTTGGTACCAATGAGAAACGAGGAAAAAGTCGTCTGCTGGTCAGCGAGGAGCGAATGGAAGGCAGAAGAGAGGCGCTTACGTAGACGCTGTTGCCACGTTGCGGTCTAACTCATGTGTTTTGTTTGTGTCTTGTTGAAGAAGCTTGTTTTGTAAGCGTGGTGCTGATTAGTGTGCGTTTTAAAGTATCCGGATGGAATTTTCTCTGGTTATATTTGTTTGTGTCCTATTTGTGTTTAGTGTCATCTTAGCTGGAACACTCAAGAAGGGGAATTGTGTATATTTGTGCACTTCCGCGTATTTTATTCACAGCCTGACTTCCGCTTTCCCCAGCACGGAGTTCACGCGGTCTGCAGCAGCAACGCCGCGTGGTTTCTGCTAGAAAAGCCAGCGATCAGCTAGCGCGGGAAGCGGGACAGGTTGTAACAAACGCGGTATACTTCCCTTCCCAGCATGTTGGCCGCACGCCGTAAGAGTAGACAAGAGCTGTAGGCAGTATGGTATGAAGTAATGCTCGAAACATAAGTTAAGCACATCGAAATTACACGTGATAACACTTCCACCGAGGATAAAATATATATTTTTGGCAGACGTATAAATACTAATCCATTTTCAGAAATACAGTATTTTGTGGCTGAAATTTGTGTTCAATATAGAAACAATAGTCTCTTAGATTATTTTTTAAAAAAATATCCTAAGTTTACGGGCGAGTAGTAACCAGTTTACCAACTGCACTCTGGATCTTCCCGATGGCGCAGTGGCGCTTTGTAATCAAGGGGTCCAGGGTTCGAACCCGGGTCTCGGGTTGATCACATGGCGACGACGCTACTACCACTACGCCATCGGGAAGGCCCCATCACTCTGAAGGCACACACCGTTTTCTAATGGTGTTACACTACACCATAGACTCATCCACAGTGAAACATGTCTGTTCCATGAATAGTTCCTACCAGGTGACAACAGGTTTTTCCGCACTCAGCCGGGACCAAACATTTCCGTGTCCTCCTGTTAGCGGACAGTTCATGGAGCGAACAGGGCATGGAGCGGACACAACTTCATTGACATGTTATGTAGTGAACTAATCAGTTAGAAAATCTAAACCTCCCGCCCCCACTCGCTGCTGGCAGGTAGCAACCAGTTCATGGAGCGGACACGTGTTCATTGACCTCCCCCGCCAACCGGGAAGCTTCATACTTCCTGTCCTGTCTCCTGTGAGCTTATTTTATTCTTGTGCGATTAACCTAGCTGTTCGTTCCTTTTAAGTAAGTTCCGAAATTTAAGAATATGGTGATCGTGGAGACCAGGAAAGGGAAACCGTGCACAATGTTTAACAGATACTCGTTAATGCTGCTGATGGAACTAGGCCCAAATTTCTGAAGACGATGTCCTCCTTACGAAACTGGATTGATACCATTCACAAAACTGGAGATAAAAAATGTGTAAAATCCTATAGACCAATCTCACTTCTATCGCCACTATCAATTACTTGTGAAAAAATCATCAAAAACAGGTTACTTCAGTTTACGTCACCATATATCAACACAGCACAACATGGTTTTCTTCCAGGCAGCTCTTGCCTAACAAATCTTTCCGTCTTACCTTCGCATGCTGCCAAAGCTATTGATAATAACTCCCAACTTGACACTATATATTTGGACATTTCGAAAGCCTTTGACAAAATTAATCATAAATTTCTTCTTCATAAGTTATCATCCAGATTTAACATCCATGGCAAATTTCTCACTTTACTCCAGGACTACCTCCATGAGCGTGAACAACGTGTTGTTCTTTCAGGTAACTCTTCTAACTTTCTTCCCGTTTTGTCTGGAGTTCCCCAGGGGAGTGTCTTAGGGCCGCTCCTATTCCTTCTGTACATGGATGACCTCCCTGAAAAACTGTCCTCCCTCCCTATCAATATACTTTTGTTTGCGGATGACTGTAAACTCTTTAAGGAGATCTCATCGCATCATGACATGATGATTCTTCAAAATGCTCTCACAGAACTTGTTAAGTGGTGTCGTCAGTGGAATTTAGAACTAAACCCTCAGAAATGGTATTTCCTTACTTATTCCCTAAAAAAGAACAAAGTGGTATCTACTTATTCCATTGAAAAGAATCCAATCCAAAACGTTTCCACCCAAAAGGACCTAGGTATTACCATGGATGAAAAACTCACTTTTAATTATCATATTATAGCTACCACTAAAAAAGCCATGCGCCTTCTCGGTCTTCTATACAGATTTAGCGAAATTCAAAACCCATCATCTCTTGCTTTATTCTTTAAATCTTTCATCTCGCCCATCCTTGAATACTGTTCCCCAATTTGGGCAATGGCCTCAAAACCAATCCACCAGAATAGATTCTGTTCTCAGTTTCTTTCTTGCAATTGTTCGCCATAGGATACCTTCCTTTCGACATCTATCCAAATCAGACACCATGGCTGCTCTGAATATTCACACTCCATCCTTTCGTCGTGATCTAGCTGACATGAAATTTTTATACAAGATAATAAATGGTAAAATCAGAACAGATCTCCTAATCAGTAAATTCACACTTAGGGTACCATTAAAGCAAACGCGCAACCTGCAACTCTTCCACAACCCAACCACTAGGCTATCCCTTCTACAACGCTCCTTGTTTTACAGGCTCCCAGAAATCTACAACAAACTTCCCCTGAATGTAGATATTTTCCTTCCAGAACATATTTTTTGTATATTACTGACCAAGAACATATAAATCTATCCTACCTTGTTATTGTTTTTATCTTTTGTTATTTTTTGTTTCTACTTTATGTTGTTTCAGTGTAAAATGGCCAAATAAGACTGTATCTGAAACTCTGAGTAAATAAATAAATAAATAAATAAATAAATAAATAAATGTAAAGAATCTTTGACGTAGCACAAAATGTACGTGTTTGACGAAGCAGATTAATGCTGCTGATGGGAGTAGGCTTTCAATTTGAAGGCCGAGTACGGTTATCGTACGTACGGGTCTGTCGCATCCGTGGGTCTTTTGGAACTTTCTCCTGCTTGCGTACGACCTGGCAACAGAAACTGGAGAAAGTTGTGTTTTCGATTGTGTTTTGTTTGTTTATTACGTGCTAATGGCTGCTTGTCAATTCCAAATGCATGCTTTTTCAACTGAAATATGTTTTTTAAAAAAACGAAATATTTCTTGCAATAAAATGAAACAGCTGATCGAAGTAGGTAATGCATCTGTCGTACTCTCATTTAATATCAAATATATGTTATATGATATAATATAAAACGTAATGTTTCCAAGTAGTGGGGAGTTATTCTTAAAAACTTTTCAAATTATTTTCCACGTATTACAATTAACATAATTTAAAATAGAATATTCCCACTAATCAGTGACCAAAATTTTACGAAGTCGTAACAAATTTAAGTTACATTTTTAAAATGTTTAGTGCAAGGGTGACATGTCTGAGTTTGTGCAAATATACGGAATGAGAAGAGCAATCTTCTATTCTACTCTTACTAATTTATCATTCGTTTCTGTCAATAATTTACCAATCCGTAACACCTTCTTTAGCGAATAGCGAGTATCAGTATTATCAACGTTGACTATCTTATACTACTTAGGTTTCTTCTTTAGTATAATGCAGCTTTTGTGCAATAACGAGGCAAATGAAAATTTTTGTATTCAAAACAAATTCGGATAGCACAAAAATATCGTTAATCAACGGTTCTATGTACAGTGGGATCCATGAGTATTATCGTGCAAATTGTCCATGACTATTTTCATTAATTTTTCTCTTACATCCTGTGTGTTTTTAAGCGATGGATTTTTATGTATGTTGGTGCAGAAGTTGTCAACAGCTTGTTTTGAGTTTTCTTTTAATTCTTGAAGCTCTTATTGGGTGAAATAAAGTGCACGAACATGGTGATGGACAATTTGCACGATAATACTCATGGATCCCACTGTACAAGGTACATATTGAGAATTAATCATCTTAGCACAAAAGGAATAATCAAATAGTAATGTAAAGTATCGTAATATTGTATGTAGTACGCATGTTTTATTCTTATTAAGAAAAAAGAAGAAACTCCAGGCTGTATATACTTTCAGGTAGGTAGTTTCGTGCAACGTTATATCTAGTTTTGTTTACAAAAAACACCAACATCCACCCGGAAAATATACCTTGTACATACGTACAAGCTGCGGTATATTTTAGATGATCGGCTAGGGATAGCATTAGCACCTTGGGTAATACATGCTAACAACACCAAACCTGGTCTGCCTAACCTATGCACGTATGCATATAATAGCTTAAATAAACAAATTATAACTTGCCAAGTACCAGGATAAACGTACTAATAATAATAATAATAATAATAATAATAATAATTTTAAAATAATAATTTTAAAAATAAAAACAAATTTAATAATAATGTTAATAAAAATAATGTTAATGATAATAACGTTACTAAAACAACCAAGCCCGAGCGGGATTCGAACCCGGGACCCCTAGCGTCGCAGAAAATTAATAAAGGAAAACAAGCACATAAACTATTTTTGAAAGACAGAGAAAGCTTGATAAATGCATTTCAAATATAATTCTTTAAATCTTTTTTTTACATTATAATAACTTTCATGCACGATATACTATGTTTCAGATATATGCAACGCGGAGTGACGTAGACACTAAATTGTGTACGTATTCAAAGTTTCTTTAATAAATATTATATGCAGCATATATTATTTAAATACATTACACAACCAATTCATCCATCTCACAATAAACCAATAGCAAAAAATACATAAATTGTCTCTCAAATGTGCACTCTCTCTTTCCTCAAAACAATTGTTCATGCATTTAAAACAAATCAATTTAGACAACTCTTATTTCTCTGTCTGGTAATTTAGAATGCATTACAGAGAATAATGATGCATTGCGAGCGAAACGAGGAAGAAAATTTTTGGATCCAATGTTCTTGCAGGCTAAAATCAATATTAATTTAATAGGGCGCAAATAATTTCACGGAACGCCATGGCATTATATCATTTACAAATTTTGCGTCTCCCCGATGGTGTAGTGGTAATTGATATCGTTGCCTTGTGATCAAGGGGTCCCGGATTTGATACCCCGTGGAGGCACATAGTGGTTCGGAACCCACTTTAAGCTATAGGCCCAGTCTCAAATAGCCTTTCTGTGCATAAAGTAGACTTAAAAACAAAACACAAATCAATCAATCAATTTTACAACTTTTTTCATTTACATCGTTCGGCGCCCAGGGCCGTCTCCCACCGTCCCCTAGTTACGGTTCTGAAATTGAAAAGACTAAGAAAAGGAGGGAATGCGAGCGAAGCGAGCAAGAAAATTTTCCGAAAAGTATTTTTATTTGCATATAATTTGAAGTTTTGGGTGGTAATTGCGCCCTGCAGGTACACTTGGCCGTCAAAGTTTGCCCCTCTTGCCCCCTAGAATTTATTTCCGATCAAGGTGGGGGGGCAATGCACCACCTCCTCCCCCCTGTGGTTGCGCAGCTGGTAAACGCTGTAAGTGCCACAATAATTCAAACACAGTTTTCCACGTTAAAGTGTGAAATGTGGCATGCTTTAAATTGTGGTAAACGTGAAATGTGGCTGGTAGCCCTCTAAGTAGTTCAAGGGGCGTGTAAAAAGGCACTAGTGTGAACGTTCATACGGGCTGATGTGCTGAACGATGAGATTTCCCAACACTTTTGCTTTTGGCACTTACAACGTTTACCACTTTTAGTCCTTATTTGACAATTATGATCCAGAGGAAGGATCCATAAACTCTTATTTGGAAAGATATGATAATTACTGCCGGGTGTTCAACATATCTGAGGAAAGCAAAGTTCCTCGATTCATATCTGTAATTGGCTCCAAAACTTATGAAGATTTACGCGAGTTATTCTCTCAAATACTACCAGAGAAGAAATCGTTTAAGGAAATCTCTGATAGGCTCATTTCTTATTACAAGTAGTAATTTTATAGTTCAACGTCTAATTGCAACATACAAGATTGCCGTTTGGGGTTAAAATTTCGTCTCAAATATTTCAGAGAGTAATTGAACAGATATTGCAAGGTCTGCATTATGTAATTCTATATCAAGACGATATTCTAATTTGTGGATCTGGAGTGAAAGAAACGGTTAGCACATGTATTGAGGTCATGGACAGGTTAGCTCAATATAACGTGAAGGTTAATTTGGAAATGTGCAAGTTCTTTAAATCATCCATTCAATATTTTGGATATGAACTTTCTGTGGAAGGAATTAAACCGTACCAGTGCAAGATTGAAGCATTGCTTAATTGTCCACGTCCGCGTGACGTGAAGGAATTGAAGTCGTTTCTGGGAGGCATTAATTTTTTCGAAGGTGCATTTCAAATATGGCTATACTGATTCCAGCCTTGTACAATTTGTTAAAAAAGAATGTGCATTGGAATATGGAGTGATCCACTGCAGTCATCCGAAACTTTAACTCCGTTTTATATGTGATGCTTCGAACTACGGATTAGGAACTCAATTATGCCATAGAATTAATGGTGAATTGAAACCAATAGAGTGCACATGTGCTACTCTTTCGAAATATGAAATGGCTTATCCTCATCATGAAAACCAAGTGCTTTCAATTATATTTGCCGTGAAGAGATTTAGAAAATATATTTATGGAAAACAATTTCAAATATGGACTGATTCATTACCCGCCAAACAACTTCTACAATATGGGAAGTCTATACCCATTATGGCTTCATCCAGGATTCAACGTTGGTGTTTGTTCTTGGCTAATTATGAATATGAAATTGTGTACAAGAAAAATGTTGAAGTAGCGGATCTGTTGTCAAGGTTGCCGTTGCTAGGGGAAACAGTTGATTTCGACGGTATTCTATTTGTAAATGCAATCAAGCTCACGGATCGCCTGAAAGATGTCTTCCGATGCAAGAACAAAATGTGATGTTGAGACAGGTCAAAAGGTACGTTATGGAAGGTTGGCCAGAATCTAAGATTAACGATTCAAATATAGATTCAAATGAGTTCGAAGCGTTGAGAAGAAGAAGAACCGAACTACAATGTGAAGAAGATATCCCTGTGGAGTGCTAGAGTTATTGTACCTAATTCAATGAGGCAGAAAGTCTTGGAGAAAGCTCATGAGAATCACGATGGCCTAGTTAAAATGAAGTTACTATTGCGTGAAAGATATTGGTGGCCTGGCATAGACAAATGTGTTGAAGATCACGTAAAATCGTGCAACGTTTGTAATGCTGTAAAACCCCACACCAAAAAGAAAGAATACAATGATTGGAAGGAAGTAACTAAGCCGTGGGAGAGAGCACACATGGATTTCTTCAATTTTCAAGGAAAAGTGTTGCTTCTCATTGTTGACGCATTTACTAAATGGCCAGAATGTGAAGTTGTATCTTCTACATCATTCAGGGATGTAAAAGGATTTATGTCGAGACTAAGTTCAAGGTATAATTAACCCTACACCTTAGTTACGGATAATGGTCCTCACTTCCAATCTGTAGAATTCAAGAAATATTGTGAAGATCAAGGGATTGCTTTGATGCATTCACCGGCATATGATCCTGCTAGTAATGGACAAGCTGAGAGACACGTACAAATTATTAAAAGTGCTCTGAGATGTAAATTATACGAAACTAGAAGAGATGACAAGCATTTTGATTTAAATAATGCTTTGCTAGATGTGCTACATAATATCCGAATGGCTCCAAACACCGTTAATTTGAAATCTCCTGCTGAGCTAATGTATGCATTTGAGCCGAGATCGAAAGATGATGTAGATCGGTTGCAAGATATTCCTGATAAAACAAACGTGAGGATACCAGAGGAGGTGTCGAAGTTTGGGTGAAACTTGCCAACCGAGATTCCAGTGGTGCGTCCTATGTTCAAGGTGAAGTTGTCCGGAGAGCAGGGACATATGCTTGGTATATTAAAGTTGGTAAAGATAAGTTAGTGCATGGAAACCAGATAAAATAGAGGAATGTGAGAGAAAATGATAGAGGAAATCATCATGATAGTGTTGAAACAGGCGATGAATAATGACGGATCTTCAGAAGTCCACGAAGGAAGATATTTAGATGAGAATGATATGTTTAAGGATTACGAGAGAGGAGACAGTCATGAAGTGGTGGAAGAAGCTGCAAGAGGGAACATAGATTTGCATAGACGTGAAGCAGCAGAGTCAAGAGTGTTAAGGAGAAGTCAGAGGAAAAGAAAACCATCGGAAATATTAGATTTGAGTGATTATGGTAAAATGAAGTAAAAAAATAAAATCAAAATTATGCGAATGCAAAATTTCATCGACACTGTGGAATGTCGTATGCGTGACGCTTATTATGTAAATAGTCTGTATGGTTTATAAGACCTTGGAAATTGTCGATATGTGGATAAAAGCAGATTGTGTTTTGTCTTGTATAAATGGAGTTCATTACAGTTTGTTGAATGGTAATTTGTGGTCAATTAAATAATGTTGAATTATGCATGCTATCTATTATAATCTATTCGACACCTTGAGTTCGATCTGCGTGTGTTCCAAATACACAATACTGGATATCCATTTGTCCGCATACGTGATATCCAAAAGATATCCACAAATTGATATGTTTTGGACATTTTCGGATCACTTTTGGACATGTTTTGGACATCAAGTGGGACGTAATCTGGACATTATGCTTTGATTAGACTTTTTGTACGTACGTTGGATATATATTGTATGTACACGAAAAATACAATTCTTGGACTAATTGTGGATTGATTTCATCTGGATATTATTCCGATATGAAAGGATGCATGCAACAGTCAACCACCAATGTTTGTTGTTAATTTTCTTGCTCCCCATTAAAATAGGCACTACTCAAGTTGGATAGTTTAATGAACTAACCGAACTCTGAGTGTCAGTTTTACACCACACACAGCTCCTGATTATATAGTCATGAATCAGAAGGGTTGGTCATGGGAGATTCACTTTTATTTTGCAACGTCCCCCGGTTGGACACCAGCCGTCAGAAAGTTAGTCCGCTACTCCTTTAGTCGGGAACATGAGAATCTTTGCAAATCATCAGGGCTTGCTGGGTAGAAAAGAAACACAACATTATTTCCAAGTTAAACGCAGTTTTATAATCACTTATATTTCATAATCGCTTACCAATAAAACACTAGAACATTCAATACTAACGTTGGGCAATTCACTCACATATAGCGTAAGTCAAATTACATAATTAATTGCTTACTTTCAACTTATTGGCAAGAAGAAAAGTACAAAACCCAAAATCTATACTTGAATTCTCTCCGTTTTCAAGTTCTTATCGATTCTTCACCTTCACCTGTTTTCCAACTCAATCTGTCGTCAGGTGAGAAACATTCAGGTTGGTTCACTTCCTCTGCTGATATGAGAAAGTGACGTCAACACGAACAGATTTTGACGTATTTATAAACATATATAAAAGTTCCAACTACAACTGTATCAATCTAACTATAATTGTCTGTGACAACTTGCACATTATTTGAAGTAACAAACACTTTAAAAATCTTAACTTCTTACAAATATAAAACCTTAAACTCTCAGGTTCGTTACAATTTACTGCATTACATTTACTTCTCATTCTTGTAGTTCACACATATTTCGAAGGGTGTTAAAACACAATTTTTCATTATATTTATAATCAAACATACCATTATTTGTGTTACGAAAACTGAAGTTTAGTATACATTTTGCCAGTGCCATCTAGCGACTAGAGGTAACATCAACATCATAATGTATCAACATTTCACTATCGTTTATGTCTAATGAGTATCTCTATAGACCGTGTTAAAAATGTAAACATTCACATTAGTGAAGTTTTGTCGGTCCCCCCGGAACTTCCGGTTTAGGCCAGTCCCCGTTGTTGCCAATGCAGATTCACCGGTATACGAAGTAAGATATGGGCGCTTGTTTTCATCAAAGGTGCGACAATAGTCAAGAAAGGTATTTGCTAAAGTTCTAGTACTATGAAGGAGTGGATGTCTACAATCCGTCGGATGATCAACTGCAGAGCAGATTATTAAAATATGACGTGTCTTTGTGGCCGCCAGTTGTATAGCATACATACAAGTATCTCATGTACACGACGAACTCAAAACGTACGAAAGTTTAGATATATTCAATTATTTTGTAAATGAAAAACTGAGGGAAAGATAATTCTATAAAACTAGTGATATTATTATATTATAAAGTATTCTTACGTGAATCTTTGCCAACAAATCTGCAGAACTAATGAAATGACACATAACAAATACTAGTAAATATATGTGCTTTCAACGTCGCCTTTCCGCCTGAGGGATTTAGGGAAAACCTATGATATGGCATGCCACTTTCACTTGCACGAATTTACTTCAAACAACAAGGGAGTTTTCAGACTGAAGCGACAAGCGATATCGAGATTTCGCACAGAAGCATTCGATCTAAACCAAACCATTCACCAGTCACGCTTGCGCAAATAACAGGCCGGGGCAACACAATGCACGGTATTCATAAAACGGCCCAGTCCGAGCGATAAGCGACGCCTGTAATTTGTCGTGTCGCTTTAATTCGGAAGGTGTTGTTTATTTTTTAATGTTGGTTTCCAAGAGACACGTATCTTTGCAGTCTGAAAGCTTCCATACAAACCAATTCATCGCGAGAAAATTCACGTGTCGCTTGGACTGGACTGTTGTTTTCTCAGTACCATGCATCGTGTCGCCTCAGTCTGTTGTACTCGTGTGCAAGGTGAATTGTTTCCTTTAGAGTAAAGGGGCTGGTGATTGTCGCTTCGGGGTGTAAACTCCGTGCCACTTAAAAGTGAATCATCAGTGATCAATGAAATTTTTGAACCGAAGCGACACGACAAGCTGCACGTATCGCTCAGATTCCCAATGGCGTGTATTGCGCCGTCTGAGACTTGATTTCCCATGAGCTGTAAATGCTTATTTATAGACTAAATGGGCCTGTGTCGCTTGTCACTTCGGTACGAACCACTGCTGTCGCGTGTCGCTTCGGTTTGAAACCTCACTAAGAGGCGTGCTTTTCACCTCAACACAATACGCAGATAAACCATCAACATGCTTGTAACAAAATGCAAGTCGTACAAAATCCTTCCGGGTATCAATCCTTTCTTCGTTCTGCTTGTATCAACAGGTTTCGTCTCTCTACGTATTTCTGTCTGAAACCTACGAAGTGATACGTGACTCAATAAATTTGTTCCCGATCGAACTGTGCAACCATATGCTACACAGTTGACACCATATTTCCTTGTAAAAGAATCTCCACTTTGCCCTTTCGTATTAACGTCCATAGCACCGTAAGCGTAACCGGATGTTCGAGGGGGACCAGACGAGTGCGCATGCTCTGCAGTAGCTCCGCCTTTAACACCATCTATTGTTATATTAAATTGGCTGTGTCTATTGTTATATATTTTTAAAAATGTACCCACCCACGGTAAGTACCACATAATTACTTCAAGCTTGCGTCCAGCTTGCCATAACAAGTTTGCTATCGTAAGCTTTCCGCAAGCTTCTTTATTCCTTGGATATTTGTTATGCTATAAGCTAGCATTGGCTTGATTTTTGTATACTGTTTACTGTAGCGTTTCTGATTCTAAGATTTTAGAAAGTTTCAATTGCTAATAGTAGCAAATAACAAGGAAAACAGTAACAATCTTCTGATTCACTCAGGCCTAAAACACAGGAACTGAAAATGATGTGCATAGCTACTGTCTATGCTAAATATATATATGGAACGGATTTTCGCGGTTGAGCTAAGTAGGATTTACTCGATTTTAGTTTCGATTGTATTGTAGCGTTTAGTAAGACTAAATCGAAATTTTCTGATTCTAAGAAGAAAAATATTAAATCACTAAATATAACAAGTAAATACGGTTAGGAACGCTAATTCTTCAATGAAATTATTGTTTCAATTCCAAGATAAAGTATAAAAAAGTATACACAACGGTAATACTATGACCATTTTCTAGGGGTGTGGGGGAAAGAATTTTTTGCATCGGGATGGGAATTTTTTTAAATCCCGACATTCGGGACGGAAAGAATTCGCAATTTCCCGACGAAGTCGGGAAATTTTCGTGACGGGGAATGTTCAAAATTTCCCGAATCTCTGGAAATCTTGAATTCTACACGTTATTTTCACTCTAAGTGATTGTTTTTGCATTTCTGGTACAAAAACGAACAATTTTCGATAAGTTCCAGACATTTACAATGCAAAAAACGTTGAGAATTAACGACTTTTAAAAATGACCATTCGCCCGAAAAGTCGGAAATTAATTTCCCGAAGTCGGGATCGGGACGGGAAATTTTGTTCCCGATCCCGGTCCCGACATTTCGGGATCCCCACACCCCTACCATTTTCTAATATTCGAAACATATCCTATTTATGTTCATTGTTGGATAACAAGTTCTGGATCAGTTCTAGACATGTATTATATATCCAGAATTGTATGTATTTTGGATATCCAGTTTTGTACAAGATCTGGATATGTTTTGGATATTTAGTTTTGGAAGAGATCTGGCGACGTATTGAATATTCGGAATGGGACAATGTTTCTTATAACCAGTTCTACACACGTTTAGGCTGTGTATTAGATATCAAGAATTTGTCGAGTTTTAGGTGTCCAGTTCTGGATATCCTATAGACGTCAAATGGATATCCAGAAATGGATATCTAATGGACATCAAATGGATATCCATAATATCCATGGATCTGATCTGGACATTGTGAATATACAATGGATATCCCTTGGAGGTTTGTGCTGTATGGGACGCTATAGGAGAATAGGGGGGGGGGGCTGAAGGCCCCGAAAACTATTCTCAGCAACCTTGTAGCCCTGTCCAGATTTCTATAGTACGATTGACGCATTTCTGCCGAAAATAAGAAAAATTAGAAGATCTCTTACTTAATATTTTCCATTATAAAATATCCATTTGGAATGTAAATTATGCCTTATAAGGCAGAAAGAGAACTCAAAATAAGAACCCTTAAGCTGCTGCTTGCAATGGTTGAAACGTTAAAAATTGCCCTTCACGAACTTTATGTTATTGTAATGTGCATACTCCATCAACAGCGGGATGCGGTAAACTTTTCGATTCTGCCCCCTCCCCCACCATCTTAGCCCCCCCCAGAATTTGAAAAGGAAATCTGTAGCCACCCACTTATATCAGGCTGGCGCCGTCACTGGTGGAATGACAAAGCCACACAAGCCTGCGTTCGATTAGTGAAGTACTCAAGTGACACGTGCTTGCTTGTTGCTTCGGTGTGAAATCTCTTTTATGCTTAAGACTTAATATTCTGATCACTTCCACTCATGAAAACAAAACAACCAAGTACATAATTGCTCTACACAGGCAAATTAATCGAAAGGTTGCACACGCTGCTACTTAATGGGTAATTGAAAAGTTGGAAAATTAAAAACATGAATTTCTCGACAACAGATAACGCTGTTACAGAATAAACTACCAAAGGACTATAATAAAACATATTCCTTGCAACAGTGCGAAGAATATGCAATATATATTGATAATATTCTTTCCGCCATAAACAAAATGTAGTCTGTTGTTTGATTCTTTTGTGATTTATCAAAAGCTTTTAGACTGTGTGAATCATCACATACTACTAGAGAAATTAAAATACTACGGAATCCGCGATCTATCAAACAAATGAATAGAATCCTGTTTATCGAATAGAAAACCGAGCGTTGCAATAAATAGCTTATCCAATAATGGGACACAAACAACATATTACTCCGAATTGAAAGATGTGGTTATTGGAATCCCCCAAGGATCGATACTAGGAGCCCTATTGTTTTTATTGTTCATAAATGATCTTCCAGCAAATGTTGAAACTGCCCAAGTTACTCTTTTCGCTGATGATACAACGGCTTTAGTAGATTCTGTTAACGATGTAACTTTAATTCAAAAAACGGAAAACGCTCTTCCTGAACTACAAAGCTGGTTTTCAACAAACAAACTTTCTATGAACAACGAAAAAACTAATATAATAAAATTTGGTGTATCTAGAGCCAGAAACTCTTCTATTAAGCAAGATAATTTCACAATAGGGCATGCCGTTATAACAGCTACTAACAATACAAAATTTCTTGGAATACTTATAGACGAGTGTCTAAACTGGAAAATTCACATAGATCATTTATGCAAGAGGCTAAACACCGTATGTCACCAATTAAGAACCTTAAAAAATAGTTTCAATACAGTATGTATGCTAAATATCTATTTCTCAAACTTCGAAAGTATTTTGAGGTGTGGTATCCAATTTTGGGGGAACTTGGCTCAATCGCAGAGGATTTTCAAAATTCAAAAAAGAGCATTGCGTATTTTGGCAAATGCACACAAAACTGATACATGTAAACTTCTTTTGAAAAAAATCTGTATATTAAAACTTCCAAGTTTGTACATACTTGAAACACTTACTTTCATACACGAAACATAATCGAACTATCCAAAGAACATAGACACTCACAATACCAATACCAGACAAAATATAACTTCCACATTCCCAAAATGCGGCTAACTGCATACCAAACAGGACATTTTTACTCAGGCATCCAGCTATACAATACGTTACCAAAAAGTTACAAACATTTTGAAAGAACCACAATCTTTAAAAGTAAAATGAAAAAATTGTTATTGGAATACACATTATATTTAGTTCAAGAATTTCAGGAATTAAATAACTTTATAAAATAAATTTAGAATGTATGCACTATATAATACACTATGTATTTACTTTTACAGCAATAGTTCACTTCAAGAAATAATTTGTCATTGTATGTTTTACTATTATATTATGTTATATTATTATTAAAAAAATCTGCCAAATTGCCGTATAGATATATATTATGTGCGATGTCAACATGTATTTTGAAATGTACATGCACCAATGCTCCTCAGGGGTACTTTCGGTGTGAAAATTGCTCAATAAACTCAATAAACCTACTCAGATTGACACAATAGCAAAAAAACCGACCAATTTAATGGTTAAAGTAAAGCGTATACTATCTAAACAAATTTTAAAAAATCAATATAATAAATTGGGGCAGTATTACAAGTATTCAATACCTGACTACATTTGCACATTAATTTTGGTAAATATTGCTAAATGTTTCATAGAGTATAAAGTAGTGAAATATGAGCAATAAAAAATTTAAAATAGGTTAAAATGTTTTGATAATTTGACAAAATATTTGCAAAGTCCTTCAGAAGTGCCATCTATACGTACATTAGAGAAACTTATGAATATTCATTAGGTCAATAAATAGTGTCACAATCAAAATTAATCTCTACATAACGCACTAAATAAATATGAGTGGAGGATTTAATAATTTGAATTCTCCCAGATGGCGCAGTCGTAACCTGTCAGCTTCTAGTGAAGTAGTCCTAGGATCGATCCTTTGTGCGGTGGTTCGGATTGAATTCTACACTGTATATCTATACTATTTTAATGTATCTGTGCATAACGTGGATTTATATGTCAAACTTTGAGTAATAATATTGAATATTCTTCGATTTCTCCGATGGTGATTAGAAAGTAATCCAAGATAAGAAGAAATCACTTCATGTGCATTGTAACCAGTGATGTGCCGTAGACTATATGTTTACGTCTACATGCGTTGTCTACACGTAATCTACGTGTAGATTACATAGGGTTGTAGTTTACATAGACGACGTATACAATCTAAAGTGCATTAAAATTAATTTGCAAGGCTTTCATGAAAGGAAAGTGACATTTTAAACTATATTGGTTCCTAACGAAATGAAAATAACCCTATTTACAACAAAATTTCTCTTCTCTTCTGTTACCAACTATGGAAGATGATAAATAGTATGCAAAAAACAACAACAGATGGCAGTCGTAAAGCAAGAGTAGTCTATTTCCGATAAAACACTAGAATGTTATATATATTAGTTTTCTTCCTAGGTGAGAAATTGTTCGAATTTGGAAGAAATAGTAAGAAAAGTTCTGCTCACACATCATCAACTGATACGCAGTATAATTTTCTTTTAATTCCACGGCGCCCTTTGCTAAGTTATCACTTTTCGCCATGTTGTTTACATAGATTACGTAATCTACGTGTATAAAATAGTCTACGTGTAGAATGTAGACTATCGTTGTTTACGCGTAGACGCACATCACTGATTGTAACACATGAACTTTTTTCTTGAATTTCCTTTCTTCGCCATTGAGGTAACCTTCACCTACTTATTCACAAATTTAAATTAAATACTCAGTAAAAATTAAATTCATTTTTTTTAGAACGTGACTTTGACAACGACCGAAGGTTTCGAACGAATGAAACATTTGGACTCAAAGCTTCATAGTACGAAGAATTGGGTGTGTAACATATACGATCTGTCCATGTTATGCAATGTCCAACTATTCAGATTCCCTCGATGACGACTATAGGTCATTTCAGTTCTTATGGCGGGCGCTCTAGAAGCTGGCAGGGGAAGTGGAGAGCGGGGAAGCGACCAATCCAGCGCGATAAGAAACTCAGCAGCCAGTAGAACGAGGTTCACGTAGTACTTATTTCCACCACGTCGTATCTCTCGGCGCCACTGCTGTTACCTGGTTGGTCTGCGTCGAATTCCCCGCTCCCCACTTCCCTTATCAGCTTCTAGAGCGCCCGCCGTAAGAACTGAAAATTCCTATAACGTCATACACGAGAACTCATGACAGCCATTGTGCACTTTGAGCACTTTGCTCGGTGTTTAAAACAACCTCAATTGGTTCATATGGAACGCGCAGCATCACGAAATTTCAATTTTTGCATTTCATTTGCATGTAATGGCTAGACTTGGGTTATCATTAGAAAAACGAAGTTGATGTCATTAAGTAAAAATTAAACAAACGTGCCTACAACTTTTTCGTTAAAAATATGTAATAGAGACAATTACCTACTCACTCATCTATGCGCATTCTATTTAATCTTGTGTACGGAAACATGGAAATCCGATGTTTCACACATATAGGAGAAATCATAATGCAAACACTCACACACACACACACACACACCCACACACACAACCCCCCCCACACACACACGTACGCAAGTAATTGATTGAGTTGGTGTTATAATTTAAATCCACTTTATGCCCAGTAAGGCTAATCGGGACTGGACCTACAGTTTAAAGTGGCATCCATATACACATGGTCTCCCTGATGGCGCAGTGGTAGCGTCGTTGCCTTGTAATAAAGGGATCCCGGGTTCGATACCCGGTGGAGGCACAAGTAGATCGGATCCTACTTTAAACTGTACGTCCAGTCCCGATTAGCCTTACTGTACATAAAGTGGACTTAAAACACCAAATCTACATGATTGATTGATTGACAGATTCAGTTGGTGTTTTAAGTCCACTTTATGCATAGTACGGCTAATCGGAACTGGACCTATAGTTTAAAGTGGGATCCTAACTACTATGCGCCTCCACCGGGTATCGTACCCGGGATCCCTTGATTACAAGGCGATGACACTATCAGTACCATCGGTGAGGCCCTTAACCCGAAATGCCATCCAAGGTGACGGTGAATTTTTAACCATGCTCCTCTTCAAGTGTGCAATTTTATTATAAAAGTTTAGTATCAGAGAATTCAAAACTCTTTCTCTTCAACCACAGACGCCAAATATAGCATTTCACGAGAAGGCTGCCTCGTTTGTTGGATCCACTTCACTCAAGTTTTGAAAACTGTATGTTATTATTATTTCGGTAGCTTTAAAGAGTACGACATAAAAATACTATGCTTGTGATATATACCAGTTGCAGTAATCTTTTCGTGAGTTAGTACACACCTTTTACTATTTATTAAAATATCGTCAAGCCATGATTTCGTTTTTACTCTACAGTAAGTTGAATTAAATAGCAAAAGTTTCAAGTTGAAAGCTGTCATAAGGTTTGGAAATTTATTTGAACCTTGTCTATGAGGGAGCAATAATTATTACGAGCAAAACATTATCATATTTTGGAAGAAATGAATGAAGTCGTCTTAAAAATTCTGATTAATTTGGTTTATTTTACTTCGGATTTCTCCCACTTTTGGATAATCGCAAAGATGAGGATGATTGATAAAATTGATGAAGGAGCACTCACAAACAACCTAATCACTCCACCACATAGGCTGGTGCGTGGTCTATATGCTTTTGATGATAAAATATTTTGTCGGATCATAAATATTTCTAAAATTATGTATTCAGTTTGTGCCGGAAATTTTCTCGCAAACAAATTACAAACAATCAATGATCATTAATTGTAATAAACTAAATATCTAAATACATGAAGACTACATGTGTTTTATTTTAAGTCTTCATATATACATATACGTATGTATGTGTGTATATAATTATTACTATCGTTGTATTTACTTTTTGAAGCAAGTAACTGTAACTCAGTTACTTCTAAAAGTAACTTTCCGAACACTGATAAGTAGTTAGGGCTTTATTTATACAGGGTGTCTCATAATTAATAGCACAAACTGACACAGGTGAAAGTACACGCTAATAGAAGCAAAAAAGTCTCAGTAAACATGGGTCTGCAAACGAGCCGTTTTCGAGATAATCGCGAATGTGTGATTACAAGCCGCCGCTGACTTCATTGTTTGTAAACGTCGTCCTAGTTGGTAAAATGCTAATAATGTGTGCGAATGTGTGGTTAGAAGCCGTCACTGATTGCATTTTGTAAACACCGAGTGCTTTACTCCTTGCGCGTTCCTAGGTTTGCTCCTTGTTTACAAAACAGAACATTTCCGAGAGATGGCGTTGTAATCAAACAGGATGGATACAATCAGTACACAGTCTAGCAATGAGATCTCCAATGGCTCTTTTTACTGTATTATTAGCAGTTTTACCAACTAGGACGACGTTTACAAACAATAAAGTCAGTGACGGCTTGTAACCACACATTCGCGATTTTCTCGAAAACGGCTCGTTTACGGACCCATGTTTACTGAGACTTTTTTGCTTCTATTATCGTGTACTTTCACCTGTGTCAGTTTGCGCTATTACTTTTGAGACACCCTGTATATTACTAGGTAATAATAGAATATTTTTTTCAGAATTAACGCATGAGCCACATGACGTTAGCAATAAAAATAATAATATTTTATCTTCAATTACCGAGCACTGTATGCGCGTACAACCTAATACTGCACCGTGTCAAGTAAAAAGGTACAAAATTAAAGGGAAATTCTAGCCCAAAACCATACCCCACATGCCCCCTTCCCATTTAAAGAAATGAAATTGGATCCAAGCTGGCGGTCACCAAGATGGCGGACGTAGTTTCCCCTTAGGCCTAATATATTACTACCATGACCAATTGCTGCAATATATACTTTCTTTCACTTTATACGGGGTGGTCAGGGACTTTTGACTCACTCTGTAGAATAATATAGGGTGAGTAACATGAAATTTCAAGTTATTGCTTTTGACAAGCTATTCTACTATAGCTCTAGTAATTGAATAACGCTGAATACATTAATGGTCATATACAACCACCACGTCCAATTTATACACTTAACAATACATCATTTCAGTTATCTATTAGAGTTATAATTATCTGGAGCAAGCGAACGAAAACAAGTCTCTTCGCAAGTAGTGACAAAAGACGGCTCCGCCAATGAACACGTGAGAGGGAACGGATTTTGTTAAGGGGCGCGCGACTACAGTTACCAACATTCGCCGCAGCTTGTACTGCTTAGCGCTGCCCACTCGACCCCCCCCCCCTCTTCTCTGCCGCTATGCGCGACCATCCTCCAGAGATATCCAGCACAGACTCTAGGTCTCCACAATTGTTACTATTTATTGAAATAAATTAATGTTGTCTCCTGTTACATTTGGGAACCTTCTGAGCAATAGCTGCTATTAATAAGAACGAATAACAGAGTTCCATGTACGAAATACTCCAGTGCAAAGCTAAACCAAGGCATTGCGAATATATTCTACAAGAACGTCCGTTCAGTTAGTTCAGAGCCAGATCAATATTCCATTTTATTCGTTTTCCCATCAAGTTTCGCTCTTTTCACCGCCTCTTTATAAGCCTTTCTCCGCAAGAATCCAACCAGAGTTTATTTGACTTTCAATCCAGTTTAAATCCGAAGATTCCAGACCATTTGAAGAAGTACTCCAACTGCATCAGGGTTTCTCAGCCCATTCTATGAATTGCTAAACCTCTCCTTGCAAAGGAAGAGAGGGATGGGATGGGATATCCTTTTTCATCCTCTGGAATACCCACCACCAGGAACCCAATAATTTTTGATAGATTGTGGACATGGATGCGCTGGTTTTCTCTCGTGACGTCGATTGAATGTAGGGTGTTTCTGTTTCGCAATGAATCTATTCTCTTCTTCCTCTCTTTGTCTTCTACCCTATCCCTCTCTTGGGCCTCCCTGATATCGCAGTGGTAACGCCGTCCCTCTGTAATCAAGGGATCCCGGGTTCGATAATCGGTGGGTGGATCTAACTTTAAACTGTAGGTCCAGTACCGACTAGCCTAAGTGAGTTTAAAACCGAAATTCAAAGTCTCTCTCTTACTATATGATTATATTTCGGTGTTGCTGTTTCTACTCAACCCTCTCGCTACTCCAACATCTACTTTACAATTTTTGATTCTGTTTTTCTGTCTCCTCCTGTGTCTCTTTTCCGTCCCTCTGTCATTGTCTCCTTATGTGGTTCCGTTCTTCTCTATTTCTCTCCCTCTCGATCATTTTCCATCCATCCTACATCTTGTCTTTCTTTTCTTCCTCGTCCCTTCCCCTTTCCATCTGTTTATTATATTCTCCGTTTCCTTATTTCCACCTCTGTCTCTTTTCCACCTCACATAATTTCTGTAGTTCTCTATTTTTATCTCTACCTCCTTCTCTCTATGTATATCTTCTTTCCACTTTTTTACTTTTCTCTTTCATCTCCTCTCTCTTCAATTTTCTTCTCTACTTTATCTCTCACCCACTCTTCCTGTTATTTTATCTCTACGCTTCCGTTTCTGTCTCCCTTTATTTTTATAATTATGTTGCTCTCGTCTTTTCTTTATTTTTCCCTTACTGTTATTCGTTCTTTCTTTTCCTGTTTCTTTATAACTTTCGCTCTAACGTTTCATTATCTCTCATTTTCTATTATTTCTGTTTCTCTGCGTCTCTTCCATGTCTCCATATCTTCTTCGGCTGATTTTCTTTCCTTGTGTCTCATTCTTTATCCCAATTATCCTCTCATTCTATTCTTGTTACATCTCCTCCGCTCCTTCTCCCCTTCATCTCACGCTTTTCCCCCTTTCTCTTGCTATGGAAGTGCTACTTCCTCTACACTTTTCCTGAGTGGTTCTCCGTTCCGATCTTCCATAATTTATAACCCAAACTTTCTTTGCATCAAGCTCTTTGATAAGACCGGGGAAGTAACTGCAAAATATCACACACGCTGTGAATGTAATGGAGTTGCTCTACGAACTTCTCCAAAGTAACCAACTTTATGTAGATGTTCCATATCCACTTTTCCTCACACTCAAGAGTTGTATTCTTCTTCGTCCTTACATCTAACAGCTCTAAGTACCATCTCTGACTGTTCTTTCCACATTTTTATGTCTCCCAGCATTTCCGCTTCAAGTGGAAGATATGCAAATAGAGTTCCCTTGAAGCAAAACTTATCGTTGCTAATGTTTTGTCTCTCTCAAGACGAAGTTTTCCTCAGCCACCCTCCATGACGACTGACGTCACATATCAGTATTCTTACGAAAAGGAAAGTTGGCGAATTTCCCGAACAGCTGTTTGTGCACGTGTGATGTTCTGGTCTCTTTGTAGTTAACGGTTTTACATTTCTAATATCAGAAGAATAAAATATTTATTACTGATATTTAGAGATGATTTTGGAATAAAATCTGACGTACTCTCGTTTATGATGACTCATCGAAATATGACGGAGACTTTATTTATCTGCCGCGCCATCTATTGACAAATGTTTATAACTGTTCTTGAATAGTATCTCGTTAATAAAAGACAAAACACATGAGAAGAATGTACAGCCAGCGCATTTTTTTCCAGTCAACTTGTGAATGCGGTTTCATTTCTTGCTCTCTGATTGGCTGTTGGAAAGTTACGGTGCTGTGATTGTGAGAATATCTTGTTTGTGCTGTACGTTAGGTTAGGTTAGGTTAGATTAGATTAGAAAGCAGCAAATTTGCGCAGGGTTAGAATCCCGACTTTGACATGAATGTTGTTCGTAAGAGTCCCTTCGTCAATGTCAGCATCTCATCACTCATCCTGGGCCTCTCCGATGCCGTAGTGGTAACGTCAACGCTTTTTAACCGGGTGTGATACTTGGTAGAGGCACAAAGTGGTTGGAATCTCACTTTAAACTGTAGGTCCAGTCTCGATTAGCCTTCCCGTGCCTAAAGTGGACATAAAGACTCAAACTCATAACTTATCCTCATCATCGCGACTAGTCAAAAGTGGAAGAAAAGCGACGCTAAGTAACACAAGTGAAATCAAACCAACACCAACTAACTTATTTAATTTTAATCCCAGAGATTCGTAACAAATAAGAAAGATTCGCCCGATTTTTTATCATCTGGTTTTAAACTACACTTTTTCTGAACAGATGGGCTAATCGTCCTGAACCTGCAGCTCGGAATCACTGGACCGGATTTAGGTCCAGGGTTCGATTCCCGGCCTACGCATTGGTGTTCTTTTTGAGTATCGCTTCATCAATGTCATCCTATCATCACTCATATCCATCGTCGCGATTAACCAAAACTGGCAGAAAAGAGATGCTAAATAACAAACATGAATAAAGTCAACGAACAATATATTCAAAAGGACCACACATGTTTCCGCATGGCATTACGAGACAGAGCTTGCGCCGACACACTCATAATTAAATTGTGAAACAGCCTGAGGTGCTGTTAGAAGATCACAAGGTTCAGCTGAATTTAAATTTGAATCCCTGAGGTTTTATGTAACAAATTGCCAATTTTGTCCTTGTTTTATCGAAGCCTCTTTGTTGTATCTTGCACCCAAGCAACGTCCAACCCACTTGTTGCATTAATGTACATTGGCCTCTATGGAACCGTTCAACAAGGCCGTTAACACTATTATTGCCTTCCACGGGGTCATAAACGGCTTCATCGGGTATTTCGTCCAAGGAGAAGCAAGAGGGAAGGAGATAACGAACAATCGATTCGATGCTCATATTTTTCTCACAACAATGAACAGCGCGTCGTCAAGGAACTCGGATTTCCTTGTCAGATGCCTGTCTGAGTCTGACAGAGGTACGCTATTTTAATATACGTAATTAAACCTTGTTTCCATATTAAAAACACTAAGTTGCTGACCAAGGCAGTTTATTAAGATATAAAAACACTTAACATGTAACGTTTCAACCCTGTATCAGGGTCTTCCTCAAACGAAGAACTAAACTAAAATGAAGAAATACACACTATGACGTTTTTTAAGCACTTGATGCGAAATATACGAATATTACACGTCTCATTGCTTCGGTAAAACACAAACGCTACCTGGGATGAAGAAATAAGAAATTACTTACAATTTTTCGATTTCAGGCTTCAGCCATCTTCTTTTAGTAGTGGTCTTGATAATTGTTTCACCTCATTCTTTATTGATATTTTTTCTTTCCAGAATCGAATACAAGTTGACATAATTTCTACAAAGTTTTATATTAACAAATTTGAATAGTTTTTTACAATATTGTCTGATTTTAACTTATTGTTGAATAATTTGAAATAAAATAGGTTTAAAAATAATCGCTATGTTGGGATATGGTTTGATATGGTGAAAAAATAGATGGCTCTGAACTTATGAGTATTTTTCTAACATTTTTCTTTATTGTTTCTGAATATTTACTGTGGTGAAAATGAGATAATATCTTGTTCTTTTTTACGGAATTTAGAATTTTATTTGAAATTGAGAAAATAAACCACATGTAGGAAGATAATAAAATTCAATTTCTAATTGCCATAATGAAAAATGTATGTAATTTCCCTTTATAGAAGTAATAAGAAAACATTCTTTCTTCCAAATGGCTCCCATAACAATATCACTTGCATGATATTGATATAACACACAGAAAGTGACATATAACACACATAGCAGAGTGACTAGCACACAAAAACACATCATGTTGACAGTCCTTATCTTGGACGATTTCTCCAAAGGAATTAAATACATATCGCCTCTTGACAGTTGACTATGGAGCTACCACACTGACAGGTCAAGATTAGCAAGTGTCTGGAACCACCTGTGTATCATTTCCCCCTTCCCCTCCTGCCTTTTTGGATATGGATGAACACCTCCTCCCCTGGTCTTCTTCTCTTCTCTTTCTTACTTGTTCATTCTTCTTCTTTCTTTCTTGCCTTTTTTCATCCTTTCAACTTTCTCTAACACACTCTTCCATTCCTTGTTTATCTTCAGTCCTCCATTCCAATTCATGATGTCTTCTCCTTTCTTCTCCATTTCTTTGGCCTCCTTCCATTTTCTCATTAGTTCTCTCTATGTACATGCACGCTAGGTAATTGACCCCCCTCCCTTAAAGGAATTTCCAATGTTCTGATCTGGTAAGCTTCTATTGTAGTCGATTGCTTCTTAGCAGTTATATCGCTTCTTGCCTTTTAATTTTAGTAATAGCAATAATAGAGAACTTAATGGTAACATTCTTTTGTACACAATCATTCTCCACATTTGTGATGAATTGCCAGTTAGAATGGGGGTAAACAAGGCACTGTGAGACCTTCGTTTTGATGGTTGATTGATTGGTTCGATTTACTTTACTTTCCATTTCTGCCACTTTTGGCTAATCGCGAAAATGAGGATGAGTGATGATATGATGAAATTGATGAATAGGCACTCACACCCATGTCCAGGCCGGGATTCGAATCCGGAACTTCTGGCGACATAGCATGCTGTGCTACTCGCCACCAAGGTGTGTTGGTTTGTTGGACAAAGTGATAGAGGCAGGACTGTTAATTGTCCAGGAACACATACATTCTAATGGGTTCTATTGGGTTTCGCGGCAGGATCGGATCACAATTTGAATTCGGTACAAGTTGCGTATTGTTTCATTGAAAGAAAGGTTCCTGAACAGAATTGAAATGCATTACAGATAAAAAAGGTTCTTTACGGTCCAGAACCCATTTACGCTTGCTGATTTTCTCTCCAGGAACCGGAATTGAATTTATATAAAATTCCTGGACCTATAATAACCTTGAATTGAGCGGTCTAACTTGTGTAATAGACTCTAGTACCGAAAGGTGATATAATATCCATTATCATATTCAACAGCTATAAATTTATACTCTTATATCAACCCTGGGTTGAGGCAGTGTTCATTAGAGTGTTCTGATACAGTAGTCACAGCGTTTAAGAATCTATCTCTATTATTTTTCTCTCTCTCTCTATTTTCCCTCTTCCGCTCTCTCTTTTCCCTATTCTTCTCTGTCTCTCTCTCTCTATTCTTCCTCTTCCGCTATCTCTTTTCACTGTTCATTTCTGTCTCTCTCTATTTTCCCTCTTCCGCTATCTATTTTCACTATTCTTCTCTATCTCTATTTTTCCTCTTCCGCTATCTCTTATCCCTGTTATTTTCTCTCTCTCTCTCTCTCTCTCTCTCTATATATATATATATATATATTCCCTTTTCCACTATCTCTTTTCCCTGTACTTTTATGTCTCTCTTTCTCTATTCTTGCTCTTCCGCTATTCTTTTCCCTGCTCTCTTCTGTCTCTCTCTTTATTTTACCTTTCTCGTAATCTCTTTTCCCTGTTCTTTTATGTCTTTTTCTCTATTTTCCTTTTTTCGTAATCTCTTTTCCATATATTTCTCTCTCTTTATCTCTCTATCTATCTTGTTCCTATTTCTCTTTAGCTTCATTTATATTCCCCTCTGCCTCTGCTTCCATATTTTATCTTTTTCCCTTTGGTTTTTATTTGTTTCTCTTGTTCTTTATTTCTCGCATCATGTATATTTATTTTTGTCTTTTCTATTTCTTTCCTTTCATCTTTCTTTTTCCCCCTGTTTCTCGTAATATCTTCTTCGATCACTCGATTATTTTCTTAGAAGTTATTTAGAGGGGATTTGGGACACTTGGAAGCCAGCACTAGTGCCCAAATGTAACACTTGTGTTCAGGGATGTACTGTGTGATATGGGGAAGTATGTGGAGAATTGTACTGAAATGTACGATGCTCATATTAAACATAGCGTGTAGACTGCAACGATGAACAGAACGCAACACGGTATGCATGGAGACACATGCGTCCATAAGGTTGGTGTATTCTTGTAGTCATTGAACGATTTTCAGTTTACTAACGATCAAAATACAGCGTACCCCATAAATATTGTCCATAAAAAACTTTCTTTGCAAGTGGAGTGGAGGTCGTTAGTGCTAACACGAAGAACATCCCAAGAAAGATCTTCCATGTACTTGGGTACATTCGGTACCATCATGCATTGCGACAAAACAGTAAAACAGTGAAATTGGCGACGGTGTAGGAAAGTCAATGGGTATGTTGTGGTTGTGTGAAATAAGATTCCACTAATATCGGTTGTTTTACATGTCATCCCCATCCCACCCCCAAACCCCCTAGGGGTTCCAAGGGTGTCTTGGAGTTGAATGCTATTGGAAGTGTCAGTATTCATCTTAGTGACCCTGAAAACTATGGATTCCACACTAATGTCGGTCGCTTTACATGTCATCCCCTCCCCACCCCCACCCCACCCCCTCCCCACCCCCACCCCCACCCCCAGGGGTGCCACAGTATTTCTTTCCAGGTGGCAAGTGATACGTGTTCCAAGTTTGGTTGAAATCGCTCCAGGCGTTCGAGAGTTATGCTGGAACAAACATATACACACAAATATACACCTACAGAAATAAATAATGACGTGGGGATTGAGTGGGAAACTATTTTCTCAAAGTTATGAAGCAATAATTACTAGATAGAAAAGATTAACTCGGTTGTTGTTATTTAGTTTTCAAAGCATGTAATTCTAAAATACTTTTTTGAAATATATAATTTGCTGCAGTTACTTAAGAGTCATTCCATGTGAAATCAACACAGCCCCCAACCTGACCATCACCGATTGTCATGAAATTTGGGGAGGTGAAACTATGAATGGAACTTAGTAACTATGAAAATGTTTAGTTTCGTGCGTCTTGTAATTGTTAAGTTATTCAAGGTCAAAGTTAGCAGAAATTGACCTTTTTGAGCCCGCGTAGATATACCAAATGTGCTGTAACCCCGCCCTTATTTCGCCTAGGAAGCTCAAATAAAGCTTATTGTACAGGGAATTGAACAAGCTTTCCAGTGATATATAACAAGCCATACCTTTCGATAAAAATATAATTTTGTCACGTGACCTTGACCTTTGACCTTGAAAATCCAAAACATGTCATCACCAAAAGTCGTGAAAGAAATATATTTGGTCCCTCATGCGATACTCTAAAACATATAAAAAAATCATTCTGGGACTGCAATGTGATCAGAAGATACAAAATAATATGTGTAACTATGTGACTAATAAAGCCCCATTACATGAACTATGACTAATCAAAAGTCCCTAATACTCCCTACAAAATGTAAAGGAATTATCCTGGTCATGAACGTTGTGCCATTTGTATGGTGGTCACAAAGGCCGGAAACAAAGCAGATAGAACTTTTTTGCTCCAACTTATAACCTCATTTGCAGATAGCACTTTTTTACCCCGTTGATTTCTTCGAAACTAATATACTTCCAAGCATGATCTTTACGGAGTACAAAGAATATAAACCAATGGTCTGCTTAAGGTAACAAACTCATTTCGCACAAAAGTGTAGGTAGAACCTTTTTACTCTTAGGTCGCGCGATGTCAGCCGAAGAGATTTGAACTGATCGCTGATTCGTTGATTCCCAGCCGTCAGTTGGAATTGCGAGCGGTATAATAACTTTTTCTGTTTAGGAATTTAATGCAGCGATCAATTTGTATGCAAATGTTCTTCTTCTTGAGCTCCCATAACCCCACAGTTAAATCGAAAGTAATTTTGTTCCGTACACAGAATTTGTAGAATTGAGGAGGAAGACAGCACTGCCCCCCTCCTTTCATATATTTTCCCCCCAGACTCTAAAGTTCGTAATTCGTTCCCAGCACCAGAGAGAAAGCTCAATATGAATATTATGTCACATTTATGGCCTTTTGGCAAATCGCAGCGATGAGGATGAAATTGATGAAGGACGCTTACAAATAACACCCACGCCCGGGTTGGGACTCGAATCCGGGAACAACGGAGGCAAGATTGAAAGTCTACCATGGCAAACGCTCGGATACCGGACCGGTGGAAAAGCTCCTCCATCTGAATGTACAGGGTGTCACCCTACAACACCGCAAGGTTTCATACACTTTCAAAGTGAATAACTTTAATTTGTAGCATTTTGTTTGTTGAGGCTCAGCTTTGATGCTACGAGATGTCGATAAAAATCAGCATTTTATCCTCTACGTACGCAACCCTATATACAAAGTGACACTGGGATTATACAGGGTGGCAATATAGCATTTTTTTACATTACAAAGGCGTGTTACAAATAAACTATTACATTTGTGCAACCTTCTTAGGTGATACCAGCAACAGCGCCATCTATCAATCTTCTCAGTGTATCCAAATCAAGTACACGTGTTGAATATACTCTCTCCCTGACATAGCCCACAGCAAAAGTCGAGGTGTGTTATGTCTGGTGATTGTGGTGGACATGGTGTAGGACCGTAGAACCAAATCCACGTGTCAGGTAAACTCAATTTTCGGCAACAGCGATTGCAGCGCCTCCTGTACCAACTCAGTCTCTATATGGGACAAAGGGAAGAAAACTTTATTAGATTCTCTTTCTTCTACCACAAGCCGTGCTGCTGTAACTGTATAATAAGCTCTTGTAATGTTGGACAGACTTTATGGTCACCCTGTATTTTCTGTCGGATAACGTACGAAAAGCGATTGCGGAAATTGTTAGCTGAGCCTATGCTTGAGATGCTCTGGGGTGGGAAATGTGTGAGTGGGCGTACACATGCTCCAACATAAAATTGTAAACAATAACAATTAGTATGATTGGTTTCCAATCAGGGTTGTTAAAGGTCTATAAACCCATAAATTTTAATGGGTTCTATTGGGTTCCGTTGCAGGACCGGAACCTTTGTCCTGGCACAATTTCAATTCGGTCCAAGTTGCTTATTGTTTAATTAAAAAAGGTCCCTGGACGGTATTTTAATTGATGCGGGGAAAAAGGATCCTTTACCGAATTGAAATTCTTCCGTAAAAAAGGTTCCTGGACCGAATTGAAAATCATTCTGGAAAAACGGTTCCTGGACCGAATTGAAATGATGGTTACACACTGTCTAGAACTCATTTACGTTTTCTGATTTTCTCTCCCAGTCCGGGATTGGATTTAAACGTAACAGATCAACTACAGATCAAATTTTTCACATCAGACAGACACTTGAAAAAAAGTGGGAATATAATCAAAACGTCCATCAGCTATTCATTGATTTCAAAAAAGCATATGATTCGGTCAAAAGAGATAAATTATATAATATATTAGTAGAGTTTGGAATACCTAAGAAGCTTGTTAGTATGATAAAAATATGCACCAGTGAAACAGAAAGTATAATTCGTGTGGGTATTAATATGTCTGACAAATTTACAATTCATGATGGGTTAAAACAAGGAGATGCATTATCTCCATTGCTCTTTAATTTTGCCTTAGAATATGCTGTTAGGAAGGTACAAGAAACTAAAGAAGGACTAAAATTAAATGGTGTGACTCAGTTGTTAGCATATGCAGATGATGTAGACTTACTAGGGGATGATGTGAATACAATTAAGAATAATGCTAAAATATTTTTCAAAACTGCTACAGAGATAGGTTTGGAAGTTAACAAAGAGAAAACTAAATATATGTTTACAGGCCGAAACCAAGTGTTAGGTAATAATCAAAATCTAATTATTGATAACAACTCGTTTGAATCAGTTTCCAAATTCAAATACTTAGGAGTAATATTAACAAATGGAAATTATATTAAAGAGGAAATAAAAAGTAGGCTTAATTCAGGAAATGCATGTTACTTCTCTCTTCATAAACTTTTGTCTTCTCGTTTAATATCTAAGAAACTAAAAGTTAAAATATACAAAACCGTAATTTTGCCTGTAGTATTATATGGATGTGAAACTTGGTCCCTTACATTGAAAGAGGAACATAAATTGAGAGTATTTGAAAATAAGATCCTTAGGAAAATCTTTGGACCTAAAAGGGATGAGGAAACAGGCGAGTGGAGAAGGTTACATAATTTAGAACTACATAATTTGTATTCATGTCCAGATATTATTAGAATAATTAAATCAAGAAGACTTAGGTGGGCAGGCCATGTGGCACGAATGGGAGAGGAAAGAGGAGTTTACAAGGTTCTTGTTGGGAAACCTGATGGTAAGAGACCTGTAGGAAGGCCAAGACGAAGATGGAGGGACAACGTTGAGATGGACCTAAGGGAAATCGGTAGGGATGGAAAAGAGTATATAGATCTTGCTCAAGATAGGGAAAGATGGAAGGCCTGTGTTGCTGCAGCCATGAACCTTCGGGTTTAAGAAGGCTAGAGAGTTAGTTAGTTAGTTAGTTAGTTAGTCCGGGATTGAATTTATTTAGAATTCATGGACAAGGGTTGACCTATTAAAAGTTGCCTTCTAAAAATGTCCGAGAGTACGTTTTGCATTGGAATGTCACGCTGCTGTTGTAGAAAACGTAGAGGAATAAATCAAAACGCTGTTGTTCTCTCGTGGGCCAGATTCAAAAACTCCCTTGTCGAAGAGTTATTGTACATATCGTAATGGACTATATTAGTGTAACGTCATATTGAGTTGAAACAAACCCGTCACATGTTGCTCCGGCATCCGATCCAGGAACCGCAGCCAATAGGAGCCGTCGATGAGGTAACGAGACGCTGCTGTGTTCCCAGCAGATATTACAACAGGGAACGGCAGTGCTGCTACAACCAAGTGAAGGAACGCGCGCGAGAGAATGGGGCTACATGGAGAGTGGTAACGTGACTGCAGCGTTTGCGTTTCGCCCATTTCTACCTTGCACTTTAGATTCTCGTACCTTAGATTCTCGAGACAGCCAGCACCTGGATTAGTCTTTCATGCTCACAAGTGGATAATTGTTTATCGTCAGGTCCGTATTTGACAAGTTGCGTATTGTTTCAATTCAACACGGAACTTGGACCCTATTTAAACTGATTCGGAAAAAAGGTTCTTTACGGTCCAGAACCCATTTACGTTCGCTGATTTTCTCTCCTGGACCAGAATTGAATTTATTTACAATTTCTGGACCTTTAAGAGCCCTGTTTCCAATGGCGTAGTGCCGACCTCTGCGGCGTAGTGGTTAGCACAGAGCCAGGAATCCCGGCCTGGGGATGTGTGTTCTTTGTATCTCTTCATCAATCACCTCTCATGAGTTACTCAATTTAAAAAGTAACTCAGTCAGGTAAAGTTACTGGTACTGGAAGTAATAGTAAGTTACTTTTAATATGCTGAGTAGGTTAGGTTGTTTAGATATGATTACTCTTGACGTCACGCATCAATGGGCGGTGCTTATCTTCCAAGTCGGTACAGGCACATTGCACAGTTATTCGAAACCCACTTTAAACTCTAGGTCCAGTCCCTATTAGCTTATCTGTGAATAAAGTGGACTTAAAAAGTCAAAAGTGCTTCAAATTAATGTTAAAATTGTGAATTTCTGAGTTTAATAGTTGAAAGTTTTGTTGTAAAAATAACAGTTAATATCAAGCTGGTCGCTGCAAAAAAAGAAAAAAACTATGTAGTTACGAGTATAAATACGCATTTAAAGTAATGCGATGTATATATGACTTGTATGCTCAAGACGTGAACGTTTGTGTGTGTGTGTGTGAGCATTTACGGTAAAAGAAACCAGTAAATTACTGCAAATTTAACAAAATCCTGAACATAGGACAGAAATTCTGCATTGACATATTGGAAGCGAGTCATTCTATTCCTAGCCACTCACAGCGCATGTTTCCTTGACGTCATATTGACGCGGTACCAGTCTTTAAAACGCAGTAGACATGCTGACTGGATTCGAGTATATGGCCAGGGGCTTTTAACAGAAAAAAGTAACCCCCATCTATAAAAAACAACATATTTTTTTGTCTCTGGCCAACACTGCATGGAATTTAGGCCTTGTAGCTCTTGCTATAAAGGGTAATGGGCCCCGAGACATCCAATACAAACGACCTCGTCGGTGCCTTTCGAAACACAACAAAACCAGAGATGGACGATAAATGCGGGATGGCCACTAATTAACAATCGGTTACCAATAGCGAATGCGTTCGTTAGAGGACCATGTGGTTCACCAAAACTATTGAAGTTCCGCTCCTAGCTTTATTTCGTATTGCAACCCCATTTTTATCCCATTATGGAATTACGTTGCGTGGAAACATCAAAGCGTTTTATTTGTCAGTTAGATGGAAAAATTATATAAAAAAGAATGGGTTGTTAATGAGGAGGAAAATCCACATACAGACAGTAAAGACAAATATTTCAGATTTTGAAGCAAGTTAGAAATAATTTACTACACAACCATATATTTTATTAAAACAGAAAGACAATTTCTCTCGATTATTGGATATCAGAATCCCAGACAGGAAACAGACACTAGGAATCTAAGGATTGCTATGCCTCCCCGATGGCGTAGTGGTAGCGACGTCGCCTTGTAATCAAGGGGTCCCGGGTTCGATTCCCGGTGGAGGCACAAAGTGGTTCGGATCACACTTTAAACTGTAGGTCCAGTCCCGATTAGCCTTATTGTGCATAAAGTGGACTTAAAACACCAAATCAATCCAATCCAAATCTAAGGATTTCTGAGTAACGAAGTTACATCAATCTTGATTGTTGGGGTCATTCATGCAGTTATTGCGGCAGTTAGAGGTTATTTATTGGTTACACCTCTGCGAACGGTCACTCTTCACGTTGATACGCTAATGGGAAAAGGCTATTCTACGAACCAACGTCTAATGAGAACATCTGCTCCTAGTTGAAACAGGTAACTTTCCATTCACCATGCTGAAAAAATCTCACGGAGACTAAATTCCAATTTGTGTGTATTGTGCGTTCACTTGCTTTACCATGTTTTTCATTCTCTGCCTCTTGCAAGAAATAAGTTAAAAACGCCAAGCGATTATGAATGATGAAATGAGCTAACGCCACTCGAGGGACATCATAAAGTCCCTTGTTAGATCCCGTCGTTCACTTACGATATGTTAACAGACTAGAAAGATGTGTCCATGTGTGAAAATCATACATGAAGTCCAAAAATATTGCTCTGATTTCAACAGTACAAGTCTTTCATAAAGGTTACTGTAAATTGTCTGTATATACGTATTTGGGTTAAGGCTGACTGTAGCTCTTGTCTATTCTTACGGCGAACGCTCTACATGCTGGCAAGGGAAGTACGGAGCGTGGAATACGCCGCAGATCAACTAGACAACAGCGGAGGCGCCGAGAGTTACGACGTGGCGGGAGGAAGTACTACGCGCACCTCGTTCCACACGCTGCTGCGTTTCTTATCGCGCTGGATTGGTCGCTTCCCATCTCCCTACTTTCCTTGCCAGCGTGTAGAGCGCCCGCCGAAAGAGTAGATAATAGCTGTAACAACACTTTGGACCGATATGAAATTCTTAACTATTCCCACCGTTACTTATACAGATGCCTGAATTTGTAACAATCAACAATTGTTCAAATACTGATTAAATCATACTGGACGATACTATTCCACTCCAATTATAAGTACAAATTTACCAAAGTTTTGCTTTAAAATATTTGAAAATGACATCAAAATTATGTTATGTAGTCACAAAGTACAGTTTTTACACATAATATGAGTAACAAGCTAATGATAAATTTGAATTTTGCATAACTTCTAGGATAACTATACTCCACTAAAGTGCCCCCGTGTATTTTTGTGGACCCGAAAACGATCAAAAAGCCGATATTGGTAAATAAAATCCAAATACTTTCCGATACCGATATAGATGCATCGAAATGAGCTGGGCCCTATTAAATATTCTTTTAGGTTATCATCCTGAACGTATGGGAAAAGACGCCTCCTCGTGTCTTAGTAAAATTCCTGAGAACATCTTCTCTGCTCCCCCGGGCTGAGAATTCCTGAGAACAAGCTTTGCGAGGCTTCAACTTCCATCACCCCTAGGACAACCCTATTTCTTGAAATTTTTACGAACACGAATAAATCCATTTAATACTAATTGGGAAACCAATGACGATATTATTACATAATATTAATGATGTTGGTCTGGGAAAAACTGTTTCAAGATGACCTCTCGCAACGTGGTAAAATTGATGCCAGAGCCCGGTAATGTGCCGTGGGCCGGCGGTTGAAAAACAATGTTTTTGCCGATACTGGCTACACGAGAAACGTACGTACCTATATTAGAGGACATCGTCACAGAGTTCGAGCTGTGCATCGTACGAGTATAAAGCTCAACGGCCACTGAGACGCGGAGAATCGCTACAACAGAGCTCAACATGTTTCCGACGTCTCAGTGAGCGATAACCTGCAGACTTCTGGCAAGGAAATTCTCGCTTCGGTTCCGCGTGTAGTGGGCGTTACACAACTTGATTTCAATAGAGGCAGACAACAGAAGTTCTGTTACTTTCTGTTGCACAGTAGGCGTTAAGCTTAACACCTCAAGGTTTCCAAGTAACCCATCCTTAACTCCTTCTCTTCCATCGAGAGACGTCTCTGGCACTTTCGGTTAGCACCTTCAACTTCAGGGCGACCAATTACGATCCTGGAAGCTGTTCCTTGGCACCAATCACCAATCAATCTTCTTGCTGCCCATTACCTGGTAGAGGGAGATTATTTCCATAACATCTTTGGCTGTTATGCATTTGAAGCTTCGAAACGAGTCACAACTCTCATAGCAGCCAATCAACGAAGCGACCCACTGACGTCATCTCAACCCAGAACCTATCGCTAAGCCCCCTGCTCAGGCTCTACACGCCCACTAGGCTCGCTAGACAGACTCGCGTAGTCCGCTGGAAATGTTCCGAAAGTAATTCGATGTACTCAAATGTTTCAAATAATCCGAACTCGAAATACAGTTTTCAAGAAATGTCATTATAAAATATGTTTTGCTGTTATGAACAGACACAGATAACTTTTTCTTCCACAAAACCTACACACTTTATTACATTGAAATTTATAGTATATTCATTTAATATTAACATTTACATATTTGTGAAGAACATACTTGAACATAGAATTGAATGCTATTGTGACATCTGGTATCAGTATATGATAGTTCATAGGTGCCGACTTTGTGGGTGGGCCAGGTACTCTCTGCCCCCCCAAATTCACGTAGAAGGACACATTTTATGAGATTTACATATATAAAGTATTGTTTATGCTGATATCCCCTCAAACAAATTTACCTTGTCCCCCAAAAATCTTCCTTGTATTTTAAGTTTGCGGCTCTGTACTGGTCTTTTAACAGCAGGATAATAATAGAGACTATAATAATTTCTAGAAACTATATTTATGTCGACAAATATTGCCAGCAAAATAGATTAAGACAGAAATTGTAGAAATTCTTAAAATCTGTGATAGATTCTCTACTGAAGAGAAGGAATAAATTATAATTTGACACACAGAGGGTGTGGTGGATTTGTAATACATTAAAGGAGAGATGACACTTTTGTCGTGCAAGGCGATTTCAAAATTATCATCAAAGTTTTAGTGGTCTGTAATTAGCACATATAAATAAAAACAAAATATATAATTGATCACAGCATAAGAAACTGAAAGTCAAGGAGTTTTATTTGGCACAGGAGCTATTTTGATAATCTTCCTGATCTTGGAACAAACTATTTCCAGATTACATTAACATTTTTAGTCATTTCTGAGTATTTCCGAGTTCTCTAAAGACGTGGAATTAAGAAAACATGCTTTCCTGGCTTCTATATTGAACATGGTGTCACGATCTTCCATACAACAATGTGAAAAGTAAAACCAAATAAATCTTCTAGATTTTCTCCTTTCATTCTGCGGGATAGCAAATTTTATTCTGTTTGAATCAGGGTGGATAAAAATGATGGTTTTTGTTTAAAAAATATTTTTTGTTGATTGTTTTAATTTAAATCCGATTTTTTTCATTTTTTTTAGAAAACACACTTAAAGTTGTTTGTGAGATTTTTGGTACCATACATATAGATATATGTTCTTTGTAGAAAGCCTGTTTCTAGTAAACGGCGATGTAACATATTTGAACAGTTAGATTAAAGCAAATAAAATAATATATGTAAATATACATTTTTCTTGTTTCTGACACTGTACCTACTATGGAAATGTTTGAATGTGTTAATGAAATTATAATAATTTCAGTAACTTTTCTTTCAGTAAAAATAAAACATTGTGCATGTACTCTAAAATTGTAACTTAAAATATCCTTAAATATTTATATAGTATTTGCAACTGAATTTTAAAGATTTTTTAATGGTAGTTTGAAAAATATCAGCTGCCATGTTTATTTACAGTTTAATGATAATGAAACTATTTATGGTTTAACGTTATTAGTATTTGGTATATTTTTCCATCTTAGAGCCTAATAAACACTATTAAATGATTACGAGATTAATGTATCTTCTCCAAAAGTGATTCTGATATCTACAAAATCCTTATGTACATTATTCTATAAATTATTTATTTAAAGTGATTTACATCAGTTATTTTAAAAAAATATCACGTGATTTAAATCTTGAATTAAATCGCGATTTTAATCTGCCTGATATAAATCAATCCAGGTTGGTTTGAATATTATAGCTAGGAAAATCTCGACAACAATTCTGTTGCACATACCGATTCCCCAGTCTTACGTTTTCCGAACAGCATTATCAAGATATGCTCGCTCAGAACTATAAATACACACGAATGAATTATATAAATTTAGGGAAGGTTTTCTTTTATTATAAGGTCAACGCATTACATTCATATATCAACATATTAATTACCTTTTTTATCGGGAGTGCAGGATATTTTCGCTAATTTGCAAAGTGAATGCACAGAATATAAAATGTAACTATTAACTATCATCGGAAACGTTAGTAACTTAGGTGTTGTGATTATTAGAATGCTGAGAACAATTAAGAACTATACTCTGTCCCAGGTATCTCTGGAGGAGGGCCGCGAATGGTGGCAGTGAAGGGGAAATCGAGTGGCCATAGCGAAACAGTACACGCTGCTGCAAAGGCTAGTAACCAGTCGCTTCTCCCCTCCACACAATCCCATTCCCTCTCACGTGTTTATTGGTGGAACCGTCTCGCGTCACCACTCGCGCAGAGATATGTTTTCGTTCGGTTGCTCCAGAGTTAACCTGCACGGTTATATACACTAAATATCGCATTAAGGGACTATGTTTAGAGAGAAAAGAATAACATGTCTAAATATCGCTCATATTTCCCCCCAAAAAATCATTAAGTGAGTGAAAGCGTGTTTGTTGATTGGTTATCTGATATGTGTGATTTTTGTGACCCTGGAAATCCTGCGCTCTAGGTTGCATCATAATGTTTGACACTGATTAACTTAAGCCACCTACTAACATTCTGATGACTAGGTCTAGATTTTAATGCACAATAATATACCAGATAATGCTCTATAAAAGCACATTGTTTTAAAAGAACTGCAAGATTATAGAAATCTATAAATTTTTAAATAATAGGCATATTACAACGAAATATTGTTTGTTGCACAGAGAAAACTTTAAAATGAATGTATGATGTGGTTTGGTTCATCTCCAGCTGGGCACAATTCACGTCCAAACATTCTTGCAATCTTCTTTTGAATCTGAGAATCGCGTTCTGAAGGCGCTCGTCCGGAATGTTGTGAACCACGTCAAGTATCTTGAACATCTAGTCGTCAAGATCTGTCACTTTCTATGCGTACACCTGAGTCTTCACATGTCCCCACAGTCAGCAATCGCAAGGCTTAAGGTCTGGTGTCCTTGCGGGCCAAGGTGTGGGTCATCCGTGACCAATCCACTGAGCTATTTACTGCATCGATGCCATCTAGTGATCACGTGATCGCGTGATCACCTGCACACACGTCATTCAGCTGTGTGGGCATAACATAATTGAAAATTTTTTCATCTGTGTAAGAAAACAATATTTCGTTGTAGCAAACCTATTACTTTAAAGTTATAGCATTTTAGAATCCTGCAAGACTTTTAAAACAAGCTGTACAATAATGGGCTAAAAACCACAAAAATGCGCTATTAAATGTTGAAAATGTTCTACAACTTACGTGTTTTTTTCACCATTCCTGCATTGCAATGCACTACTAACAACATGCGCGAGTGGCAGCGGTGGCTCACTCGGTAAAGCGTCTGACTACAATCATAAAGGTCCCGGGTTAGATCCCCGGCGGGTTCAAATCCGGGAACTTTTCTAACGTTGGAAGCGGCCTCGGCGCCCACCCAGCGTCGAATAACATGGGTACCTGGGGGAAACCCTGGGGGGTAAAGGCAGTCAGGGCCGTGATGCTGATCACATCACCCTCACTCACGACCGGATCAAGAAAGTGTGGGGCGTTACCCCCACACCCCCTATACGCCTTCATGGCTTGGTGCTATTCACAGGGAGCACTTTACCTTTACCTTTTTACTAACAACATGCGCGGGTTGATAAAGCAAAGTGACTGCCGTTCCGGCTCGGATCCGAGGGATGAGCTGACCAACGAAAGGTGCGGTCCTCCATTCATATTGGGGGTTAGGCGTAGAGCTGACAACTCTGCACTGTAAAAAGACATGTCAAGAGTCAGCAATTTGAGGCCATGGATGTTCCCAAGGTAAAATATTCCAGAGGCAAAATAGTCCCCCATTCGGATCTCCGGACGGGGACTACTTTGGGAGGTCCCTGGACTAAGGATAAGATCTACATCAGGAATAAGGATATTACTTAGGCACCTGGAATGTTCTGAACCTTTACCGGCCTGGGGCATTTCAGTGTACAGTTAATGAGATAGTTAGGTATAAATTAGATGTAGTAGCTGTCCAGGAACTTAGGTGGCCAGGAGAAGGGAATTGTAAAACTAAAAATTATACTTTTTTCTATGGTGGTACTGAAAATCATAATTTTGGAACAGGCTTTTTCATAAATAATAGAATTATCTTGGGTCTTAAAACAGTAGAATTTATTAATGATAGGATATCATATGCAGTTTTACAGGGTAGGTGGTGTAAAATTATTTAAATAAACATACATGCACCAACGGAAGATAAAGATGATAATACTAAAGATGATTTTTATACAGAGTTAGAACAGGTCTTTGATAAATTTTCTCAGTATGATATAAAAATTATGTTAGGTGACTGTAATGCACAGATTGGCAAAGAAGAGACATTTAAACCCACGATTGGTAAAGAAAGTCTTCATGAATTATGTAATAATAATGGTATTAGATTGATTACTTTTGCAACCTCAAAGAATTTAATTCTGAAAAGTACCACTTGTAAACATATATATATATACATAAATATACCTGGTCTTCTCCAGATGGTAAAACTCATAATCAGATATATCATATTCTCATTGATAAGAGAAGACATACTAGTATAATTGACGTTCGTACACATAGAGGTGCTGACTGTGCCAGTGACCATTATTTAGTAATTCCTAAATTAAGAGAAAGACTCGCTGTGATAAATCATAAGCAACAAAATCTAAAAGTTCTAAAATTTAATACAGGAAATTTGCTGATGAAAGAATTAAGAAAGATTACCAAATTATACTGTCCAATAGATTTGAGGTTTTGCAGGATTTAAATGATGATGAAAATATAAATGGAAAAGACGTAAATAAGAATTGGGAGCACATACGTAATGCAATAGAATCAGCAGCTAAAGAAAGTATAGGATACCATAAACCGAGAAAAAGTAAGCCATGGTTTGATAATGAATGTCATAATCTAATAGAAATAAGAAATCAAGCTAGACTTTGGTGGTTAAATAACTCTGATGATACAAATCTAAGCAATTATAATAAAATAAAGCGAGAAGTTAACCGCACGTTTAGAAGTAAAAAAGAGATTACTTGAAAAACAAAATTAACGAAATTGAAACAAACAGCAAAAATAAAAATATCAGAGATTTATATAAAGGTGTAAATGAATTTAGAAAGGAGTGGCAACCTAAAGTAAACTTGATAAAAGATAAAGACTGTGATTTTTTGGCTGACCCAAGCGATATCCTAATAGATGGAAGAACAACTTTAATGACCTTTTAAATGTTCATGTAGGAGATAAATCAGAAGTACAGACAGCAGAACCTTTAGTTCCAGAACGTAAGTTGACTGAAGTTAAAGATGCTGTTAAAAGGCTAAAGAATAACAAAGCACCTGGCATTGTTTTAATACCAGCTGAGTTAATTAAATATGATGTGAATTTGTTAATATGTCAAATTTAGAGCCATGTGGCACGAATGGGAGAGGAAAGAGGAGTTTACAGGATTTTTGTTGAGAAACCTGATGGTAAGAGACCTGTAGGAAGACCAAGACGAAGATGGAGGGACAACGTTGAGCTAGACCTAAAGGGAAATCGGTAGGGATGGAAAAGAGTATATAGATCTTGCTCAAGATAGGGACAGATGGATGGCCTGTGTTGCTGCAGCAATGAATCTTCGGGTTTAAGAAGACTAGAGAGTTAGTTAGTTAGTTAGTATCAAAGTTTAATTTTAAGAAGATACAACGATTACTGTACCATTGGAATGACAGATAGTGTTTGGAAAATTACTTTCCAAAAGTAACTAAGTTACTGTTACTCATTTTAAAATGTAACTCAGTCAGTTAAAGTTACTGTTACTTGAAAGCAATTGTAAGTTACATCAGCTGCTTTAAATACTTTAGCCCTGCCCTGCTATAATTGTCGTTAGGATTACTATGCCATTTGTTAGTCGTATCCAGAAAGTCATTTTCCCATACGCCCACAGGAGGCAGGCCATCGGTATTGAAACCGTTTTTGCGCATGCGTGACAGGCACATGCCCTGGCTAGTGAATGTCCTAGAAGACGCCTCCCAAAAGTCCTCAGTAGCGTCGCAGCAGCGATGAAGCATGGCGGATCTTATTCCATCTCTCGCCGCGTGGGAGGTTCGTTCGGTGATCAAGTTCTTGAACGCGCAAATTCGAAATTCATCGTCAGGTGTATGGGCCAGACATCATGAGCAAGCAGATGGTGCGTCGTTGGTGCAGGACATTTACTGAAGGCCGGAAAAATGTGCATGACAACGAGCGTAGTGAGCGGCCATCGGCCGTTATGGACGAGCTTGTGGAGCAGGTGCAGCAGCGCATTTTGGAGGATCGATGCATCACGATCACGGAACTCAGCAGCCATTTCCCGCAGATTTCTCGGTCGTTGTTGCACGACATTTTTACCAAACGCCTCTTGTTCCGGAAATTGTCCGGTCAACATTTTCACAGCGACGAAGAGGTTCAGACGGCTGTCACACAGTGGTTTGGCGTCCAGGCGGATGACATCTATGACGCAGGTATACAAAAGTTGGTCCCACGCTATCACAAGTGCCTGAATTCCGGCGGGAATTATGTTGACAAGTAACTGGACAAGTGCTGTATCTGTGGCAATAAAACATTGAATGAAATAATGTTTTCTTTTTGTGCACGACCCCAGGGAGACTTACTTTCTGGATGCGCATAATAAATAAACATTCGTGAGCTGTGAAGTTTAGGCCAATAACGTTTCTAAGGCGTTTCTGTTTATATGCTGAGTAGGTTAGGTTCTTTAGGTATGATTACTCTTGACGTCACACATCAAAGGGTGGTGCTTATCTTCCAGGTCGGTGTAGTAGCAACGTCGTCGCCTTGTAATCAAGGGGTCCTGGGATCGCTACTCGGTGCAGCCACACTGCACAGTGATTCGAAACGCATTTTAAACTCTAGCCTATATGTGTATAAAGTGAACTTAAAAAGTCAAATGTATTTCAAGTTAATGTTTAAATGGTGAAGTTGGAGGTTAACAGTTGAAAGTTTTTTTTTGTAGAAATTACAGTTAGTATCAAGTTAGTCACTGCAAGAAGAAAGTAGTTATGAGTATAAATACGCATTTAAAGTAGAGCGATTTAAGAGTGACTTGTATGCTCAAATCGTGAATGCGCGCACGCGCGCGTATGTGTGCATTTACGGTGAAAGAAACCAGTAAATAACTGCAAATCTAACACAATCCTGAACATAGGACAGAAATTCTGCATTGACATATTGGAAGCGAGTCATTCTATTCCTAGCAACCACTCACAGCGCATGTTTCCTTGACGTCATATTGACGCTGTACCAGTCTTTAAAACGCAGTAGACATGTTGACTGGATTCGAGTATATGGCCAGTGGCTTTTAACAGAAAAAAGTAACCCCCATCTATAAAAAACAACATATTTTTTGTCTTTGGCCAACGCTGCATTGAATTTAGGCCTTGTAGCTCTTGCTATAAAGGGTAATGGGTCCCGAAACATCCAATACAAATGACCTCAATCAATATGTCGTCGGTGCCTTTCGAAACACAACAAACCCAGAGATGGACGATAAATGCGGGATGGCCACTAATTAACAATCGGTTACCAATAGCGAATGCGTTCGTTAGAGTACCATGTAGTTCACCAAAACTATTGAAATTCCGCTTCTAGCTTTATTTCGTATTGCAACCCCATTTTTATCCCATTATGGAATTACGTTGCGGGGAAACATCAAAGCGATGTATTTGTCAGTTAGATGGAAAAATTATATAAAAAAGAATGGGTTGTTAATGAGGGGGAAAATCCACGGATAGACAGTAAAGACGCACATTTCAGTTATGGAAGCAAGTTAGGAATCTAACTAACTAACTAACTCTCATCTCAAACCCTAAGGTTTATGGTTGAAGCAACACAAGCTTTCCACCTGTCCCTATCTTGGGCAAGATCAATTCAATGTTCTCCATCTTTACCGATTTCCTTCAGGTCCATCTCAAAGTTATCCTTCCATCTTCGTCTTCCTAGTTATCTCTCACCATCAGGTTTCCCAACAAGACTACTGTAAACTCTTCTATAATTAGGAATCTACTCGGTGATAATTTACTAGACGACGGTATGTTAACAGACTATGGCCATGTGTGGAAATCATACATGAAGTCAGAAAATATTGCTCTGATTTCAACAATACAAGTCTTTCATAAAAAGTTACTCTAAAATGTCTGTATAGATTTGGTTTCAGGCTGGCTGTAGCTCTTGTGTATTCTTACGGCGAGCGCTCTACATATTGGCAAGGGAAGTGGGGAGCACGCCGCAGACCAAACAGACAACAGCGGTGGCGTAGAGAGTTACGACGTGGCGGGAGGAAGTACTACGCGCACCTCTTTCCACACGCTGCTGCGTTTCTTATCGCTCTGGATTGGTCGCTTCCCATCTCCCTACTTTCGTTGCCAGCGTGTAGAGCGCCAGCCGTAAGAGTTAACAGCTGTAGCAACACTTTGGACTGATATGAAATTCTTACCTATTCCCACCGTTACTTATACCGATGCTTGAAATTGTAACGATCAAAAATTGTTCAAATATTGATTAAATAGTACTGGACGATACTATTCCACTCCAATTATAAGTACAAATTTATCATTTTTTTGCTTTATAATATTTAAAAATGACATCAAAATTATGTTATGTAGTCACAAAGTACAGTTTTTACACATAATATGGGTAAAAACTAATGATAAATTCGAATTTTGCATAACTTCTAGGAGGCGTTGCGGATACGAAGGGCGAACTCAACAAACGTACATTGTGAGGAAAATGTGTTTCAAGTTGTGAGGCACGGCGCAAACTCAACAGAAAACTTCGGAAATCATGCAGGAAACTTTCCGATCTAAACAGATTAGTAACTTTCTCAGAAAAATACGAAATTTTATCCAAACATCAATTTGGATACCAAAAAAGTAAATCAATATCAGAAGCTATTTTCGAATTTACAAATAACATACTAAAATCGAGAGACAAAATAATTCATGTCTATGGATTATTTTTAGATTTTTCCAAATCATTTGATTTGGTTCAGCATGACATTTTACTAGATAAAATGGACCATTATGGAATCAGAGGTTTAGCAAAAAAATGGTTCACGTCTTATTAAAAAGACGGATGTCAGTATGTAGATATTAACGAAATCAAATCAGACCAATTGTTCCTCAATACAGGTGTACCGCAAGGTTCAATTCTAGGACCAGTTTTATTTTTACTCCACATAAATGATCTTCCAGAAACCTTATAAGAGTCTCAAACAATACTTTTTGCAGATGATACAAATATCATAGTAAAAAGCCTGGAATATGAGCAACTTCAAAAGAATTCCGTTTCAACAACGACCCAACTAAACACCTGGCTAGACAATAACAAGCTTTTGCTGAATGTTAATAAAACAGTTTTAATAAATTATAATCCAGTAAAACAAACAAAAAACTTCAATGTAATTATTAACAATGAAGTCGTCAAAGAAAGCAATGCAATAAAATTCTTAGGAGTATGGATAGACACAAACCTGTCTTGGGACATGCAAATTACTCATTTAACTTAAAAGTTAAGCAGGCTCTGCTACATGATGAGAATTTTGAGAAATGTTTTAACTTTGAATGATTTAAGGACAGTATATTTTGGACAGATTGAACCAGTACTTATATATGGTATATCTTTTTATGGCAGTTCACCCAAAATGCAGAAAATTTTTATTTGGTAAAAACGCATATTAAAAATAATGAAGAATGTATCCCTCTCACACCCAACAAAACAAATTTTCAATGAATTTCAAATATTACCTCTTCCATGTTTGTACATATTAGAAACATTGTACTTTATTCATACAGATTCTAAAATCTTCACAAAAAATCTGGACTTACACAAGTACAGCACTCGTATGCATAACTCCCTCCACCTTTCTACTGTCAGCAAATCCAAAACACATAGTGATCTAGGATTTCAAGGTGTAAAACTCTATAACAAGCTGCCAGAGGAATTCAAGAATCATAATCCAACCAAATTTAAAATAACAGTAAAAAACGTACTTAGAGGAGTACTTAGATCATATTTTTCATTAATAGACATAACATTTGATTTTTCTTCTATTGTTTATGTTATTCTATACTCCTTTATACTTTTTAATATGCATAAGTTTGTGTCAATTCCTTTGTACTCAAAATTATTCATGTAATTGACCTATCCCATATCATAGTGCTATTTGTACTTATATGATCAAGTGGATGGAAATAAATCATATCATATCACTTCTTGCCACTCCGCATGGAATTTTTTAACTTGTTTCCGCGATGTTTTATCTTCCGATAATTCTCCACGACGTTTTCTAATATATTCTGGAGTTGCACATCGTTTCCTTTGCTTCCCTTGTTCTTCCGTAGTCCAAGATTGTCACAGCCTTCCACAAAACACTCGTACACGACTTATAACCCAATGTCCATTGAGGACTGAAGTAAAAATAATTTGCCACAAAGATAACTTTATTGTGCAAAATTCAGAGAACCGCGGAAAGCTTTACATAAACAATACCCTCAGACTCCCACTCCCAAAGCCGGGACATAAGGGTGAATGGTCAATGACCTCCGGCCCCAAACGGTAGCCAGATGTGGATCAACCCAAATTACACCCTTCCTCAAAGAACAAAGTTTACGACAAAATAAAAAAATAAGTTCTCATTTTCAAAACTGGAATGTCTTATAATGTTTAATATAATTAATGTTGAGTTTGTCTTTAAATTTCTTTGAAAATTCGCTACTTTTCATCGAATTTCCCTTTTCCCTTTTCACTTAAAATTAGCTCCAAATTTCCCTTCAAAAAGGGAAATTTCCCTTCATGTGGCAACACTGACTTTGTTGGAAATTTTTCCGTTGCGTGCGAAGGAGGAAAAGTGAAAGGTGACTGTCGAGACACCTATCGATATAAATAGCAATGAGGAAAATAACCTCTAAGGAAATTTTATGAATCCGAAATTTCCGGATGGGAAATTTTCACATAATGTAATGGGATGACGTAAAGCGGGACTACAAATGACAGATTCACTTCATCGCTCTTACAACACGTTACAAGCAACGCCGCGCATAGCTGCAGAAAGGGGGAGAATCGAGTGGGTGGAGCGAAGCAGTACACACTGCTGCAAAGGCTGGTAACTGCAGTCGCTTCCCCCTCTACGCAATCCCATTCCCTCTCACGTGTACTCTTGCGTCACTACTTGCGCAGAGACTTGTTTTCCTTCGCTTGCTCCAGAGATATCCAGGACAGAACATAAATGAAAATAAAAGAACACATCAATGAGAAATGTACAGGGTTTTCCTAAAAAGATGCAAATGCATAAATTCAGGCCTCATTGATGACATTAAAGTGAATTATATTATTTATTCACTAATTTCTCATTTTTGATGACACGCAGGAGATAACAATTGACGCCTTCCTGACAACCACGTGGCGGGACCACCGTCTCCGGTTGAACGACCACGTGTACAACACCACCAATCTGGCGTTCGTGTCGCCTCTGCAGAGTGACGAGCTGTGGAAGCCCGACATTGTGTTTGTCCCCATGAAGGAGCTGGTTGTGATGAAGGGGATGAAGCTGGTGAGGAGGACCGTCCTGCATCAGAACAAGACGCTGGTCTACAAAATAGGGTAAGTAAAGCTCAAGCAAATCTTTCATATACGAGGGTAAGTCAAAAATTATCCGTTCAACTTTCTTCAAGTTGGCAACACTGCCTTCAACGCTCGCGGGAATGGTATTTTCCGCCCGTAACATTTTAGGGGGTCCAGCCCCTTACCTAAACTAAATAACATAACTGTAATGTAGGAGAACCAAAATATTCTTATTTGGGTTTACAGCTGAGGCTGTAAAGGGGCACTCATCACATATAAGGACAAGACACAGGACAAGGATTTAACTGGCCGTAGGTCCAGACGCCAGGGCCTCGTTAGTCTGCAAAATTCAATTCAGGGTTTACTAAGTGGAAGTCAGGATGACAATTGAGTGTTTTACGTGGAAGGGCCATCCCTTACACCCCTCACACACACATAATGATTCGGGTCCTACTTTCAACGCTAGTCTAGTCCGATTAGACTATCTATACATAAAGCAGACTTACAACCAAACTTAAGTAAAAATTTACTATAGTTCAAACACCTATAATTCCTTCGTTTCGTCAATTTTTGACATTCGTTCTTACCTATCTGCTTCGCGGAACATTACTTAAGATGTATTGACGTTTTTTTGATGAAAGTAATTGCAATTTTTCACATTACGAGTACTCCTTTCTCGTAGTCTTCTCGCTTGCTTCAGACACAATATGGCGCGTACACCTTCCTACATAATCGCGCGTCGTGCTTGTCTTTTGTCGATTTTCGTTCGTTATGCAGTGTTTCAAACTTCGGAACCCAAGTAATGCCCGTGAACAAAGCTCATCTGATGTAATTTTTAAAAAAAACTTTTTCGCATTTTTTTACGAAGAAAATTGAAGCGTTTCGTGGCGCTATCCGTGAATGGTTTCTGTGGCTATCCGTCCCGGAATCGGTAGGAAATTTAAAGTAAAACATTATTTTCGTTTGAAATTTTTGAGTCCAAATTTCCCACCGATTCCGGCCTCCACCCCTCGGGTAATTGACCTACCGTCCCCAACCGCTACCGCGGCCCCGTCTCCGCTCCGGCTTTCTCTATAGAGTCCCTGTTAAAGGCATGATAAAAATTGGCGGGAGTCACCTGCCCCCAAATGAGTCCCAAACTTTCAAATTTGAAGAAATCCGTTTCCAGGATACGGAAAACTTACCTGAATTTCACCACGCATCCACGACACGTCATATTAGGCAATAGCCTATTCCTTCTAACGAGTAGCTTACATTCACTGCCACATTTTGGACATTCCTTTCATTTCTTCACGATCCCGTGTTCAATTAAATTTAAAAAATCCACTGGATCTTCCACACCCAGTACGAATTCCACCACGCATCCACGACACGTGATGTTTCTAACTGTCGTTACAAACACAGACAGTTCGCAACACTGGATACCAAATGAACACGAACAAAACACAATCACGACGCGTGATGATGTACGAAGGTGTAAGAACCAAAAGCTATTCTCTGTCGGAGCATGAATTTTCCGCTATGATACATTCCCACATCACACAAAACACTTCCCGATGTTAGACAATACTACAGGAACTTATTACGGTAAGTAGTTTCTTCTGTAAAAATGAAGAAATCTGTTTGAACTATAGTAAATTAGTATTTGAGAGAAGCTGCACTAAACCGTAGATGTCGTACGAGAAACATACTTACATGAGGGTAAAGCCTAACAGGCTCATACTTTCTTATGTCACTAAAAATCAAGAAACAATTTTGTTATGAAATCACTGCTTCCTTTATTGATTACATATGTGCAGTTATTTATTTATTATAATAATTACAAAAATTCCCATCATTAATAAAAAATAATAACTGATTATTGCGTGAATGTTGCACACATTTTTTTTTAGAATTCACTAAAATTCACAAAAAGTAAATGTAATTTTTCATTAATGCCTTTTTGTTTATAGAGGTGGAGTTGTATATTAATTAAATTAATAACAATTACCATCATTATCAAACAATTGTACACTGTCATTGGCATGAGTGTGTTGAATAGCAGGCACTCAAAGATGGCGCCTGATAGGCCTAACAAGTGCATTTTGTTTCTTAACAATACATTTATGTTTTTATAAACAAAAGTAATGCAGAAATATTTAGAACACCTTAGAAAACAATGTAATTTATTTTAATTTTTTATTTTAAAAATGTCACAGTCAAAAAATCTAAAAAAAATAGAGGTGATGGGCCTGACAGACCCCCCCCCCCCTCGTCTAATCTAGGGTTAAAGTTGAACAGTGACGTATCCTTTTCCGGGTAAAGGTTTTATTGAAACTGTAACCTTCCAGGGACGGCGACAGGGGTGGGCACAAATATTCCTGTGCCCACCCGATTGCCCACCCAATCAAATTCAATAAGTACATATACTTGTAGATATATGAATGATTCAATAGATAAGTGTATTCTGGTATTCATAACATGTATATTTTACTTGTGAATATTATCAATGCTAGAAATGTTCAAATATTAACAACCCATAAAATCCAATTTTGTCATTAGAAAGTGAAAGTAATTGTTAGAGCTATTGAAACAAAAACTGTGATCAAATGAATACTTCCATGATTAAAAGCAGATAGTAGGCTTAGGAGGCTCAAAATTATGCAGGGTGTGATGAAGATTAGATCAGAATTTAGGGTGAACTTGAGGTCTGCATCTCCGGGCCTCCACATGCGTATATAAATCCCGGCCTGGGTATGGTTAAAAATAATCTCCAAATAAACAAATAAAAACATCATCTTAGCGTTACTTCCTCCAGCAACACAATAAATTATTTCGATATTTTAATTATTATTAGAATAATTTTATCAAGAAGACTTAGATGGGCAGGCCATATGACAACGAATGGCAGAAGAAAGAATAATTTACAGGATTCTTGTTGGGAAACCTGATGGTAAGAGACCAGTAGGAAGGCCAAGACGAGGATGGGGGGATAACGTTGAGATGGACCTAAAAGAAATCGGAAAGGATGGGAAAAATTGGATTGATCTTGCCCCAATTAGGGACAGATGGAAGGAAGGCTTGTGTTGGTGCAGCCATAAACCTTCGGGTATAAGTATGCTACAGAGTAAAATATAGTTTTAATTACGAGGGTCACTATTTATATTTTGAGCCTTGGCAACACTGATTGAAGTTAGGCGCGATTTGACGTTTGCACGGAATCATCTGGCATTATTGACCATAACGTACTTCAAATGTTTTGTCAATAGCTTCATTTGTGTTGTTTATGTTGCCTTGGAGATTGCGCGACAACAATAAAATGGAATTAACTCGTGAACATTTTCGTGCGATGATTTTTTACGATTTTCGACGTGGATTATCAAGACAAGAGTGCATCGATCAACTTACTTCCACTTTGGCGATGAAGTCCCATCCTCTGCCACTTTGAAACGCTGGTATAACGAATTTAATCGTGGCCGCCATTCGCTCACCGACGAGATTCGCGAAGGTCGTCCAAAATCAGTTGTTGTTCAAGAAAACATTGATGCTGTGCAAAACCTAATACTGCAAGATCGTCATGTGACATACTGTGAGATTGAGGCAACTATAGGCATTAGTTCCACCAGCATATATAAAATATTACATGATCATTTAGCTGTGAGAAAGGTATGTTCTCGTTGGATCCCACACAATTTGACAAAAACTCAAAAAGACGCTCGCGTCAATTGGTGCAAGCAAATGCTCAATAAATACAATCGTGGTGCTTCAAAAGACGTATATAAGATTGTAACAGGTGACGAATCATGGATATATGCATATGAGCCGGAACGTAAACAGCAGTCGACTGTATGGGTGTTTCAAAATGAACCCAATCCAACAAAAGTTGTTCGCGCTCGAAGAACATCGAAACAAATGGTCGCCTGTTTTTTCGGGAAAACTGGTCATGTGGCAACTGTGCCTTTAGAGGAACGTAGAACGGTCAACTCTAAATGGTACACAACAATTTGTTTGCCAGAGGTCTTCGGTCAAATACGGAAAACAAACAAACGCCGTCGGATCATTCTTCATCAAGACTATGCCAGCTGTCACACATCTCGTCTAACAACCGACTTTATGAACAGTCAAAAAATCGAATTGATGGGTCATCCGCCGTACAGTCCTGATTTGGCACCCAATGACTTCTTCTTGTTCTGTCAAGGATAAATTGCGTGGACAACGATTTTCGTCGGCGGAAGACGTCGTTGATGCGTTCAAAAACCATATTATGGAGGTGTCTCAAGAAGATTGGAAAAACTGCTTTGACAAATGGTTCGAACGAATGCAAAAGTGTATTGACCATAAAGGAGAATACTTCGAAAAACAATAAAGCAATTTTCAATGCCAAATTCCTGTTTTTTCATTGTTAGGCTCAAAATATAAATAGTGACCCTCGTAGCTCTGCATTGAAATTCAAAAAGTGTCCTTTCTTTATTTCATTACAATTTTTATATACCTGTTATCTCCAATATCAATACGGTATGTGAAATATCAACTTTTTATTCATTCTACTGATAAGAAAGAATAACAATAATCACTACAATACCGAAGTGAATAAATTTTAATAAACCAGTTATGTATGGAAAAAGCTACATCATTATTCAATTGCCAATAAGTGGCTTATCCTATTTAGAAATCCTCGTTCCACACAAATTTTGCGACATGAATCAGCAGAAAATGTCAACAGAATCTGTAGATGCAGCTGAAGTAAAGAAAGCAAGTCATGTCACGAAGTATCCAGAAGACGATTTTGTTAGTTTGTTCTCAAGCCCGCTTTTATGCTCAGATAGGCTAATCGGGATTAAACCTACAGTTTAGCGTGTAGTCCGAACCAGTGTACATTGTGCTTCCACCAGAGGAGGGGAGGGGGGTAGTGGAAGGGGGAATCGAACCCAGGACCTCTTCATGCCATTGGGGAAAAATTACAGAAAGAACTCGCACCAAACGTGCCATTTTATCACCACAGAAGATGCGTCCATTTTAGAGGGTGAAACAAATATTTGCGACTTTCGGAAAACAACGTCATTGTTCACGGAATTAGCTACATTGATCCACTAATGAAACGGTGTGCAATTGAAACTACCACCTCAACTTTCTAAGAGGTATGAACCAATGAAACTCCATTTTTGGAAGAGTAAGTTGTGGTTGATATGTTTTATTTTAAGTAATTTTTCTGCTAATTTTGATAATGACGACGACAAGGTTCAATGGTGATTAGATGAAAGTGACCAAGGGTCGAAAACAAACACATGCTGACACTCAAAATACAAACCCTCATAAATTATTACTTTGACAGCGGTTAAAGACCCCAGGGACTCGTTGCCCTGAAAGAAAAAAATTCCAGGGTATTCTGCACAGGATAGAGGTTGACATTCTAGTGTGTTCGAAATGGTCACGCCATACAACCCAAGTCATCTATGAAAATAGATCAATTATTACTGGTATGGTGATCAAATTCGATGAATTCTTTGTCCTAAATAATTTTGTTACCTCAAAAAATATGTTCACGTGAGCATACGTGTATTGCGTCTCCCGCACTAGTAACATGGCGGTACAGAAAACGAATAGCAACTTAGCTCTTCAATTCTGAAAGGATTTTCAATCTTACTTGTTCATTATCTACGAGTGGTAATTTGTTAAAATAGCGTTTCATGGACAATGAACAAAGAATTGATTTTCCGTGTGTGTTTTAAATCATTCCTAATAAGACGTTCCTTTTAATCCAAACATTCAATGGCGGCGATTAGGAGGAGCAGTAAGTGGGGATGCAGTTCCCCGCGCCACATTTTGCCACTTTTCGCCCCCGCACTATGGCCTATTAATGCTAAACCTTTTCTACCAAGAAAAAGTATATTGTCCTTCCCCCTCAAATATTGGCACCCAATCGCTGCTACTACAAACATTCATATAATTTTGTCACTTGTACAAACCTTGTAAGCTAAGAAAAGTGACCCCCAAGGAGTAACAAATCTCTTTCAGTCAGAAACTCATAGATGAAAATACTATCCTCAGGAACGTGCATTTAAATTAGAAGAAACTTCACGATTGTCTACCATCGCACTTTCTATCACTGTCGCCGAATACATAAAATCAAGTATGTGCCTTGTATTTGCAACACAAGCTTAAACCTAATTCACATTTATTTCACTGTATTAAAGTAGTGTAATTGACTATACAACCAGGACGAGAAATGATGAACCCCCCTCAGGCAGATTTGCCTACACTTAAAACAAGTTCAACATGCCCATATGAGCTTTTTGCTCAAGTGTGGAACCCCGTCTAATCAAAGATTTTTGTAAAAATGCCCTCGGGAAGTTCCTGAGAAATGATGAGCCCCCTCAGATTGATTTGTCCACACTTACAAAAGGCACTTCTGTCAGATTGTTGTCCATAAATTTGTTAAAAATATGCCCCTCTTGATATTTTTTTTGCCCACACCTAAAACTAAGCCCCCCTCACCCACTCCCACCCACATACACACCCACACACACCCCTCACACACATACACACACACACACACACACACACACCCACCCATATTTACTTCTGGTTTAAGTTCAATTGGGCACTAGCCTCAACTTGCATATCTAGTACTAAAACAATGTAATTCTTCTAGAATTGCTCTGTGACTCTCTCATTTCTTACATCATAAGCATATGATTTTTCACCTATGAGAATAACACTACATATAGTGTCATCAGGGAGTGTATTGTGAAATTCACAGATAATTTTAATGTTTGTCCTGTCATAAACCACAACTTGTTTCCTTTTTGAAGTGTTGATGACAAACATGGGTCTCTGTGCTTTGAATTCTTCTGGTGTGTAATACATGTCAGTATTGCCAGTAGTGACCCTTTTGTATGCTGTAAATGCTTCATATAATTTAAGAAAATCATCCTTGGAAATGTCTAAATTATAATTTTCTCTAGGAAATACCTCATTTCTGCCATTTTTAAGATATATGTTCTTGATGTTGCAGTTATCAAATCTACTTGAATTTTTTTCCTGATTATTGTGTCTTCCAGTCTGAAACAGTACCACCACAAAATCCGGCATGTCATATTGTATACTGGAGAATGAATTTGTAGCATCAAACTCATAATAAGTACCAGTTGCAGGCTTCTGTACACATTGATATGTACAAAATTCTAAAGGAATCTGTGGATTTTTTATTATATCTGCTTTGTATTTAAGAGCATAACTGGCTTCATATTCAACAACCGGGATTCTTAGCTCCATAGTCTGAATAATGCATTTGCCTTCATCAGGTAGGGTATTGGGCGGAGCTTCCCCTGTAGAGTTTAATGTGCTGTACCTCATCAAGGCATTATTATCATTGGCAGCTCTTCTAAATGTAATTCTTAAACCACCCTTCCACATAATATCTTTGTAATCTGAGAAGAATCCTGGCAACAGGCGCATAGGAAACAGCACTGTGTGGCTCTTGGATAATATTTTATCACCAGCCTCAAATCCACCTATTTTGTAGTAAGAAGCCTCGGTTTTGGATAATTTTAGTGTGGCCAAAGCTGTGGAGGTAATGCCGGGATAATCCACTCTGTTTATAACAACACCATGCTTTCTGATCTCAATTTCAGAGAACAGATGCGGCACAAAATTGTCCACCAATCTTATATTTGAATTTGCCGGATAATCTGTTCCATCGAGCTTTACAACATCAAATTTGATGTATAGATCTGCTCGTGGGGGTGTATAAAGCCATCCCCTACATCAAGATCAACCTCAATCTCTGTGTTGGGTTGATTTAAATTTGCAAATGTCCTCCTGTTTGGGGGGAATGATTGTAGCTCATAACTCTCAATATTTTCCATTTTTTTTGTATGTATTTTTATTTAAATATTAATCTCTATGATTGCAGTTGTTGTGGCTCCAGCAAAATCAACTAATTCTTATTTTTCATTAGTGACCATCAACTCAATGTAATCTATTCTATTATGGCACACAGGAAAATATAATGTTGGGGATGGAGTGTAGATGATGGGCTCCATAAATTCAGAATTAGGTTTAAATGTTGCAATGATGCCAGTTTGTTTGTGATTGCCTATGCCATTTGATTTGGTGATCATACCCTCGGCCACATTACAGTGAATATTCAGAGTCTCTATGGCTAAGAATTTAGGTATATTAATAGCAGTGTGTTTGATGGCTGGTTCAAGTTTTGTGTTGTTCTCAAAGCCTAACAGCTCTCCTATAGTACCCAGACCCACTGCTTCTGTAGCAGATACAATCTCTACTCTGTGAGTGACAGAATTTTGAGTTAATACTATACCTCTGGGTAATTGAGCATTTAGAGTGGACAGATTATACTGCCCTGGAGTGATGACAATTTTTTGATCCCCTACTGCAATTTTGTTGTTGTGGTGTGTAATATTAGGGATCAAGTACATGCCATAAAATGCTCTGAGAGCTATTGTTTTGGGATACACTATATCATCATGTAATTTGAGTTTCAATATTGAATTTTGGCTGGTGAGATGGAATACCCCCATGATGTTTCAGATACCACAAGGCTTTTTGAAAATTTTCAATTGATGGTTTATTTATTTGAGACATATATCTAAGAACAGATAAAAACAAATGTCCACAATTAACATCTTTGAAATTTTGAACACGGGCATTATTGTAATAAAGATTAGCTGATTTTAGATATTGTACTAAATTTTCAGGTGGAACACCTCCAAATGAATCAAACACAAATGCCTCATTGTTTAAATATTTAAGATAACAGATCCAGTGTGTGCCCTGATTTTTGTACTTATCCAAATTAACAATGCCACACTCTTTGTTGAGTGGTTGTTCTGGTAAAGAATCAAGCATGTACACTCCTCTAAAATTTTTGATGCCCAGTTGGTTGATTAAAGCTTCAATATCTTGGTTTGTAAGCGGCTCTTGTTTTTTTTAAACTTATTCATGGCTCTCTTAACACCTTTGCCTTGTTTCTCCATGGCCAGGTTATGGCGCTTCAATTCATCTAATTCTGCCTTATTCTTCTTGGCATCTATTACTGTTTTTTTATGGCAGCTGATCCCCCAGCCAAGCTCCCAACAGCCCCAAGTGCTGCTAAGATGGCCGGGATAGTAAATATGAAACCCCCCACATGTGATTTTTTCCTGGATTGCTGTAATTTTTTTAACTGGGGGGTACTAAGCAACAATTTCATACCATGGGCCTTGGCAATACAAGAGCTTTTTTCTTGCGCTGCTTTTTGGTTAAAAGACTATAAATAGTTTTAAGAGATTTAAGACCTGCATAAGGTATTTGATACATAGCACCCTTGGCCTTCATTGTAGGTTTATTATATACATATTCACAACCCCCACCCCAGTTTTTGTTTGGTGTTCATAGCTATGGTGGTTCCCAATGCTGCTATTCTTTCACTCAAAGAAGCATCTTTGCTTACAAATGCAGCCTCTTCTAATTTCTTGTCTGCAACATGTCTCTTGTCAAGATAAGAATGTGTGTTGTATGCTATGTCATGGTCTCTACAAGCAGCATCTAGGGGATTAATACCAGGATCACCTCTGTTTAATCTGTGGTCCAATTTTGTGCCTGGACCACAATACTGATAGCCTGGAATGTGTAGTTCAAATGGCACCTTGTTTATAATGTCATTAACCAACCCCCGGCCCTCAGAAATATTCCAAAATTTAGGTGGTAGAGTATTAATAATTTTTATAAGATATCCAATCCCTTTAGTGTCATTCACTATAAAATTAGACAATTTTGTGCTTATCATGTCCATAATTCCAACCTTTTCGTTGTAAAAATTGTGGTTGCCAGCATTTTCCTCCCCAGCTATCACCAATAACCTATCTACAAGTTTCCTGATATCATCAACCCAGACAAATTCTTTAGGCAGGGTGTTGTATTGTTTGATTCCACTGCCAGTCTTGATCTGTGACCATATGGGCTTGATTAAGTTGTTGTATTTTGCTCCACTGCTAGACTTGACTCTTTTTTGTGTGGGATCATTGTTCTGGTATAGAGCATCTGATTTTATTAATATTTCTTTGTAATGCTCATAATCTTGATCTGTATTGCTGCCAGGCCTTTTCTGAGTCATGAGTTCCCACAATCCAGGTGTGCCAGGATATTTAACAAAACCACCTCTTTCTCCAAGATGAGATTCTGAATATACAATCAGATCATCTCCCATAAATGTTACTCTGAAATTGCCAATTCTATGTATGATGCTACCATCACGCTCTGTGTCAGCATATAAGCCAAAGACCTCATCTTTGTTGTCTTTAGGTGTGCTTAAATATTTTTGAGCAAGAAGACCCAATTCAATAGGATCCTGGGTAGCTTCAATTCTTCGAGGAGCAACAGGACTAGGTGTATGAATACTGGAAAGTGGGGTGATTGGATAATCTAATATGTTCCTTGCAGCTACAGGTACAAGCTCTGTGATCAAATTTTGATTTTGCTCTGTAACAGTTTTGATATTTTTACCTAATTCACTAATAGCATCAATGATAGGCTGTTCTGTTTGTTTGTGTTGTTCATAAATTCCTCGGTTCTGTGATTTCCATCCCTTAAATCTTTTTACAAGATAATCTTTTAATTTAAGATCATCAATGATTGGCCTTTTCATGGTTATTTATATATGTTTCAATGTCTAGAAAATTGTTGATTTTATTTCTGTATTTGCCACTATTAGGTTTTCTTGTCATATCAATTGTGACAAACCCATAACTGTCCTGGTTCCAGCACCTACTGCAAAACTTGGAAAAATCATTGTAGCTCAAGTCCCCACCTACATATTCATCATGTATGTGTTTGAGGTTGGTATGATCGCGATGAAACACACATATAAAATTGCTGTTGTCTCGGATCAGCTGCTTCGGAATTTTAGAAAAAGTCTGTGCCAGGTAGAAACAATCAATGTTTTTGTGTCGCCCCTGTGTAAAGAAATTTCTAACCTTGTTTTGATTATCCAGTATAATGTCATCAAACAGAACAACAGAATTATCGAGACATTCATGGAGTGGCTTAACATCTGATTCAAAAGTGCCTATATCCAATCCATCATATAGCTTCATCAGCTGCTGATATTTTAATTGTTCAAAGCTCTTAGAGAAGACATACAAGTGCCTATTTTTCCAGTCTAACCAGTTGGGTGCCAATAAAAAATTATCAATCATTAGTGTAGTTTTACCACAAGCCGATGGCCCAACAATAAGACATCTAATATTTTCAGGCAGCAACTTGCCATTTCTCTTAATCTGCTGTTCAGGTTCTGGCAGCCTCTTTATAACATCCCAGGTGCTCATATTATCACTTTGTCTGCATCGATCCAGCTGTTTTCCGGATGACCTAGCCATTTGACAAATAACTTGTTGCCTTTTCTGCGGATGATTTTTTCTATGAGATATGTGTCAGGCTGTTTAGTTTTGCTGAGTTCTTCTTCATAGAATCTGCCTTTGAGAATTTGTCCTCGGTGATCTTTTATTATATATGTGTTAAGGGTCCCAGGTTTAACTTGAACCACTGTAAATAATTCAGTGCTCCAGTTTCTTGTAAAGCCTCTTTTGAATAAGTGCTTATATTTGCTGATTCTTACTTGATCACCCACCTTGTATTTGGCCTTTCTTGTTGTTGGCTGGTATCTAGGATAATAAACAGTCCTGATCAATTCTTGCTCATCAGATGAAGTTATTTCAGAGGGTTTCATGTTGATTGTGGAATGAACAGAGTTGTTATATTTATGTAGACGTTCTGGAAGAATATTAAGCCATTTATAATTACCTTGAAGTGTAAATTGTTTATACATAAGATTTTTTAGGGTTCTGTTGAATCTCTCTACAATTGAGGCTTTGAGATCACTGTAACTCGAATAATGTTGTATTGAATGGCTTTTAATAAATTGTTGGAACAGAATTATAAAATTCTTTGCCATTATCTGTTTGCAAATAGCGCGGTGATCTTCCACTCTGATTGATGATTGTCCTGATGGCTTATGTAACACATTTTCCAGTCTTGGATTTGAGTGGCACAGCCCAGGCAAATTTTGAAAATGTGTCTATTACAGTGAGTAGATACTTGTAGCCCTTGTTGATTTTGTCTAAGTTTTTCAACTGTCCACTTGCCATCTCAATCAAGTCCCCTTGCCATAAATCATCTATGCCTTTTGTGACTACTGGCAGTCTCTTATAATTATGTCTGGCTTGTCTGTGTAATTCATCAACAATAATTTGTCTAGACATAATATGAAAACAAGAATATTGCAACTATGGGGTGTTCAGCAGCTGATACTACAGGATTTTCTAAATACAGTTTGTCTCCTATTTGTATATTAAATTCCAGAGAGCAATCATCTTCAGCATAAGATGTTTCTAATGTATTGGGATCTGTAAAATCCTCTAACTCTACACTGGTGATTTTTGGTTTGTTGTCAGCATTTGTTATTGATAAGGTGGGGTAGTGGTGTGCCTGTGGTTGAAGCCAATATTTGATCTTGATTGGTCTCAGTGTGCCCCCAACAAAAAACTGGTAATAAAATTGTGCAGGGGACAGCATATATATTTTGCCACCTGGTGTAAATGGTGAATCATATTCTTTGTTGGGGATGCTGTACAATTCAAGAACTACTGTATGTTTTGGATTCTCGATTATGCCTGTTATTTCTTTTTCTGCTGTAAGCAATCTGCTTGTTACAGATTCAAGGTGCTCATTGATGGTTCTAACAACATCATCATGGCCTGGCTTGATTTTTATGTCCACAATAAGTTTCTTGTATTGTTGCACAATCTCTTGAAGCTGGGTGGCAAAAACAGACAGAGCATTTGCTTGATTGGATTCCATGGTCCCTAGCTGTTGCTTGATATTAGCTACAATTTGTTGCAAATTTTCAATAACTGCCAATTTTGAATTTTGAGCAGTAAGATCATGGACCTGTCTTCTGACATCCTCAAACAGGGCATGCAGTTCATTAATATGTTGATTAGTTGGTAGAGTAGCCACTGTCTGAGTAAGTTGTTTGATCTCTGTCTGGATATTCTTGATATCTTCTGATTTCAATATGCGATTCACAGCTCTCTTAATATTTTTAAGTTCCTTTGATGTCGGGAGATTTGATACAGTATTTTGCAAAGATTCAAATGCCAATTTCACATTATTTAATTCAGAAGCATCAGCTACATTTTGCATAGCATTTTGGAGCAGGGCTATATCTGCCTGAGTGGGTGTTGATTGTTGTAAAATTTCAAGTTTTGTTTGGATATCATCGATCATGTGATGAAAATGAGATAGCTCAGATTCAGTGTTGAGATTTTCAAGCTTTGTGATCTGTTCCTGGACACTGACAAGTGTCTACAATACCAGGCAGGCGGGATTCTTGTACATTTGTCAAATCACTTTGCACTGCTGCTATTGTACGCTCAAGATGGGTTATGGTACTTTGAATTTTTCCAAAATCTTCATATGTTTCAAGTTGCAGCTTAATGTTGGCAACACTCCGAGTTATTGCACTCAAAGCATCAGAAGATGGCAAGTTGTTCATAAAATTTTCAAGTGTCTCAATTTTTTCTTTAACCTCGGCTATGGCATTGTTCAAGGGGTCCAGATTAGGTATTTGGAGTGATTGAATCTGTTCCTTTAGAGTGGAAATCACTAGATCAAAATCTTCTTGTGATTTTATGCTTTTGACAATTGTTTGGAGCTGTGTCTGGACATTATTTATCTGCTCTTCCAATTGCTGTTTCAATTGCTTAGAGTTGGTGGCTTGGGTCTTAAATTTGGCTTGAAGAGCTGCTACAGCTTCTTCTAAACTTTGAAAATTATCCAATGTTGGCAGATCAGTATATTTCTGAAGCAGCACTTTGAGTTCAGAATCAATTTTAAGAAGAGGGTCCATGCATTGTGATTGTAAATTTGTAATTTCTAATTGAAGACTGGCATTGAGTGTGGTTTGTAAAGCTTGTAAATCACTTCTTAATTTCTTGACTCTGACATCAAGCATCAGAATCTCATCACTGTGATCTTCATGTCTTGTATGGCCAAATATATCATTAGGCATTTTTGTTTTAGTGGTTATTTATTATTGAATATCTGATTCTTAATTCTATAAAAAAAGGTATAAGCTTGTCATATGATCCAGGGACCTCAATATATAAGCAGTCACCAGCAGAAACAGTATATACAGTGCCAGAAATCATGTTTGAGTGCTTAATTCTATAAATATTTCTCCCTACTGAAATCTTGACATTACCCTCAGGGGTTGTTATAAATTGCAATTGACCACCTACAGGTAATTGGTAATGATTTAAATTATTGTTAAATATGTACAATGTTTTACCTGTTTCATCATCAACATCTGTAAGTATGCTGTTCAGATGAATAATTAACAAAGCACTTAGTTTAGATATCATATCAGAAGAGGGTTGTGGTGTTGGCAGGTCCATAATAGCCTGTTTTTTGAACCCAAATAAGTTCATAGGCATGTTTATTTATTTCAAATCATGCTCTGTAATTGGGCATTGATTGCTATTTTTCAAATCACAATGACCCCATGGTAGAGTATGTATGCCACATGATAAAATGCATCTCTTATCATCATGTGGGTCCAGAGCCACTTTTCTTACAATATTGCTAGTCAATAAGTGATCCACACTCTGAATTCTATTTTCTGATGTTGTGATTGTGCTACATGATTTGAGACAATTTTTGTAATCCTCAAATTCAAGCTCTTTGTCAACAATTACTCTGCCAATGCCCTTGGCCTTTTTGGCAACAGCGCCACTACATGTTTCAAAACTGTACATCTTGGCCCTTAACCCAGCAAATGCCACAATAACATCACCAAGTGTCTCATCTTTTAACTTGCCAGGCACCTTTTTGTTGTGGTGTTGAATCTCTGTATGTTCAGTGGTATCAAAATATTTAAACAATTCAGGCTGTGCTATATCTTTATAAACATCTTCTGTTTGAATATCAAGAACAAAACTATCTGTGTCCATGTACATCAATTTTACACAATCACCATATAAAGGTTTCAACACATCATAATACAATTTTAACATGTGTAATTTGGCCAATTCCAATATCACAGCCCCTACATAAATAGGCTTATCAAACTTAATATTTGTTTTTTTCATGTTGAAAAGTGCCATATTCTCATCATAAATTCTTCTGTAATTGAAGTTTGGCTTTGCAATCAATTTTTTGCTCCGGCTGGGGTCAGTAATTATTTTAACATCAATATGTTTTCTGACATTTTCAATTGTTTTGCCATACACTGAATGGACCATCAATTTAAACAAGGTCTTATCAAATTGGCTCAATGCAGACGTTCGAAGCTCTGTGTTTGTATCAATATATGGCTTCAACCATCTTGAGTGCCTGAACCTCAAAACTTTTCCAATTTTGGTCACTTGAACACCATGATTCATCAGGAACTGGAGGTTTTTGTAATATATAACATAATCCTGTCTCGGCTCTAGAGTCATCATTAATTTCTTCTGTTTAGAGCCAGGTGAACACTTAACCTCGGGAATTGGGGGCAGATCAGAAAATGTGTTGTGTAAATCATCAGGAATTGTCAGATCAACCTCTAAGAATAGACCATAGTGACTGTCATCAAAGTCCTGAAGATCCTCAATATTGAAATTTTCAACCCACTCAAGCCCTGCATATGGCAGTTTTTTCATCATAGCATAACCATACAGGCTGTTTACATCCACATACAGTATATAATTTGATGGCAGTGCTGGATCATAATCAGGAATATATTTGTTATTTGCTCTGGCATATCTCTGAGAACATTGCACCATGCCTCCTCTTATACATTGCTCCATAAACAGATACATGTCCTGATCCTGGATCAGATCCAATTGCATTTTAGTGTTTAAAAACATTGCAGACCATGCTAGGCCCGGAGCACTGTAAAAATACATTGGATCCAGTTTATAATTTTGCATGGAAGATTTTCTGAATGCCTGCAATATATCAGCTAAGAGGGTCACATCAAGTTTTAAATATGCCTTGTGATAATCACCAAATGTCTGGCATTTTAAATTGTTCCACATCAACTGGGCATGGTGATAATCTTCATCAGTGATTCCAGATCCTCTGATTTTGCTGTAAAACTCTTGTTGTGGTGGCAGAGAACACTCATCAAATTTAGAAAAATCTGTAACATAATCATATGGATATACACCCTTCCGCCTAATTAATTTCAGGTCCTGATTTGGAAACAAAACACATGTGATTTTGAATTGATCATCAGATAATTGAGTGGCCAGTGTAGCCAGGCTAGCCGATAAAATTCTGTATGAATCAAGAAATCTTAAGTGAATAGAAACACCATTAACTTTAATTATTTTGCTAATGGCAATATATTTCTCATTAGTTTCAGCTAAAATAATTAAATTCTGCTTGTCAAACCCCTCGTACCTGATCAAATGATGAAAATCATAATTGGATGCACCATGGCAAAATACCGGGACAAATTTTGGTCTCTGGATCTTAATATTACAGCTATTACACAGGGCCATTAAGAATTTACCATCTGTATGAGAATGGTGTTTCACCTTGATATTTGCATCTGAAAATTCAAAATCACATACCGGGCATTTTTCTGCATTGTTGAAATCTTCAATCTGTTTCTCTGTTAAAGGCAACATGGGTTTTGATTTTAATAGGACATTAGATGCTATGTCATGGCACTCATTTTCTATTCTATGTGCAAATTCTTTGATGGCATCTGTTCCCATGTATAAATATTCTTTACTAACCACACCACCCTGTACAACCACATAATAAAAGCTGGAAGGTTCATGTAATTGATATGATGTAATTGAAGATTCCTCAGGGTCTGGGCTGCAGAATGCAAGGGGTTTGAGGTTTGATTCAAAATCACAGACTATATATGCTGGTTGTTCCAACAAGGCTTCAAACTTTTTGAATTTTGCATTTTCACTTGGCATTGGCATCACCATATGAACAGGTTTATGGTTGCCACAGTATTTCAGATGCTCAAGTAACTTGTTTTTAGCAATTTCTGCATTTTTTTTCACGAACCCCATTTACCATTTTTTGACCATCAAATACAGACAAACATCTTCTGCACAACTTGAATATTTTATGAGTTTTGTCTAGTTGTGTTCTGACTAAAGCTTCAAGATTATGTATCAGAGTGTAATGATTTGTGCCATCCCCTTTAATTAAGAGCAGATCAATCGGAATAGCAGATTCATCATCAAGTGTACTGATTCTGAGAGGATCTATCAAGCAATTGTCACGGCCAGTAGAACAAGTAAATACATTAATAGATAATTGTTTGCCATTGATGTGCCTGGCCTTTTTTTCAAATTTATCAATATTCTGAACAGGCATTGGATATTCTAAACCCTCCATTGCTTCATCAAAATTATTTTCATGTTGTTTATAAAAAGTTATTCGCTGAGGATCCTTTGAAACTGGATACAAAGCAGCTAAAATACACCACAAAAAGCATTTCTGGTCATTATTTTTTATATTAACCACGGCTGTTTTGTTTTTGATATTGGCAGGTAATGGCACATAAGTGGAACCTTGTAATGGGCTGAATTCAGAAATATTAACATATAACTTGTGTGAAGATCCGCATAGGCTCCATCCAGACTCTTTTGCTGCAAATTCAGAGTGTTTAATATTCAATTGATCTATCAAACTGCTTATTATTTTGTCTGAATTTGCATTTGAATATACCGGTACAGTTTCTGTTATGTGGGGCTGTGTAAATTTTGTGCCATTTGGCTTCTTATATTGTGTAAACAATTTGAGGGACAGCTTATAAGAGCCATTTTGTGCATTTAGAATTGCCTGCACATCTGGATTTATACTGTTCAAAAAAGTCTTAATACCACATCTTGGCTCTGATACAAAACGGTGATCCCTTAATTGGCCGTTAAAACTGCTATGGATGGGTTCATAGCGTGGCTGCTTTGCTGGTCCAGCATTAACAGGTGTTTCATGCTTCCTTTTCAGACCAGATGTAGATGGTTGAGGGGGCAATGTTGATAACTGTGCAGAACAAGAGCCCACATGTCTATTGAAATATGCCTTGCTAAATATTTTGTGGCATTTAGGACATATTTTAGTGGGAGTTCTATATTTGCCTGGGTCACAATTCTTTTGGTGTCTGGCCCAATTGGGGCTGGATATATTTTTATTACACTGATTGCAATATTTTTGATTTGGCATTTTTGTTGTTGGTTTATTATATAAGATTTCCTGGGGTTCAATTCAAAATTTTGAACTTAATATATATATATATTTTGTTCAGCTGTGTGCTTTGTTTATTTCTTGTGTATATTTAATATGTTAATATTGTTAATTTTTATTCTCAGTTTATTATATAAAATTTTTTGGGTTTTAAACCAAAACTCTATGCTTATTATGACAGGTTGTAAAGCTAATAGCCTACAAGTGGAAAAAGAGAATAAATATTGATCTACACTGACCTTCCGCAAATGCCTGCACAGACATGCATGTCCTAGAAAGGCAATGACCTAGCGCTGAGTGTTATGTATTGATTTTTGTATAACAGGCTGGGACAGATATAAGCCTGACTCTAAATTAGAGTGGATTACAACAAACAAGCTGGATGCAACAAATATCAGATTTTTTATACAAAATATAAGCCCTTTTTGTTCAATATACCAGAAATATATTTAATATGAATAATAATAAATGTTATATATTAAACCAAACAGGCCTGTAGTATGAAAAGCACTGTAACAACACACCCTTACTCTTCAACAACTCTCTCAATACTGGCTGATATGCAATGCAAAATCTCTTTATATAGCCTAAGCACAGACCGCATTGAAAGCATCTGAAACAATAAGGCAATCAGAATATAACACATCATCACTTTATGTCATAACCAACCAATCAGAAAACAACACATGTCTAATAATTTATTGCAAAACATGATGCAATATAAATAAACCAGAAATAGGCCACAAGTGGACCGGAAGTAGGCAAACCGGAAGTGGACCGGAAGTGAACCGGAAGTGGACCGGAAGTGGACCGGAAGTGGACCGGAAGTAAATATGTGTGGGTGTGGGTGGGTGTGGATGTGTGTGGGTGGGTGTGGGTGTGGGTTTTATGAGGATTTTGGCTTAATTTCAAGTGTATCCAAAACAATATCAAGAGGGGCATATTTTTAACAAATTTATGGACAACAATCTCACAGAAGTGCCTTTTATAAGTGTAGGCAAATCAATCTGAGGGGGCTCATCATTTGTACACTGTAGCTTCGGGCATTTTTACAAAAATCTTGGATTAGACGGGGTGCTACACTTGAGCAAAAAACTCATATGGGCATGTTGAGCTAGGTTTAAGTGTAGGCAAATCTGCTTGAGGGGGGCTCATCATTTGTACACTGTAGCTTCGGGCATTTTTACAAAAATCTTGGATTAGACGGGGTGCTACACTTGAGCAAAAAACTCATATGGGCATGTTGAGCTAGGTTTAAGTGTAGGCAAATCTGCTTGAGGGGGGCTCATCATTTGTACGCTATAAGTGCGCTGGTTGTAGCATCAATTACACTACTTATTAACATGCATGAAAGAATGTGATTATAATGCATGGCTGCGCATGGGTAAACACTTCTTGAAATACCGGTAATTGTGTCCCATCAGAGACAAAGCGAAAGGAAATGGAACAAGATGCGAGAATAAATTTAAAAAGAATAATGAGGAAAACAGGATAAAGAAAGGTTAAAGAAGTAAGAGGAAAATCGGGAGTGTAAGAGAGAGGGGGATACATACGTTTTATATACACATATATACTATATATGTTCTTAGATTTATACTGCCCACCCTAATCTATCAATATGGAGTTTCAGCCCACCCTATCCAAAATTCCTGGCGTCGCCCACCTTCCCTTCGCACTGTTCTAGGACAACGTCAGATAACAAATTATAGAAAAATGTAGCGGTAAGTACACCCCTTACTCAAATTTTTTGGGCCTACTACTCTTATCCAGACACAATGTAATTATATTTCCGGAGCTCAAAATTATGGTGACACTTTTAATATTCTTCTGACAGAAGGCAGCATTGAACAAAATTGCAAAAAAACAGTTTTATCCACTAACATGCAACAGTGAAATAAGCCTTTTCACAAATTATATTAAAACAATATGCTAGATAAACTTTCACAAGACATAAAAACAGATTGTATAAATACTCGTACACAACGTACGCAACCGTACTAGAAGAAAAAAAAATCCGTATAAATTTAATTATAACATAGAAATATAATATAAATATCAAATGAGCAGATAATATATAAACGATTTTGATATTTCTATGAAATTCCAAGAAATTTTAAACTTTAAATATTTAATACAAATGTATAGTGTAATATGAAACTGGCGGGGATGTAAAGGAGAATTCACACCAAAGAGAAACGCGACATGCGACACGAGACACGAGAGTTTCATACCGAAGAGCAGGGTTGGCATGATTAAAACAAAGTGTTTTAAACTTGTTTCAAACATTTAAAACACATGGCTTTGTTTTACACAAATGTTTAAAACATTTAAATCAAACTGTGTAAACATGTTTTTTTTTCAGACTTGTTTAAAACACATTTTGATACTTGGTGTCTGATAGTTCGTGGTTATTTGCGTGCTTTATAACTATGCCTTTCATTCAATGCGTGTTATTCTGTTTATTGTGTATAGAAATCTGTTCAGTGGCTGAAAATGTATATTCAATTAACAAAGAAACATATCCGTGGGTCACGTTTAAAACACCTGCCTGTTTTTTTTCAGGTGTTTAAAATACTATTTTAAAAATTGAAAACTCCATGAATGAAACCGTTTTGTTCCTCACTTAACACGCTGCAAAATGTGCACATTGTGATAATGTCAGTCGCATTCACGATAAAATATATTAATCAACAAAACAAGTTGTGCAAGTTGTTGAAACTCGGGAGAGGCACGTTGTGCATGAGAAAACTGGATATAATAGCTCTATGCACTGACATCAAACTATATACGCCAGACTCGCGTACTGTCGACGTGGCCTTTGGCCACGTCTTGTACGCTCGTATGCGTGACCTTCGGCCACATTGTGATCGCAATCATGTTTTAGATGGGGTTCCTCAATGATCTTAATGACTTTGAAAATGTCTGCATGTTGTATTGGATGATGGGGAACATGTGTACAAGTTCGCTAATTTGAAAAGTTTAGAAAGTAACTTTGTGTGTGTATGGGCTCTAATAAGGTACAAATATTCAAACTATTCTTGTCTATTTTCTTAATAATGAACTGAGTAAGTAATAACAGTTTCAAGATAAGTAGTTGGATGTTTTGCATAAACGAATTGAATAGCGACTAAATTGAAAATGCAATATTTACGTATTTTGTTATTTTCACATTTTTGAACGTAATTGGATAATAACTGTTTTCCGTCATTCCACTCAAATTCCTACCTTGCCTCTGTAATAAATTCTGATGCTCGTATTTTGAAATTCGAAAAGTCTAGCATAATTCCCTTACAGTAGTTTTCGGGGTGAAAATAAACTTTCTTTAAGTTCCCTAGCAACGTCCGTTTCCATGGACAACAACAGGCACGGCAAGCTCTAAGGAATTGCATGTTAATATACCCCCTAAATATTTAGTTAAAACAAGCACGATGTAGATATTTACGCATTGAGTATAACAATATATACGTAATTGTATCTGGGCTGAAACTCTTTATAATGTAGATGTCACCCTTGTTTCAGGCACCTTTTCAAAACCAGGAGTTGATTCATCTGTGTGTTACTTATCTGTGAGAAATATAATGTAGCTGGACAATTAAGAATTGAAGGAAACAATGTGTGCAAAAGAAATGCCCGTGGCAACGGTTGCTAAGGACGTGAGAAAAGGGCATTTTCACCCTTAAGGAAGGGCCGATTGAGAGATTTTTGAATTTTCTCGGCCTTTTGGGACGATTTCATGGGGGGTCGTAATCGGGCGTTTCTCGCCTCCGGGGCTTCCTTCATGGAGAACATTTATGTCAGTGAGTCAGTGAGTGAGTGGTGGGATTGGGGCTATATATATATTGGACTTTCCAGCCTGCATAAAGCGAATACCTAAACACTAGAGAAATGGTTCTCAATCTTCGTGAATCCATGTCCCGGTATTTTTTATAAGTCAATGCCCTTAGCACAAGAATTTTCCTCGTAAATAACTTTACAGTAATAAAGATTTTATGCATGAATTAACATCCTATGAAATTAAATATTGATAAATATATTCTGCATAATCATAAAGAGTAAATAATAGTTTGATTACGTGTGTAGAATCGTTGACAAACATAACAATATGAATGACGAAGTGGTAATGTCATCTCCTTGTAATTAAGTGATGCCGGGTTCGATAACCGGTGGAGGCACATTGTGGCGCGGGTCCCACTTTAAACTCTAGGTCCAGTCCTGATAAGTATTTTTGTGTATAAAATGGACTTAAGAAACGAAAATTCACAACTCAAATATGATATTGGGATTATGATAGTTGTAAAACATTTTCAGCAGAACCTTTAGCAGCTCAGTATAGTTGATACGAAGGCACTGTATCGGGTCGCGGCCCGGCGGTTGATAAACAATGCACTAGATTACTTGACCATGTTGACTGATCTATTTTGGACTAAAGTGCTTCCACATGCTGGCTTTTTCGAATAGAAACAATCACACCGTAAATGGCAAAAACACGGCCTCTTTACACGATTTTGAAGGCAAATTACAGCCCGTAACTGCTTAAAAAAACTTGATAAAGCGAAACGAACGTTGTGTTTAAATCTTAAAACATTGTTAAAACATTGTACATATCAATACTTTATTATATCAACCAATTTGAGCTTCAAATACGTTGTAAGGCTTCCGGTTTGGCTCTCTTCTAAAGCCTAAATATAGCTCGTTGGAGTGAAGCATCCACTGCGCAAATGCCAACAACAAACTGAAGCGACACGATGCACGATATTGAGAAAACGGCACAGTCCGAGAGAGACGGTAGCGACATGCGACACGTGTATCTTGCCGTGTCTCTTCGGTTCTAAAGGTTGCATTCATTACTGAGGTTCGCTTCCAAGCAAAACATATCTCGTGTCGCTTCGGTGTGAATTCTCCCTAAAGCGTGACCTTTGCTGAAGGCAACCAAATGTTGCTATGCAAAATTGCTATTAAAGTTTGCTTGTCGACATAGAGATAGGCAACACTCCTAACACATTACAGGAAAGTAAATATTTCATGATCTAAGTGAATAATTTTTATTGCACAGGTTGTGTAATTATGAAATATCTTATTATTCTAACTTGATATATTAGGATAAATTTGCTAGTTTTAATTGTAATGGTAGCACTGTTAAGCCTTGTTTCCATGTTAATATTGATAATTATTTTGAATCTTTGTCTGAAGAAGACCCTGTTAGAGGGTGGAAACGTTACGTTTTAGTGTATAAATATTTTCTACAATAAATTTGCTACGAGAAGTCATTTACATCCAGGGTCTTGATGGAATTAACTAACAGTCTTAATATCACAATATTAATGTTTTATTAACAGTAATTGATTTAACTAGCATCTAGTTAACAACACACGTTTAAAATACATTTCCACTGAGATATCTACTTTAGACAAGCCTTGCAGAGGCAAATCTTTCACTTAAATTTCAACACTGCTATTTGCAGCAGATTAGAAACAAGAAATAGTCACAAGATTACTCACAGAATGCCTTGAAAAATCACACACTTAAACTTACATCAAAGTCATCTTTTATGATTTGTTTTATAACCAAACCGCGAGAAAGCAAGAAAATCTCTAACTTTTCCCATCGTTACCAACTAGCTTATTTTTGCGGAGTTGCCAACCTTGCACAGAAACTTATCATATGACCATACAGGCCCTCCTATACGTGTGATAACACTTGAAATCTTCTTTGACAATGAAACAAATAACAATGGGTAAAACAAACGTGTATATACATAAGTTAAACAAATGAACAATAAATCTTTTGCTACGACGTAACTTGGGTCGTTGGAAATTTACCTTGGGTAGCTTTTGATTGTTTTCTTTATTGTAATTTTCTGCATATTATATAATATGTCCTATCCCAGCTAACTGTATAGCAAGGCCTCGCATATGGACAGAGGAGGAGGAGGAAAATCGAGTGGTGAAAGCGCAGCGTTGCCAACCGTACTGTTCCGACCGTATATATATGGACGTACGGTCCAGACCTTAGTCCGTACGCTATATGCACAGCTTGTCAAAATTTGCTTTTGCAGTTTTATCCCTAATATTTCTCTAGGAGATTCTTAACGAACCGTACGAACCTGGAGACAAAAATACAGGCCGTTTGCAACGTGCGTTCGGTATTATAGTTTTCAAAAGTTTGCAACGCTTACAGTAAGAAGGAGGAAATCGGGTAATTCCCGTCGCCCATTACACAAACTAGTTTCTCTCACTGTTCATAGGTGGAGCCGTCTCGCGTCACTACTTGTGCAGAGACATGTTCTCGTTCGCCTGGCCTACGGTTAGCTGGTACGGAGTTTAAATAATTTGTACTTTTTTCTTGAATATGTATCTACTCATGCTTGTTATAATAATTATTATATTTGTGCAGATGCAGTATAAAACTCCTGTGTTCCATGGACTTCAGCATGTATCCGATGGACATTCACAAGTGTGAATGGAGAATCTATTCGTGTAAGTATTGTATTATGTTTTGCTTGAGTTCCAATATGTACTAATCTTCATCCATTTCAAAAACTAAATATAAACAAATGCCATATGGCTTCTCAGAAATTCTATTGGTTGATTCCGTTAATTGCTATCCGGCATGAATTTTGAGCGTAGGAATATAACACCTTTGATATAAACATAATTATTTCGTTTAGAATTGAGCTGTTCAAGCAAAGCTGTATTTACTAGGACAAGTCTTTTCATATCTATTTTTTTTTGGTAAGGGTGGTGTGTTCCCTAAATATATAGAAGTTCATATTATGAAGAAACGAATTAAAACGCTTTTTAAGGGGGACATTAGGCATATTTTGCCATTTCTACGTCAGAAGGCATATTTTATTAGATTCTCGGTCATATTCAGCATATATTTTTTTCAAGGAATATAAAGCTATTTTCAAGGTTGAATGTTTTACAATTATACGTCCCAGATTATTTCCTCTAATTAAACTAGAGGAAACCTCCTTTTCTAATGGAATGAAATCAGAAAATAGACTTTGGCTCAAAATGACCCTGAGAAAATATTTGCTTATTGTTGAATTTCTTTGCAGTGTATATTTATTTATTTTCTTCAATACTATGAGAACCAGTAGCCGCTTCTACCTATTCGCACGTGCACACCCAATTAAATATGTAATACAATTAATTTTTATTATACTTATTCAAAACATCAAACGATCCCACGCTCCATAGGCGACCATTTCAGCTTCGTTTTACGAGCGCCTGCAGACTGAGGTACGTTCGCTTCGCACAAGTGGCAGTGTGCTCATTTGCCGCTGTTTTCAGCACGCAAGGAGAGAGAATGGATTCGATCTTGCTTTCGTCGCACTGCTAGCACTGTGCTCCAAATGCAGTGTTGCAACCCCGCTCTATTCGAGGTCGTATGGCGGAGTATAGGCAAAGGCAACCCACACATCATTGTAAATGGATGGATGTTTTTTGAAAAGGGAGTTTCTATGGTATCTTCGCCCACATTCGTCCGAGCATAGCAGGGGCAAGAAAGAAAGAAGGAAAGGAGGGGGAGAGATAACTGAAAGCGAAACACGTGCTTTAAACAATGTCTTGCATTGCCTTTGCTTAGTGCAGCTCGGTCAAAATAAACTATCCTTGTGGCGCTGTAATCGAATTGTCAACTCGCGCAGGGGAAACGTGAATCGGTCAGCTGTTTCTACTGTGTGGCAAAATTGCTACAGTGTCAAAAGCTCGTTCCTGTTTCAGTGCAAGGCCTCCCCGATGGCGTAGTGGTAGCGTCGTCGCCTTGTAATCAAGGGGTCCCGGGTTCGATACCCGGTGGAGGCACATAGTGGTTCGGATCCCACTTTAAACTGTAGGTCCAGTCCCGATTAGCCTTACTGTGCATAAAGTGGACTTAAAACACCAACTCAATTCAACATTGAGTGTTTCAGTGCAGGGTGTTTGTTTTCATAATCAAAGGGAAAACTGTACATAGCAAAAGCCGAGACGTAATATTTAACGTCGTTGAATTTGGAGAGAAGTTAGGTACAAAGTGCGCAGCGACTGCAATAATAATACGGATACGGTGGAAGGGAAAGGAACATTTCGAAGTTCGAAGCAGGGCAGTGTGGACCGAATGAGTACTGTTATTTTCTTTAATATTATTATTCTCTTGAGTTTTTTTTTGGTTTGGATAGTCGGTCATTAGAAATGAACAACTGCTGGACATATTACAACTGATTTTCCGCATGTGGAAGTCTCCCGGTCCTGCTTGTGTGATGTATGCAAATGTTATTATTATTCTTGTTCACTATTATCAGCGGAGAGAGGGAGAAAGTTTTTATTAAATATTTTGCAAATCGACAATAATATTGAATATTGTAGATCAGTATTTCTATGTTTTTAGTGATTTTGTCAGGTTATCGAATGTTGAATTATCTATACAAAATAACATCGCTCTTCTCGTGACTCGACGGAAAATTCACAGAGGTATTTCAAATTTGTATAAATTAATATTTTTTATATTTTGCATGAAATAAACTCTCCAACAGCCCCCATTTTATATGAAGGTGGTCATAACTTGAGTTGCCAATACATTTAGCATCATTATGTGTCGAAGGAAGGGTGCTAGTATTTGAGGGGTGATAACACTTCTTCTGGACACGAGGCTGAAATGCACACCCATAAAGTCAGACTACTGATGAGAACTACCTTCCCCCACTATTGCAATGCAATACACATTTTCTGTCGATAATACAGAACTTGAGCCTAACACCATTGTTTACTGTAAATATGCTTCTTTTGTGTCAGCCAAAGTAGAAATAAGTTTTTCTCAGTACAAAACTTTGCTGGCTTATAATTTGAAAATTTACAAAAAGTATTGGGGCTCATAAGGTGAACTAAAAACAGTATGTGAAATTATCTCAGCATATCTTAGATATTCATGTTTGAAACAATTCAGTTGTAAGGGCATATTTTCAAAATTATTCTGCATTTTTTTAAAAAAAAATAGATCATTTCTATTTTGCATATATTGGTGATTCTTAGATCATAGTCCTACTAGATGGCAGAACTAGTTGCGTGAGTAAAATGTAAAGAAACAACAGGCTGCTTAAACGACTAATCAATCATGCAGCAATCGATGAAGTGCTAAAATATGGTTTTATATTAATTTCATGTACAAATAGGTTGAATAAGATTGTTCCTTCATAAGAATTGAACCCGATATTAGCTACTATGTACATTATCGGTTAAGCCTTCTTATATGTAGAGCTTGCCTTGCATTAATCAAGTGAGATGATAAGCAATTAATCTAATAGATGGCATTGTTATGAACAAAAGTTAAATTTCTTAACGTAAGGGGTCTTAATTTTCTCCTTTCCATCAAGGTATATCACAAAAATATGTTAGCGCTCAGACTTCTGTTGACGCAAACCGGAAGTAGCAAGAAATACCAACAATATTCACGATTTTGAAGGTTTTGTGTCACGCTGACTTCGCTTTCGGTGCTATAGACTCGCCATATCAAGTATCTTGGGTGTCCCAGTAAATAACGAAAGTCAATCGTTCATCGAAAGGAACGAAGAAGTGGGGCCAAAAATCGCGGAAAAAGTAAGAAAACAACATGGCGTTTAGAGTTTTGCGGGTTGCCTATCCTCCATCACTACGCAGACACAGGGCTAGTGGCACGCGCGGAGGGTGTAGACAGAGGTGTCCACAGGGGGGGGGGGGGATTATGGCGCAGACTGCACCATAGAGGGGACTGGGAGGTTACCTTCAAATATAAAATTCAACATTTATATATTTTTCTAAAATATTGGTAAAAAGGTTCACACCTTAAATCCACCATATTGAATAAAATATATAGGGGCAAGGGTGTACACAGATGGGTTTCTGGACGCATGTTGTGTCTACTCAGCTTTGGAGCTTTGGTGGTGGGGGGGGGGGTATTTTTATGATTGAAATTTGACGTGAACAATGTAGCATTGGACACAAGTTGTATGACAGAGCTAACGAAAAAAAGTCTCTGCGCAAGTAGTGACCCGAGACGGCTACACCAATGAACAAATGAGAGTATTGGGATTGTATGGAGGGGATGGTAAGCGACTGCAGTTACCAGCCTTCCCAGCAGCGTGTACTGCTTCGCTCTGCGATTTCCCGCATTTCTCTGACGCTATGCGCCACCTCGCTCCAGACATTCCCGGGACATAGTATAGGGGGAATTGAGCATTAAATTGAGGGGTGTCCAATTCTTGTGTATTACTCTTGTCTTAGACTGTTGCGCGAGTTCTGGTGTGGAGACTGAGAATTATTTGTTTTGGAGCAGGCAATATACACTCTTCAACATAAAGAGTAAGTCTAAAATTGTCATGGAAATTTTGGTGGGAGGATTGAGTATTAAATTTAAGGGGGGAGATATGAAGCTCTTGATAAAGAGTTCAGTCTTGGATTGTCAAGGGATATCTGTAGTGGAGTGAGAGTTCGAATATTATATCACGGACGAACACACGTTTTCGGCGCCGAACGTTCGAAACGAGTAACTATCGCGGGATCTTAAGAAAGTACTGACAGCCCATTAAATTAATATTGTTTAAAGCCTGCAAAGAAATGGATGTAATAATTTCCATAAGGTAATGTGTGTTTGACGTTTTACTCGGGTGAATGTGAAGTTTTATACTATCGCTACATTACAAGACATTGACGATATTCTCGATATTGATTAATGACATCACTTCTTAAATATATAGTGTTTAGTGTTGGTAATAATACTGCTTAATTTAGAGCACGTGCATCATTTGGATGGTGTACTTCTATTAGCAATATTATTGTATTATTGATTTCCTGAACGCTGTAATGTAGTTGTACTAAGTGTAATTCATATGTTAACACCTTGCACGTTACCCGATTAAACAGAAAAATAATTATTATCGAATTCTCATTTATAACTTCTTGTCACGGGACAATGTTACGTTAACAAGTGAAATTTACATTGAAGATAAAATCCATGTAATTATTGCTATGGATTACCAAAATAATTATATTTACCTCGAGCAGAGGGGGCGAGTTCATTGAAGGAGGAACCGTATTATATTCTCGCCCTGAGCTTAGAAATTTCTATCTAGGGTTCTGTAATGTCTCGTGAACCAATAATTGAATCGGTCACGCGGCTGAAGCCAGGTTGAATGTTCTATCTTAAGTTGTGTAACTATTTGTGTTAAATGTGTGGATTTTAAAAATCTTATTCTCCAATTCACAAATACTGTTTAAATGCATATTTATATAATTTAATTTATTACATTTAACCAATCAATATGCTAGCTTTCCGTTATTTCGAAAAGTGAACAATTAATAAAATATGGACAGATCAACATGGTATTGCATTCAGTGCCGGATCTACAAATCTTGGCCCCCCCCGCAAAATATTACCTAAGGCCCCCCTCCACCTACCTTCACACACACACATTATATATATATATATATATATATATATATATATATATATATATATATTACACATATATAATGTGTGTGTGTGTAATTCTTGATCTCGTGTTGACAAACTCACATGCGAGGGCCTACAGGGTGTTTCAAAAGTCCGTTAACACCTCCTATAAAAAGTAAAGGAGTTAGGCTGGGTACAATTGATAGAAACTGGTTAGGCTTAGGGTGAACCACGTTGGTGTGTTGGTTGCATATTGAATTCAACTCAATTTTTTTAAAAAATGGGAAGGGGGTGATGTACATAGGCGCCTATTTGTTAAGAGATTTGGGGGGGTAAAGCTAATTAAAGCATAAATACTGATTTATTTCTGTGTGCGGGAAGAAGGGTAATTTTTTTTAAGGTGGAACCTAATACACTTGAATTAACCTTTGAAAAATAGTAATTGTAATAACTGTATTTGACAACAAAACATATATATCAGGGTACATCGAACTTTATTAGCTGGACAAAAAATTCACTGCACTACTGTGATTATGTAATTATAATAATATAATAATTAATGTAACTTTTGACTAAGAATTTTTTATCATATTCTGTTTATAATATTTATTCTTACAATCATTTATAGGGGTTTAATATCTTCACACATATTTACATAGAAAAGGAAGGCCCAAGATAAAATTTTCATCTGGGCGAGCGATTTTTGACATTTCCGAAGGGAAACAAAGGAGCCTATTTTGCAATGGACTGGCTCATTCAAGAGAATGAAGACTGCAGTATTTCCATGCTTCTTCCTCTATTCTTGCACATATTCATTCATAATATGCCATGCGTTTTCCTTAATTCGTCGTCAGTTTGAAAAAGGAAATACTAAAATAGTAAACGTACAAGCACAAGAAACACACTCAAACTGAGTGATAGTACCACATTATTGATTCTGCCCATTTCAGAGCAGAATCCTGCGTAATTTCCCACCTATTGTGTGTGAAGTTTCTGTGTGCAAAAGTTATGTAATATGTTGGAAGATACGCATTGTGTCCCTTATAAGTGGGTCAAACGAGAATTTGATGGGCCCGGGCCCCTCTGCCCCTCCCTCCCGGTTTGGACACCGGTGGTGATGTGATATACATATATGACACTATTTTCTCATGAAATTGTAGCCTGATTTCATCTAAGGTCGAATTTTTTCCGGCATTGTCCCCGCAAAAAGCTGATCCAGGGTCCAACCAGCATCAAATCAAATGGTACCCGTTTGGGGGGTGGGGGGGTGTAAATGCGGCCTGAGCGTGGTGCTGATCACATCACCTCGATGATGTCTGGCATCAAAAATATGTTGGGGCCTGCCCCTAAATATCCTAAATATGCCTTCATGGCACGGTGCTACATGCACAGGGAACTTTAACTTTACCTGTGATATTGTATTCGTTTCTGTACCTCTGAGTAACTACGTTTATTTTTTATATGCGCATATACGAACCCTCTACTATGTAAATGGCTGAGGGCCTCCCTAAAGGCTTACTTGTCTCCGCTCCCCCTCCCCTCCGCACTGCGGGGTTTTGTGGGTTGTAGATCTGGCACTGTATTGCATTCAAATAAACATCAACTATTACGTATTCATCCAAACTATTGTGGGAGATCTTCATGAATGATTTGGAGGGGGGGTTTAGTGCATCCATGATCTTGAGGTGATGGGCATCCCTGTTTAGGGAAAAGGGACAGATAAATTATAGCGTTCAGGAAAGCTAAAAAAAGTTACTCTGAGTAGACACGCTGTCGTAATTAAATACTTTATAGAGATTATAACATGGTTGGAGGGAACGAATGACATTATTCCGGGCCCGGAAAGACGCATTATATGATTTGGGGGGGATTGCGCCATTGGCCTTAGGAGGATGGGCACCCCTGGGCGTAGATATCCCCACCCAATCTTTGATCTCATTTTGGCGATGGTCTTGAACTTAGCCTCTGGTATTACAAACATAATTTATAGACCTACTTTCTTACTGGCATTGAGGTGCAGTATACAGGCGAGAAGATCGCACCGTAAGAAGTTGCTCAACAATGGCGTAACAACATATCGCGAGGCCCCCATCCGTTGTTTGCTTGGTAACATACATTTGACACCTTTCGATGATAACTGGGGGGGTGGGTTATAACCCCAGAGGTTTCGTATACAATTCAAACATGATTTACGTGCCAGTTATTTCAATAAGTATTAATATATGATGTATTACAGTGGTTATCAAACCTTTTTTCTCATTGTACACCTTAGTCGTAACAAAACGACAGATGTACCTCCGTCATAGGTTTTCTCCGAATAGTGGATTTTGTGGAATTTTTTTTCTGGCTACCTGATTAGTGTTTTTTTCTTATATGTTAGAGACGTGTATCTGCAATTCAGCAAAATGACTTTCGGACTGTATGTGGAAAGATTGTAGACAAATAACCATTAGAATCCTACATTTATTATTTTATTGGGTGTGTTTTCTTTTACAATCTTTAGTTACAAGATGTGAAAAACATGTATGCTAAGAAGTACATAAAGAACTTTAATTTTCATATATTTTTCCAGAGTTATTGAAAATACAGTAAATAACAAAAATAAGTTTATGAGAAACTGTCGAACACCATTTTGGATTTTTTATTGTAAATCCTGAGAGTTTCTAGTGAAAAGGATGTGCCTGCATAGACACAGTTTCTTGATGTCTGGTTGTGTACTGGAAACGTTCAAGATAAGATTCGGCTTCAGATTTAGTCTATTATAGATTTCGAACGAGTATTTTATTTCAAAACATACGAATAAAGATAAAGTAACAAAATCAGCCTTATTTTCCTGTTGACCGTTAAAGCTATGAATTCTGAAAGAATGAAGTCTGCTCTACACACCTGCAGAAGAAATGTTGCCGTTTGGGTATATTTCTCTTCTGAGCTGATCGCATACCCCCTTCAAGTCGTTTACTGGAGGTACGCGTACCACAGTTTCAGAACCACTAATGCATTACTTTATTACATTGCAATGCATTTATTTTTTACAATCTTGAACGGAAAATTACATACAATTGCTAAGTTAAACGATGCCCGATTACGAACGACCAAATCAATCCAATCCAAAAACTCTTTTACATTGTTCTCACAATTTCACATTCTCCGTCGTCATCATCATCGAGGTCGTTCTTTTCCTTCATAATTTGACACTTAAAAGTAGTATATTCATGTTCGGTCACCTTTTTGAATGGAATTTTGCATAAGTTAAGAACAAAACTTTCGCACGCGTGATACACCACCACAGAGGGTCGATTAATAGCATCAACAATGTTCTCTACAACAGTTGATTCCACCTACTAATAAAGCTGATTGCAGATGAAGATTAAGCAAACCTGCTTGAAAAGTTTCGCAGGAATACCAACATAACAACAAAACGAAAATTACTCTGGGGTGGTGCCCGAACCCCGTTACCGTGTATGTTAACTTAAATATCTCAGTGTCAATCGATACTAAATTTTTAGGAACACGTCAGAAAATTATCATATTTAAATAATAATAAATTTATTACGCCTTGCTAAATTTGATAAATTTGTTAAATCATTTATAAATAAAGATAGAAACAATGTATAAGGTACAAAGTTAAATGTTGAAAACTAAAGGGTAAGTTATGACAAAAAGTGTGGAGTTGATTGTTCCGATAAACTAAACGTTATGACGTAATCGAATGAACGCCAATTAAAATTTTAAAATAAGTTGTAACCTTTATGTAAGAAACTAATACCGGAAGTTTTTAATTTTATAGCCTACTTATCAATGTACAAGTATTTGCTAATTGAAAAGGATGTATCAGAACCTTTTAGATAATTTATCAAATCCAACTTATGTATAAACTGCACATTTTATTGTAATTTAAGACATTTTTGTCTTCATGATCTGCTAGTCAGGGGTTCGAGAGTACAGAAATCTGTTATAAATAGAGAGACAAATTTATGATAAATAAAAACCGAGGAGAGCTGTAAATAAAATGTTAGATCAGCGGTATATACCAGCGGTGGAAAAAAAAACGACTAATCTTATCGCTGCTACAGCTAGCAAGTTCAATGAAACTGGAAGTTGAGTAGACATTCGGGAGAAGAAAGGAATGCAGCTTGACAGAGAGCGAAGTTTTCGAACTGAGATTATGTGCCTGGGATATCCCAATTTGCAGCGTCTTCCTGATGTGATCGAAGATAAAACGTTCTTCAGCTGCAAGTGGTAGAAAAGTTTAGGCAAACGTTTCGTTACAAATCGAGAGTTTGTTTCTCGATTTCCGGTTTTTGCGTGTTCTCTACTTAATTTGATGATATTTCACGTTTATTTCGCGAAAAAGCGTTCATTTCGTGGAAAAGCACACATTTCGCATTACGTCACGAATAAAACTCATGCGTATTTCATCATTGGGGGTGTAGTTACGTCCAAAATGTTTAAAAATGAATCTTTTTTTTTTTTTTTTCACATTTCGCGATTTCGCGCATCGCGAAAATTCAATGTCCCTAGGTATAAATATGGCAAAATTTCAGTAGAAAAGGAGTTGTTTGTTGGTATCTGCACCTGTGTGGGTATCAGGCCAGGTGTTGAGTCGCTCATACCCCGCACGTTTTTCTATACTGAGTAAAGTTCTTAAGGACAATCTCAGTCGGATATTTAAGAAGTTATCTCATTCTAAATCTGAAATTACCCGGTTTCTCAGTCTCGCGCTCTTGGTTTTTCCCATGTACACACATTGACTTACCTTAATAAAACAAGATAAAACCTATATCATGTGGTTCGAGTTTTTCTTCTGCCCACCTGAGATAGTTCCAGTGCGGACCTTTGGAGTTCCGTGATGCCGACTACAGGAGCTGAGGACAATTAATTTAGTTCCTGCCACTGCGTGTGTCTGTTTATAGATACAGTGTAGAGTCACTCACACCCCGCAGTTGTGGGAACGTAACAAATTACTCACGAAAATTATATTTAATAATTTCACTAACCCTAAAAATGTATTTCTGTGCTTTCCTGGAGGTGAAATCTGAGGCTGCAGAAAGAAAGGAAGAACTGCTAATACAGCGTGTTCAAAAGTGACGCAACCTCATGGGGAAATATCATGAATTGTTCTTGTTTCGTTATACCTGAATACCCGAAAATACTATTGTCGTTGGTTCATGGAATCTGTAACGCCAGAAGGGAAGGAACTCGATGAATGGTACTGGACTGATGAGGCATGGTTTAATCTGGATGGATACATTAATGCCCAGAAGTCTCGGGTATGGACCAGTGACAACCCACATGCGATGAAGGAGTTGCCTCCGCATTCACACAAAATTGGCGTTTGGTGTGACATTCTTTGAACAGACAGTGGACCTCTGAACGGTATGCGACAATGGTGAGAGAATTTGTTAACACGTTGTCAGCTGAGAAGTTGGAACGCACATTGTTTCAACAGGACAATGCCACAGCCCACACAGCTGGGAACACAATGCGTTACTTGGAAGAGTGTTTTCCAGGACGACTGATCTCAGTGGGGTTATGGCCACCGCGATCTCCAGATTTCCTTCTTGTGGGGTTAACTTAAGGACTTCGTCTACGTTACTCATCCGCACAGTATTCCGGAATTGAAAGACAATATTCGTAGCTGTGTAGGTAACATCTCACAGATAACATTGAAAAGGATTTTCAACAACATGATTCGTCGTGTCCACTTGTGTGAAGAAAGAAACGGCAGTCACTTCCAGCACTTAATGTAAAAAATTTAATAAGAAATGTTTTCCCATAAGTTTGCGTAACTTTTTGAACACCCTGTATTATCCATTCCCTCCTCGAGTTGAAAACAATGAAGCATTTAAATGCCTCACACTTGCTTGCTTCGTGGCAGTTGGATGTACTTTTAACGTATTAAAGTCGGGAGAGCTTTTTATTCATGGAAAGCATAAATGGGTAAAAATGTGCAAGCAAGTTATCATGAAATTTTATGTAAATCTTTCACATGAGAAATACAACAATAATATTTATTTTTTCGGGCTCCTTAGGATTAGGCCCCACCCGCCTGTATGATAAGTCCCTGATTTGACATATTCACTCAAATTATAAAGTTTAAGTAGAGTTTAAAGCCAAATAAAAACAGGATGTTTTAATTTTTTGCCTACAAAATTTAGCCATATCCATCTTTTTCTCACTCTGTTTTTTTTTAAATTTTTCGTATCAACCCCCTAGAGGCGAAGCCCCCGGCGGTCAAACCTTGCTACGCCACTGTTGCTCAAATCTCTTGTATTGCAGGAAAGTGAAAAGAGACGGTCCTAAATTGTTGTTTTCGATCTCTTTACAGGGAGACACAATTACAGGTTAATGAATTTGACTTGGGACAATCCGCCCATGGTGCACAGAACTGAGACGGGATTCACCAATATGAAGCTTCCTCAATACCGAATGAAGTTTTTGACAACAGAAGACGAGGATACGAAACGTAAGTGAATGGAGCAAATGCATGTGAATTTAATGATTAAGAGTAAATTTTGTATATCCAGAGCCAGAGGATGCTAGTAGTGACGAATTGAGGGATGGTATTGAGTGATTTATTTTAGCATTTCTGCCACTTTTGACTAATCGCGAAGATGATGAGTGATGATATGATGAAATTGATGAACACTCACAAAGAAGTGCAATGCCCAGGTCAAACCCGGGGTCCCTGGGGTTGTAGCGCGGTGTGCTAACCACTCCGTCACGTAGGTCGGCGAGGGATAGTATTGAGATGAGATGAGCAACGGCATGCACCCGGGTTCGAAACCCGGCCTGCCTATTGGTGTTCTTTCTGAGTGTTTTATTATCAATTTCATTATTATCCACACTCATCCTTATTTTCGCGAAGAGCCAAAATTGCAGAAATGTAAAGCAAAATAAACCAATGAATCAAGAAAAGGTCCGTTTAAAGCCAGGGTTGTTAAAGATGCAGGAATTTTAAATAAATTAAATTCCAGTCCAGGAGTGAAAACCAGTAAGTGACGCATGCTCCAATTGTGGGAAAATAACTATTACTTTATTTCATTTCAGATCCAAGAAATGTAATATAAGCGTAGTTCAGCGCTCTCTTCTCCTATATGAAGAAATTAGAATGTAGAAATGCTCATTAATGTCGTCGCAGAGCAAGCTGTCCTTTTTCCCACAATTGCCGCATGCGCAGCGTGTACCGCATGCGTTTAGGAGACGCCTCTGCTATGACGTCTCGGTCTTGTTACAGTCACGGACACTTCTGATATGTAAAAATCCCACTGTGGGTCTATGTGATCGTTACAACCCAGAAGTGTCCGTGACTGTACCATGCCTAATATAATGTTAAACAATGTTTACTATGTCCATGGCCACACGGAAAGACACGTTGGTTCATGATATTGGCGTGACAACGGCGATTGCGACGATGATTTCATCCCGCGTTCACATTGTTTTATCAAATACACGATGAACACGTACGACAATTTAATTATTTAATTAAACAATTACGGAAAGACAAACCTAAATTCATTGATTATTTGATAACACCCAGTTGGATAACGTTTTCCCTAAATCGTTCCGATGGGATGATTACTTGCAAGTAAGAGCTCGAACTTGTTTCGACTCTGTTCCGCCGACCTCCGTGGCGTTGTGGTAAGCACGACGCGCTACGAAGCGAGAAGTCCTTGGTTCGAATCTTGACGTGGGCATGAGCGTTCTTTGTGAATCTCTCTACAATTTCGTCATATCATCACTCCTTATTTTCGTCGCGATTAAACTAATCGCCAGAAGTCTTGCGATTCGTACGAATGATTACAAAATGACAATCAATAAGCCTTTTAAGTATTACATTAAAAATAATATGAACAATAACAGATTTTGTTGAGCAGAACGTAACTACAAGTTTTACACACAAATAATATGTGTATTGTTAGTGCAAAATTATGCAAGATGTGAAGAAATACCTTCATCCGAATAAAATAACATAATTTGCTCTATCGTTTGATTTGGTGAATATTTCTGTTCAGCGTATAGTTCTGTTTTGTCTGCCTAGGTAGAGATATCAGTTGAGAGTCTAATTCTGTGTTGTCGGCCTAGGTATATATATATATCTGTTGAGCGTCTACTTTAGTATTGTCTGCCTAGGTAGGGATATCTGTTGAGCGTATACTTATGTTTTGTCTGCCTAGGTAGAGATATCTATTGAGCGTAAATTTCTGTGTTCTCTGCCTAAGTAGAGATATCAGTTGAACGTCTACTTCTGTGTTATCTGCCTAGGTAGGAATATCTGTTGAACGCATACTTATATGTTTTGTCTGTCTAGGTAGAGATATCAGTTGAGCGTCTACTTCTGTGTTGTGTGCCTAGGTAGAAATATCTGTTGAACGTCTACTTCAGTGTTGTCTGCCTAGGTAGGGATATCTGTTGAGCTTATACTTGTTTTGTGTAGCTAGGTAGAGATATATGGTGAACGCATACTTCTGTGTTTTTGCCTAGGTAGAGATATCAGCTGAGCGTCTAATTCTGTGTTGTCTGCCTAGGTAGGGATATCTGTTGAGCGTCTAGTTCTGTGTTGTCTGCCTAGGTAGGGATATCTGTTGAGCGTCTACTTCTGTGTTGTCTGCCTAGGTAGGGATATCTGTTGAGCGTAGATTTGTGTTGTCTGCATATGTAGGGACATCTGTTGAGCGTCTACTTTCTAGGTGGAGATTTCTATTCATTGATTCATTGATTTAGTTAATTTCACTTCGCTCTTCTGTCACTTTTGGCTAATCGCGAAGAATGGTGATATGATGGAATGGATGAAATTAGACACATATAGAGACGAAGCAACAAGATCCCCACGTGAGTAGAGACGCCAGAGCCTCGTTAGTCTGCAAAATTTAGTCCAGAATGTACTACGTGAAAGGGAAGTTGACATTTAGGCGCCTTTTAAAAGCATCATCCCCTTACAAACCGAGATTTCTGATCAGTGTCTGCTTCTGAGTCATCTGCTTAGGTAGGGATATCATTTGAGCGTCAGCTGCTGTGGCGTCTAGTGTCTTCCTTCGTGGAGATGCATGTAGAAGATCGTCTGTTGCCGTGCTTACCAACGACTCAGAAGCAATCCCATAAAACCCTATGTTTTGTCGTTGCGTTGAAGTTGGTGAAGATACTGTCATTTACGAAGTGTGTAATAGGAAATCTGAATCACCCTGTATATACAGGGTGTCGCAAAAAGACTTCAATAATGCTTGGGTTTTGATAGATATCATAAAACAAGTAACTGTTCCTCATAAACTTTACCTCGAAAGGGCTTAGTTTCTACGCTATAAGCGCTTAACATCTAACCTGTATTTATGCAACCCAACACAGCAAACGACCGCTCTGACATAACTTCTAAGGGCGTGCGGCAGGGTTGCCACTAGCGTCACTTGGCAGTCTTCCCTGAGCAAAAAACAAAAGGTTATCGATACTATAGCATTGACAATATTATTTTTTTAAAACCCACACTTGTAACACCAATAATTTTCCTTACATGCATACCCATCAGTCATCTTTGAAAATTGTAGGGAGTACGTGTTTAGTGAATCCTTCTTGCCACTGTTTTCCAGAATTCCTATTGTTTGTTGGATATTTTGTGACCTTGGCCTCATAACGCTTGCTCTGTGTTTCTTACACGGGCGCTGTAGACGCACGTACGAATTAATATCGTACGAATTACTCACTCACGTTTCGCCAAAACACATTTATCTGAGTGTACATGAAATACTTTACTTTGCATGTGAATAAGATATTTCGTTCAACAGAATGATCCTAATTTAGTTTTCTTGAAATACCATTATCTTATACACCACAGTGATTAACGTAAGTATAGATTTAGTTCTTAATAAGGAGATGATCCCTTTGTAAGTTCTATTCTGAATTAATGTATGCCTAAACGACGTTTGGCATTTTATTGCAAGAGCCCTTAACGTTATTTTGTCTTCAGTAAGGGCTTGTTTCCGTATTATGTGACGGACTTGATTAGAAATTACGGGACATGCCAAGGAATAATTTCCTAACAAATTGTTATATTTGTATTTGTTCGTTCGTAGATTTCATCAACATCTTTCGCAAGCCTCTTTTGCGATTATTGATATTGCATGACAGTCGAAACAAGATGGAGACTTTTTAGAATGAACATTCTTGAATTTCAGACCTCATTTATTGGAAATTCTTTGTCTTGGTCAGTGTGTAAGTACTGTAAATGCTTGTTACAACATTGCAAGTATCATTATTCTTTGTAAGATTGCAAAGTGACTCTAGTGGCAACCCTGCCGCGCTTCCCCTGGTGGTTAGGTCAGAGCGGTCGTTTGCTGTGTTGGGTTTCATACATACAGGTTAGATTTTAAGCGCTCATAGGGCAGAAACTAAACGCTTTTGAAGTAAAGTTTATGAGGAAAAGTTACTTGTTTTTATGATATCTACCAGCACCCAAGCGTTGTTGAAGTTATTTTGAGTTAGCTGAGTTACACCTTGCGAATTCCAAGACACATAAGGCTTTACGCTCAGGAGTCATCTCCATCTGTACTACCAGCGTCGTGCTGCGGCGGAGTTACGAAACATCACCTGCGAAGTAGAAACAAAAACTGTTTGAGTTACCTTTCGTTTTAAGGTATGTTTCATTTCTGTAATGCCTCCCCGATGGCGCAGTGGTAGCGTCGTCGCCTTGTAATCAAGGGGTCCCGGGTTCGATACCCGGTGGAGGCACAAGTGGTTCGGATCCCACTTTAAACTGTAGGTCCAGTCCCAATTAGCCTTACTGTGCATAAAGTGGACTTAAAACAACAAATCAAATCAAATCATTTCTGTAATGATATTAATTTGAAACACCCTGTATGTACTATTAAAGAGTATTACGAGTTAAGTTCACATTGGGAAGGAAAATGTAAAATATCTAATAAATAATAATAAAAAAAGACGAACCAGAACGGTCTGTTGGCATTTCGGGCGAGACGAACGGGAAGGTTTCAGAAATTTGCTCCGGTCCATTTTGAGTTCTGAAGGACTGCAACATTTTAACGTTTGTTTCTACGGGGCGTTCGTTTTGGCTCCGGGCCGAGATAGCGCGTGAACAACTTTTAGCAAGTCTGAAAACACAGGTTAGTACCCGTTATGCAATAATTGTATACGTGCTAAAGATATGTACGTAAATAAGCGAGACGTTACGGAACGAGAATGCCGGCATCTGCTGCATGTCCCGCGCTATCTCGGCCCATAGTCAAAACGAACGCACTGTATTTGGAATTAGAAATATGAAAGAACAAAAATCAACGCCAGATGGCACGACCGAAATAAACGAGACAATGAGGGTAAATATCATTAGCGGACGTATACTATAACTATTAATAATTTTGAATATTACAAAGAAATTAAGTTTGAAATGATGCGATGGAAATTTGAATAAACTCTATTTATTTAGGCATCCTTATTCATTTCTTTAAAGGGGAAACTTGTGGGATTTATTAGAACAATACAATTTTACATCTTCTTACATCTTAGCCTTAGTAAATCCTGATATTTCTCCATGACCAGGTAATCGTTTAAAACCATGTTTTTTTTTAAGTTGATTGATTCATTAAAAGTTTTTGGGTGTGTCGGCTGCATGGCCATTATGTACCTTTCAGTATACAGTGTGTATCTAAATTCCTATAACAGACTTTGAGGGCTTGTAGTGGGGACCAAAACGTTTAAGTTTAGCATAGGAACTCATGCCGGAAACGTACCGTTTCCCCGCTACAAGCAAAACCCAAACCACAAATTTGGGCGCAAGTCGATAGGTCGTGGTGGCCCAAATCCTTGGCCTGCACGTTCGTCGGACTTGACTCCGCTCGATTATTTCCTGTGGGACCACATGAAGAGCCTGATTTACGAGACCCCGGTGGAATCAGAGGAAGACGTGCTGGCGCGGTTTATGGCAGCGGCGGATGTTTGACTAGCAGGTGTTGGTGATCGTGTGTACGAGAACATGATACGTAGGTACGGTGTTTGTGTTGAAGTCAATGGTCGCCACATCGAGCCCTTCTTGTAAGTGAACGCTGCAGCTATGCAAAAACAACGTACAGTAAGCTGCAGAAGTGGGAGAGTTCAACGTGTGTTGTGGTGGTGTTTTACTTGTAGCGGGGAAACGGTACGTTTCCGGACATGGATTCTTATGCAAAACTTAACCCTTTTGGTGCCCACTACAAGCCCTCAAAGCCTGTAATGGGAATTTAGATACACCCTGTATAGGATGAAGTTCTTACCTAAGAGTTAAATAAAGGAGGGACGTAAAGATACCTTTTGAAAACTTAAAATTGCAAGATTGTAAAGGGACGTACACAGGAAAAAAACAACACACTTCCTCACATACAGTGGGAGAGACCAGCTCTTCTTAAAAAGGTAAAAACGTTTGTTAAAACACTGTCGCCATCTACCAACAGAAATTATAAACAGCTGGGATAATTAAAAGTCTGCCTGAGGAAAGCCAAATAGACACATTCAATAAGAATATGCCTAACACTTGAAACGATATTACAGACGCGACAGATTGAACGGCCCAGCACTTGCAGGAAGTGACCATGAGTGAGACGGCGGTGTCCAATTCGAAGTCGAGTTAAGACGACTTCTCGGCTGGAGAGACGGGGAACGCCAAGCAGCAGTGGTGGGCTCGATAGCGAGAAGTGTGTCTCCCCTTATCTCACACCACTCTGCCTGCCACGTTTCAGCAACGAAAAACATTCTGCAGGTCCCTAGCTGGCAGAAGGTGGACGAGAACATCACGGCAGCTTCGTCCCCCTTGATGCCCACGTGACTAGGAATCCAACAGAAGCGAACTTCAGCTCTGGCGAACATAGGCCGTCACACTGCACTACAGTATGTCTGGAATTGGGCAATTCCAGACTTTGGAACACACTGGCTGAATCTGTGCACACGACTTTCTTCAAGGCGTGAATATCTGCAAAATCCAATGGCTTTAGGAGTAAATACAGTTCTGTTGTGTCGAAGAAGAAGGTGCACACTGTTCAAAATGCAATTTGTTAGGATTTTTATGGCTTAAAAATCACCAAAATATGCATAATAAAATATGCTCTTATGACCTAAAATTTTACAAAATATGCACTATAATTTGAAAAATATGCCATTATAACTGGACTGTTCCAAACATCAATATCTAAATGCTGAGATATTTTCACATAGCCTACGTAGGGAAAGCGGGGGCTAGTTGCAACAGAGGTAGGTTGCAACACTGTTAATATCTCCTCAACGTGAAGAGTTACAAGAACGAACTTGCCCTTCGCGCATTTTTGGAGGAAGGAAAGTTCTAGATTGTTGGTGCACGCCAGCTGATAACAGTTACGGGAAAGAAGAATTGTTGTTTTCAGACCAGGTGAGTAAAATTTGAAGAATTTATTTTGAAGTGGCTGGCGACTAGGACAAGTAACTGTCGTTGACTATGTTGCTATTAATGATACACATGTACTTTCACCTGTAAAATAATATCAGCCATGTTTACAATGAGATTCATGTTGAAGACATTTTCATCCTTTTGTTAAGTAAAGTGGGTGAGGGGTAAGTTGCAACAGGTGGAAGGGAGTGGGTACAGTGTATAGAGTGTGACGGGTGGGCACAGTTCAAGAAATGTGCGATAGAAGATGCGTTTTATGTCTGTCATCATTGTTTCTCAGATTAAAAAAAAGTGTTTCTTTTGTTTGTATACTCCTTTATCTAGCGTACATTTGTAAACAACAAATATGCTAATTTTAGGTCTATGCCTACTTCAAGTTTAAAATATTGTTACAATGTCAGCATATGTTGAACAGTTTCTAACATAATATTCATATCGTTTTTTGTATCATTTGTTAAATAAATTAAGATTTACGTTCTTACTTTCATTTATGTTTCCATGTGTTGCAATAAAAGTTAGGTGTTTGGAAATTTTAAATTTCCAAGAAAAGTACATGCGTGTCGAGGTTCTCAAATTATCTTTGCAAGTGAAATGTATCCCGCCTTTCAACTACAAAGTTTCGTGGACGTATGTTGAAAAGCAAAAAATATACAATTTTTTTAAGTTGAACATTTTAAAAGTGTTGCAACCCCCCCTCTTCCCCTACTATTTTTAGTTCACTTTATGAGCCCTGAGTTGTAATGCACAATAAATACTGTCTCTAAATTTTCAAATAAAAATGAAAAAGATTTTGCTCCAGTCTAAAGAAAAAAAACCTCTCCAGTAAACATAGGAGTAAGAATGAATCCACTTCGAAAATGACTGTATATTTCTTGAAAATGCAAGAATATGCTGAATATGACCGAAAATCCATCAAAATATGTTCTATCACGCAGAAATGGCCAAATATGCCCTCAAGAAGCACCTTCATTTTATTAGTTTCTTCATAATATGAATTTCTATATTTTCGGGGAACACATCACACTTACCAAAAGAGGGATTTATAATGCGTACATGCAAAGAGTTCAAAAATGTCGGAAGCTTAATGATGCTTTATAATGCTTACGTTAGAGCGAAAATTGAATACGCAAGCATAGTGTGGCACCCTCAAACCCAGCAAGATATAAACTAAATAGAACAAATTCAAAGTAAATTCTTAAGACACTTAAAGTACAAACTAAATGGTATATACCCTCAAATGGAATCCCGTGAGAACCTTCTCAGATATTTTAACTTAACAACTCTCAACAACAGACGCATCATGCATCAGCTCATTTTCCTCCACAAAATTTTAAATAATCTTATTGAAGCTCCTTTCGCCCTGTCACAGCTCGACTTCTAATTCCCCTCAAGCAAATTCAGCCTCCGTCGTAATAGAACCAACTCTCTGACAATATCCCAAATTTGCAATATGTGTAAAACATTTAATGATACCATCAAAAATGAAAACAGTGTGGACTTATTTTGCCCGACCGCAATTTTGAAAAGGAATTTACGTACTAAAATTACATAAATTACGATAGAACCTAAGATGTATATGTTTGTTAAATGTTTTCTGTCTATATGTTTTCTGTGCAATATTTCAATAATGTTATCACAAATTATTGTATAATGAACGCCATTAATGGGTAATATACCTGTTGCGTTCAATTTCGTAAATAAATAAAATAAAATAAAATAAAAATAAAATATGCTGTCATAAAATTTCTAGCCCTCGTATTTAGTAACGATGTGTACTTTTCCCGTTTTCCCAGTTGTTGACTTCCCTGTACAGACTACATGTTTAAATCTTAGAAGAAAACTCACAGGATAGTACAGTAATAGTTACAGGGCGGATCAGAGCCCAACATATCCTAGCAAGTTAAAAATAAGGCCCTTTGCGCACAGGGATGGAATGCAGAGGAGGGAGTGGTTTTCCATTAGTGTTGTTCTGTCGTAACATAAGTCGTACAATTCGGCATCTCCCTTTGTACATTAATGCATTCCCTGCAAGGTGTTGTGATAGTTGACAAAGTAAAAAATTAGCCAACTCAAAATTCGGAAGATAACTACCATACCACTGTAATGTAATGTTCAGGGCATTACAAATTAAAGCTACTGGGAAGACATTTTAATAGAATAGAATAGAATGGGTCTTTATTTAAGCAATGTCTCAATATAGAATAAAATAATGAACATGATAGTACAATATGGATAATACAAATGTTATACAATGATAGTGAATTGAATAGTATTTATCTTGTGAAATAAGGATATGTAATGAGTAGGGAAAGGATTTTAAGGTGCAACATTATGGTCGGGAAAGGGAATAAAGGTTCTGAAAATGTTTTCGAAAAGGTTTCCATAAAAAAGGTACTGATAAAATGCCTTTATTCATTGCTCTCTTCATCACCATCATCATCATCATTCTTCATTGGTAGGGGGTGGTGTAAGTATCGTCCCGTGGGACTCGGCTTTTCCTTTGTAGTGAAGTGCTAGGTAGAAGAGGTGAATTTTATGTGTGATTTGTTGTAATGGGTTGTTTTCCCGCTGCAACTGCAACAGCTGAGATTTCTAGGGTTTGGAGAGAAAGGTTTGCTCCTCTGAACTTGGCTGGAGCGTGAGGTTTGAGGTTTTGCCTCGTAGAAGTGAGGGGTTTGGTTGCCTCCTTGGAGGCTGAGTGTGCTGGCAGGTTGTTGTGGGTGTTTTTGCTCTCTCGGCTGGTGTGAGAGGTTAAAACTTTTATGGGTTTTGAGGCTTGATTTAGGTTTCTCTTGCCAGGAATGGACACAATGTACCATGTATAAGCAATGGTTTTGGATAAATACGTACATGGAAAACATACAAGAAAACATACGAGGTGATCATACAAGGTGTGTACATGGAAAACACGCAAGAAAACATACGAGGTGATCATACAAGGTGTGTACAGTGGTGGAAAAAAGTTCTTCCCCATAAGACTTTAATGGCAGTAAATAATGCCGGAAGGGTAGGCAACACACATTGCACCATTAGGTGATCGGGTGATTCTGTCTGTCTCAAGAGCAACTCGTCTTTCATGCAAAAGCCAACAGGCACAGGAAATGTAGGAAAGTCACGTGACTTGTCAGGTGGAATGTTGTTCTTCAGAAATTCGCCTTTTCTCAAGCCAGGTCGCAGAACCGACAAGAGCTACACGTTATATCTCCGAAAATGATTCCCCTAAAAACGTTGAACGAGACGCTAAAACAATTCTTGCCTTAATTACTGTATGTGCCGCAGTAGCACAGTCGTTAGGACGTTTTATTACCATGCGAGAGATCTGGGTTCGATCCCCGACGGGTGATAATCGGAATTTTGTCCACCTGTTCAAGCTGCTTCGGTGCCCACCCAGCGTCGTATAAAGTGGGTACCTGGAGGAAACTCTGGGGAAGGGGGGGGGTATGGTGGCCAGGGGCATGGTGCTGATCATATCATTCCCACCTTCCGCCTGATGAAGAAAGCGTGGGGCCCTAACTCCACTAACTCCACACCCCCTATACGCCTTCATGGCTTTGTGCAAAGCACAAGGTAGGACTTTGCTTATTAATTTACTATACATCCCGATTTTGTCGGAACAAAACTTCCCAATCTCTACGTGGGCTTTCTTTCAAGTTCCGTAGGGATGTGAATAGGCTCCAATATTTCTTGACACAATTCATACATGTTATATTTCCTTATAAGAACAACAGCCGATATATTTTGTGTGCGTGTGTGTAGGGGGGGAGGGGGGTATAATCCAAACATGTGAGGTGATCCTTTTCCCACTACTCACTCCATTCTCAGAAATAAATCTCAATTCCACACACTGAATATGCAGCACTTTCTACATCTTAGCATGCAAATATCTACATAGTAGCAAAGTAATGTGTGGAGAGAGAAAAATTAACGATTTGTAACGGCACTCTGGAAATTTTTTAGTTTATTTTTTTTCAATTTGAACTGACATTCATAACATTCATTAACAATCCCAATTTTGACAAACGAATAGCTTAGTCGTTCTGCTACTTTCAATTCTTCATTATCGTAGTCACCGTAACTCTCTCTCTCTCTCTCTCTCTCTCTCTCTCATCCTTCCCGATGGCGCTGTAGTAGAGGAGTCGCCTTGTAATCAAGGATTCCCCGGTTCGATACCCGGTGGAGACACAGTGGTTAGGATCCCACTTTAAACTGTAGATGCAGTCTCGATTAACCTCTGGGTGCATAACGTGGACTTAAAATAGCAAATGAAAATAAAAATAAAAATCACCGTAACTCTATACAAAGCCAGAGGATCCATTTTTGAAACCTGTTGAGGCTTAGATGTAGCATTGCATTCGTATCATTTCCCATCATCTTCATCGTCGCGATTATCGCAAGAGGTAAAAATGCGACACAAAATAACCCAAACAGAAGCTTGGAATCAATCTGAATATTGGTTACGTTGGATACGTGGTGGAATTGTTTTAAATATCACTTCCTGTGATGTAATAGGGTTTTTGATTAGAGACCATTTGTATAATACATATCATTGCTGCGAACAATAAGTAGTTTCACGTTCACCACACTCTTCGGTTGTTTAGAAATCGTAAGGAAGAAGGATCTCTGAATTTCCGCTTTCACGTGTCAATGAAACTTTAAAATAAGTTCAGTGTAGGTCACAAAAGAGATTTACATATTGTTATGATATCTTTCAAACACCACGAAATCTAATTCCAATAGAATACGATACTACTCCTTACGTTCCTGTAAATGTTCACCATTAGTCTGGCGAAAAAAAGTAACGAAGATTTCCGTATTTCCTTGAGGAAAGATAAGGCGTCTGCTTGTAGGAAGCAAGCACCAACTGCTTCGATCAATGACCTTCACTGCCAGAGTGACTCACAGCTGGCCTTCCCTCGTTCCAGTGTGCGTATAAAACAGGTATTTTATTTCGTTCGTTCCAATACACAGTTATACCAAGCTATCATTCTAATATTTTCGTAAAATATGTAGTAAACAAGTTGTATACATTATGGTCTTCCAGTGTGTTGTTGCCTCCTGCTATTTACACGTGGGAGATGGGGGTGTTGTAAACATTTCTGAACCCAAAGGTCGAGCACGAAGGAAAAGTTGTGTAAGCATTGGAGGCAATAACAAGGTAATAGAAGTTGAAGGTTGATTGATTGATTGATTGATTTAGTTTATTTTACTTCGCGTTTTGTGCCTCTTGGCTAATTTGCGAAGATGGGGATGAGTAATGAAATGATGAAATTGATGAATGGACATTCACAAACAACCAAGCCCGACCGGAATTCGAACCCGGGACCCTTTAGAAGTTGAAGGAAATGCTGGAATGAATTATATCAGAAATTGAGTAAAAACTGTTCTCATCACGCATAGGGCTATCAGATCGCTCTTCAGCGGAGAGTAAGACAAATTGTCTCAAAATGTTGGACACGAACGTATTTACTAGGACATCTTAGCATATAACAAGAGTATGACATCTTCAGTTCAAAAATTAATGTTGAAGTGAACAGTTGAGTTCAAAATTCCTCAACTGCTAATTAATAGCACGGCTGTATGTGATTTCAACTTGTGTATGTAAGACAGAACTTTTTTCGTCGATGTGGGGCCAGGAAGAGAAAACAATCCATGAATTCGGGAAGGAAAAAATTCACAATTTCGTAAACAAAGTCTGGAAGTTCTTGTTTATTAATATGTAAAAAACTACTATACACTGGGAAAAAACAGAATTGTGTGCCTTATTTCTCCAATAAGGAGAGTAATTACTTGTTACTTCGAACAAATTACCGACACTTATATCGATAAAACTTCACAAAGTAAGCATTTTTATACATATATCCGGACTTTTCCGGATCTAGAAAATCGTGAAGTAATTTCTGAGCTTTTCCGAACATCCAGTAGCAACCATGCACACTCTTTGATTTAAGCATACTTCTCCAAGGAACCACATTATCTTAGACTTGCCTCAGTTTTTCTGTTTCTCCATCTAATTTGAAGTTACGTGATGCCCAAAATACGTATAAGGCATTTGAGATTTCTTTCAAATTCCTTCCGGAGGCCAGACACAACTATAAAATGTAGGACACGTCCGGAAATAAGAATGATTCTTATAAGTCTTTTTATTTTCTTATTTAGCGTCGTTTTTCTTTCACCTCTTGCTAATCGCGACGACGAGGATGAGTGATATGATGCAATTGATGAAGGGGCACTCACAAAGAACACCCATACGCACGACGGGATTCGAACCCAGGACATCGGACATCGTAGCGCACTGTGCTAACCACTCCGTCACGGACGGAATTCTTATAGCCCTAATCGTTCCTCAAGCATTTTTCCTATCTTTAACTACACACGAAACATAAAGAACAATCTAAATAAACAGGTACCAGTTCACACTCTAACCGTAAAAAAAACATATGCACGCGAAAATGCAAAATAATATTTATTTTTAGGTAGTTGTGATTTATTATTGTATATTAAAGAAATATATTAGTGATAAAATGACGGAAGTAGAGGAACATCTCCAATGAAACACTCATGCCTTATGGATATTTGTATTTCTTGCCGAACAAGGTTCCGAGTTGACTTCCGACCAAATGGGTCCATTGTGTATGTTCATTCATGTCTTTAATGTAATCATAAATCGTCGTCATGAATAATTTAACTTCTGAGGAAGAAAACTGAGGTAATTACTAATAAAAACAATAACAAAACAAATTTGATCTTAAAGCCCTGGCTTTGCGCTACATCTTCCATCACGGGGATCACATGCGTGCGCCCAGGGGGCCCAGGGGGAGAGCAAATGCCCCCCTAATCATGGACGTCTGCAGATTTTTTCCACGAAGAGACAAGCAAGGTATTTTTCCATGGGCCATATTACCCCGATAATTGTGTTGCATTATCGCATTCCTGCATCCTCATTATAATAATTAATGTAAATTATTATGACTGAAATCAAATTATACATGTGAAAACGTACTTTTTGGTTGACATTCGTTTTCTAAGGGAAAGATGTGTCAATCCTTGCCCCCCTTCCAGACATCTATGCCCCTATATTATTATATTTTCACCTAGAAATTTAGGATAGATGAATCCTATCGCCGTTATTAAACTATATTATACTCTTAAAGAAAATTAAGTATTTTCAAGCCGATGAAAGTTGAAAGCAACTACGGGGGAAGGGGGTGCAGTGGCGAAACCACAGCCCCCCACAACCTTGAACGGGAATCAATTTTAGGGGCAAACATGGAAGTAAAGCAAAGCAAGAGTAGCAGAATCTAAGAGTAGCAGGACAAAAGGATACTCAAGATGGATTTTGTTTTCACGTCTTTCTTGCATTATTTCTTCCAGACTGCCAAGAGCACCTGCGGGGGGGGGGGGGACAGAGCTGCAATTGCCCCCTTGATTTCAAATTTTATACAAATATAAATACCTTTTGTAAAATGTTCTTGCTCGCTTCGCTCGCAATGTGTGCTTTTTTTGCAGTCTAGTCAAGTTCAGAGCCGTAGCTAGGGGTCGACGGGAGTTAACCCTGGACGCCAAACGATCTAAATGAAAAAAATTGTAAAAGAGAATAATATGGAGCTCCATGAATTTTTTTCCCCATATTAAATCGACATTGTTTTCATTTTGCAAAAATATAGATCTGAAAATTTATTGGTCGCTTCGCTCGCAATTTGTTTTCTGTAATGCATTTTAAATTACCGAGGAGAGAAGTACTGCTGCTAAAAGGTTTTCTCTTAAGTGCATGAACAATTGTTTGGAGGAAAAGGAACGCGCACATTTGAGAGACAATTTATATGATTTTTACTGTTGGTATATAAGTATATATATGTGTGTGTGTGTGTGTGTGTGTGTGTGTGTGTGTTGTATATATATATATGTATGTATGTATTTATATGTGTGTGTGGGACGGGGGGAGGGGTGTATATATAAACACACCCATCAATGCAATAAAATTTAAACAAGTGAGATGAAATTACGTTATTCTTTTCCGGCCTGAACTATCATCAAGGCTATCCCCCCTAATCAGAGAGTCTGCGCACGCCTATGACGGGGACTGACACTTTACGTAGGAGTAGACACGCTTCGAACAATTTGATGATATCGCGATTACGTAATGGATGTGCAGCCACTTAACTGAACCCTCCAAAATTCACATTTTATTACTAAATTCTAAATTAGCATAATATCACATAGTTTACCTATTAATACCTTTGGTGCACTTTGTGGATTGTGCATTAATCAACATCAGGTTAATCGCGGCAGGCAAAGTGGAGGGAAAATGACAATGAAACACAACGAGGCCCTTGGTTCCCAATTAATGAAACTTTGTCTACATGCAACTGAGTCGCTGCGTGAAATCGCTGAAAATGTCATTTATTAATTTCTTAATTTTGCTTATTTTATATTGCTTTTCTAGCACTTGGCGTCAACAAAGGCGATGAGGATGATTAATGAAGTTATGAAATGGATGATTTGACATGATGATCCATGTCTTACACAAAATTCTAAGTTGGGACTAATGAATATCGATTCGTCTTATCATTTGTCAAGTAGTTACTTTTAACTCCAATCTTTTTCAAGGACTTCTGGGTTGACAGCATGTGTGTTGCGCGATGATGATTCGACGAAAACCACCATTTCAGATAACTTTCCTGACAATGACTCTAATATCAAAAAAGAGAACATTTTCTTACGAATAGCTGTTGTTAAGAAACCAATTCCTGAATTTTTTTCTGGTAGTCTCACGGCACCCAGCTGTCGTTTGTTATGGCTGGGCCTGGGGGTATGACTCACGCTGCTGTCAATACTCAATCATTCCCGAGAATCCAGGTCTGCCAGGCAAATCCAAGAGACAATTTTGTTATTTGGGTTGCATAGACAACAGGCTTTAAGATGTTACGATATCGTAGGTCTCGTGGCCCAAGAACTACTTTCCATGACTGTACATGGAAAACATACAAGGGTTGAACATGCAAGGAAATCATACAGTGTAAATCATGGAAACATACAAGGAAAACATACAGTGTAAATCATGGAAACATACAAGGAAAACATACGAGGCGAGCATACAAGGTGTGTAAATGGAAAACATACAAGGATAAAACATACAAGGAAAACATACAGTATAAATCATACAAGGAATTCAAATTGAGAGGTTATTTAGACGAAAAGGACATGATGTGGTACAGTGTCTCTCAAAAGTTTTAGGACAACGACATTTTAAACTAGGCAACCCAATTTACACAAGGCGTTCGTGGGTTGCGTGTAGAGTTAGGCTCAATTTCAGGGTTGCCACATGCACAATAGATATTTATAAAATACGCGAAAGAAATAAAAACAAGTATTATTGCATAAAATTATTAAAAATATCACTATTATATCGCAAGAGACAAAATTCTTTCCCAAGGGGAAAAAATAGGTTTTCTAGTATTTCATCGCTGATGAGTCTACAGAATGGAAAAGAGGTGAGAGGAAACAAGAGGGGACAAAGGACAGGAGAAAGAGAAAGCGAAAGGAGAAGAGGAAAAGTAGAGGAGAGAAGAAAGAGAGAATAGACGAGGAGAGGAGATGTAGTGTGGGGATTGGAAAAGATTCAAGGAGAGATGAGGAAAATGGAGCAAAGAAGAGAAAAGAGAAGGAAAACGAGATGAGAGAAGAGGAGACGAGAAGAGGGGAGTGGAGAGTAGAGTAAAAGAGAGAAAAAGAGAAGAACGAAAAGAAGAGGAGAAGAGTGCAGTGGAGTAGGAAATCTAAGACAATAGAGGAGATACGAGAAGTGGAGATGAGTGGGATGGAGATAAAATGCGAGAAAAGTAGGGAAGGCGATATGAGATAAAAGCAGAGCAGAAGGAGGGGAGAGAAGAAGGAGAAGAAAAGAACAGAAGGGATTGGAGATAAGAGGTAGTTGCAGAAAATATCGTCTCAGCGTCAAGATTTGACGCATTGGTCAAATGATCGACTTGAAACATTCAATAACATTTTGAAATGTGTTGGAGAATGTATTAGATCGGTTCTAAATGCCTTTTGGCTTAGTTCAGAGCAAGGTAAAATCTTCCATGTAAGATCTTTGATTTTACCTGCGATTATACCACTAAAAACATAAATGTAATTTTAATATTTATAAGAATTATCCAATTTTTGTCCACTTCTCGCTTCGTTGAAATAGAGATTTTGTAATTTAATATTTCCCCTCCCTCCTGTCCTGAATTTCCACAAATGTAAATAGTTATTTCATTAATATTTTTCAATGTCTTTGAAGGAGTACACAATTATCGTTAGAGTATCATAATTCACGATCTTATACATGAAAATATGCCTTTGAACGTGTGTCAATTCATTTATTTGTTTATTTTTTTTATAAATTCCATATGCAAAACAATGTAGCCACTATACACTGCTATTACAAATAATGTTACCATGCTCTTGTTTATAATAAAAGGAGAATTAAAAAAAACACCTCCTATGGAGAATCGAACCTCGGATCGCTAGCAGCCCAATCGTGAACTCTAACCATCACACCACGACGTTACCTTTGATTGAAACAACAATTTTTAAGTATTCTGTCCCTCCAATATTGTAAATGTCGTTGGGTATACATGTAGTTGAACTTTTACTTTAATTTTGAATTGCTTTCTTGTAGCACAGCAGATATCTTCGAGAAATAATTTTCAAGTGATGAAGAAAAAAGAGAATATTGGTAGTTGTGAAAATGCGAGTTATTTCTTCTAACTTACTTTTTTTATTATTAAACATTATTAATGGAAAATATCTAGAGGCTTGAACATTGCAGGACGATGTTCTTTTCCTGTGATACTGCAACAGACGAAATGCTTGTTTACTGATGCAAGTCTCGTGTTCAGGACAGTCTTATGAAATGTATTTGCTGTTGCGTAAGGTAACATGAAATAATTACATCGTTTGCGAACTACCAAATTTGCGCAAAGTTAGACGTAAAGACTCGGAAGTTTTTATTCGTAAAATCACTTCACATTTGTACATTTGACAGTATTAGTTAAGAGAGACTCGTGGGACACTGTGTTAAGGTGCTAGAGTAAATCCTTCTTATTTTTCTTCCTCGAAGAACAACAATTTTTAAAGTAGAGCAACATTAGTTCCGCTCTTTTTATTTCTTTAAACTTCTTCCACATTCCTTTATTTGGGTTAAAAATAAATAAAAATATTGCTTGCATTTCTGTCATTGGCGTATACCAGGCTCGTACGCAGGATTTCTTTGAGGGAGGGGCCAGACCCAAATTTATATATATATATATATATATATATATATATATATATATATATATGTATGTATGTATGTATGAGAGAGAAAGAGAGAGAGAGAGAGAGATTACAAAATAGTTCAAATAGTGCGAGCGCCATTGAAAAGTCATGATAATTCTATGTTTAGAAAATAATATATTTATAAATTAAATGTTGGGTACTAGGAATTATTATTACAATAAAGAACATGTCTAATTTCGAGTTAAGAGAAAAACAATAATAAAGAGACATTCTCGCATCACGATTGCAGTTCGAAAAAGTCAGGACAGGGATTGAAAGTAACGCACTGTCCTGAATAAACCGGTGAATCGGACGTCTGCTAGCCTTTCTTTATAAAACTAAAACCATCTAATATTGCACCCTGAAGACTTTTGCGCAAGAAACAGATTCATTTAGGTAAGAACAAAATTAAAATTTTTACACATTTCTAATATCGACAATATTATTTTCGTAGTTATTGATAGATTCAAATTAAAATATTCCAGGTTTCGAGGGGACATAAAGTTTTCGTTTATTAGATAATATTTGGTTTTATACGACGGGGGAACATTGCTGGAATTTCCTTTCTTGCTCTTTTGAGAGAATATATACTTCTACAATAGCAATCGCGTTCGGGAACGGTGAAAAAAAAGCGACTTGGTTTTCAAAGGCAGACAAGCTTGGTAGCGTAGCTTGCTCGCGTTCAAAGTGACTCACTCACGCTTTCAAGGTCGCTTCTTATCGCAAAACATTGTGCGTCGATGCACAGTGTCTGCACCCAGCAAGTTACAAGTGACCAGAGTCCAATTTTAAAGAGAATCTGAAGAATGATAGATTTCATCACAGGCGCCTAGGTGGGCACTAGCTCAACATGCAATAGTTTAAGTGATAATTTCTGACAAACAAGAAACCTTATTGAATAAGTATTGGGATAGTAATACGTCTATCTGCTCCTTTTTAACAATGTAAGCTCGAAGACAATCTATGTTCCATTTCTTTATATTGGCAACTTGGTCAACCGGAGGTTATTATAAAGAACAAATTTCGTAGATGTTCATGTAACCGTTATAAAATTACATACTATAAAATATATTCACTAGCTTATATATAGTAACAAGGAATAAATAAATTCAGAGTTAAATTTCAAATGCATGTGTATATAGTAATTCTAGTAGTACAGAGCTATATCAGAGTATTGGACTTCTCTTTGCAGGATAACGTTTACAATAATGACGCGACAGAATAATTAAGAATTGCACCAAGGGAAGCAAGGGGCGTAGTGTATTGGTTAGAGTTCTTGAAAGCATTGATTGAGGTCCCAGGTCCTCCATACTAGGTGTTCTTTTTATTCTTTTTTTTTAAATCTCCTTCTATTAAACAAGAGCATGGTAACATTATTTGTAATAGCAGTGTATAGTGGCTACATTGTTCTGCATATGGCATTTATAAAAGAAATAAACAAATAAATGAATTGATACACGTTCAAAGGGATATTTTCATGTATAAAATCGTGAATTATGATACTCTAACGATAATTGTGTACTCCTTCAAAGACATTGACAAATATTAATGAAATAACTATTTATATTTGTGGAAATTCAGGACATACTAATTTTACCCCTTTTCGCACTCGAGTTCAATGCAAGGATTCCTCCGCAAATATCGAATGAAAAGTTTTCATCATGTGCAATTCTCCATTAAATGTTTTCGCCGAGTCGTACTACCTTCGTTTTCTTTGTTACAAACAAGTATTGTTTGCACATTACATGTCGGAGGAGAGTTACATCTACATTTCACATTGGTCAGCTCCTTCTACTTACTTTCAGAAGCGAAAGCTTGTAGGGTAGTGTTTACCGTTCAGGACTGTCAATCTGATAGTCGTAGGTTCAAACCCTTCCGGTGCCAGAAAATTTTCGTAAGTTTTAGACCTATCCCATTGTGTTCATTGTCCACGCAGTATGAAACGGAAAGATTCAGTTTGGAATTAACGAAGGGGGGAGTGGAAATATTTAATTACAAAATCTCTATTTCAACGAAGCGAGAAGTGGACAAAAATTGGATAATTCTTATAAATATTAAAATTACATTCATGTTTTTAGTGGTATAATCGCAGGTAAAATCAAAGATCTTACATGGAAGATTTTACCTTGCTCTGAACTAAGCCAAAAGGCATTTAGAACCGATCTAATACATTCTCCAACACATTTCAAAATGTTATTGAATGTTTCAAGTCGATCATTTGACCAATGCGTCAAATCTTGACGCTGAGACGATATTTTCTGCAACTACCTCTTATCTCCAATCCCTTCTGTTCTTCTCTTCTCCTTCTTCTCTCGCCTCCTCCTGCTCTGCTTTTATCTCATATCGCCTTCCCTACTTTTCTCGCATCTTATCTCCATCCCACTCATCTCCACTCCTCGTATCTCCTCTATTGTCTTAGATTTCCTACTCCACTGCACTCTTCCCTCTTCTTTTCGTTCTTCTCTTTTTCTCTCCTTTACTCTACTCTCCACTCGCCTCTTCTCTCATCTCGTTTTCCTTCTCTTTTCTCTTCTTTGCTCCATTTTCCTCATCTCCCCTTGAATCTTTTCCAATCCCCACACTACATCACCTCTCCTCGTTTATTCTCTCTTTCTTCTCTCCTCTACTTTTCCTCTTCTCCTTTCGCTTTCTCTTTCTCCTGTCCTTTGTCACCTCTCGTTTCCTCTCACCTCTTTTCCATTCTGTAGACTCATCAGCGATGAAATACTAGAAAACCTATTTTTTCCCCTTGAGAAAGAATTTTGTCTCTTGCGATATAATAGTGATATTTTTAATAATTTTATGCAATAATACTTGTTTTTATTTCTTTCGCGTATTTTATAAATATCTATTGTGCATGTGGCAACCCTGAAATTGAGCCTAACTCTACACGCAACCCACGAACGCCTTGTGTAAATTGGGTTGCCTAGTTTAAAATGTCGTTGTCCTAAAATTTTTGAGAGACACTGTACATGGAAATACAAGGAATGTTAATGGGTGTTGCACGAGATGTGCTAGTTGTTTCAAGGGATTTAGTTTCGGGTTGGGAAGTAAAATGATTGAGGCAGGGTTCTGCTGTGCGTCTGGTTTTGGGTTTAGTCGTACAGTGGTTCGTCTCTTTGTCTGTTTCTTGGGTCGTCAGGTCTAGGGTTTCGGCTTTTCCACCTAAGGATGGGGGTTTGTCCTATGCTGCGTACAGTCGGGTTGTCATGAAAATGGATGTCTGATACGCACCCACTTATTGTATCATTTTAATTGTTTAATATGTTAAATATCTATGATGACGTAATTTGATTTGTTCAATTGGGTAGTCTGTTATGGTTATGGACTAACCTTAAAACATTTGATTGTGTTTTGTTAGAAGAGAGGCGTGGTGCTAAGCACAGGGGAGCACTTTACTTTTTTTTTTTTTATTATGAATGTTGCTGGATAATGGAAGTGATTTTGGAAATTTGAATGTGTTAATTTGTGTAGTGAAGAAAAATTATGATCTTAATACAATTTTGTTTGTAATAAGGAGTTTAATTGCGAGTGTAAGTGTAATATATTAACATTAACTGACATCTAAATATATTTTTTGTGTGCGAGAGTTAGTAAGATATACGTAAGCATATCCTTATCTGATTTCCCACAACCTGAGGGCTTCATAGTAGGCTGATAAGTCTCATGCTCGCCGTCGAGGAATAGAAGTAAGTTGATCCATTGAGACTAAACCGGGGAATGTAACAAGGTCTAGGGGTTCGGCGTTTCCACCTAAGGATGGGGGTTTGTCCTATGCTGCGTACAGCCGGGTTGTCGTGAAAATGGATGTCTGTCCAGAAAGTTTGTGTCTGTCTCACCGCCTGGTGTGTCAGCATCTGTAGATACAAGTCATCGTGGATCTGGGATACTCTGGTGTCTCTGCTGTGTCCGCTGATGGTCCTTGCCGCTCTGTTTTGGATTATCTGGAGCTGGTAGAATGTAGATGGTCCCACTTGATGCCACGCTGGGATGGCGTATAGAAGTATGGGCCGGATACATGTCTTGTATACATGAAGCCTGGTTTCCAGTGAGAGGAAATAAGTTCGTAGTACAGCGTGGAGTCCTCCTAGCCTGCTGCCTGCTTTCTGGCTCGTGTCCTCCACATGGCGTCTGAATGTGAGACCTTTATCCGGTGTCAACTCCAGATATTTGAATAAATTATACCATTTCATAGCTCTCGTTCTGCTCTACAAAATGAGACTATAGGATTTTATGTAGCTGTTCAAGAAGAGTGAAATTAACTTATTTTTCTGTCTATTTTTTTTAACAAAACATGAAAGAAAATGAAGAAGAAAGTGCTGATGTATCAAAGAGGGGTAAAAAGTGGATAAATGTGCTAATCTCACAAAAAGGTGCAAAAAGTGTGTTCATTTTATATGATTTCATGTCCTGAAATACATATCTCAAACACTCGAAATGAAAGTTGCTTTACTTTCGGAAAGGTGCTACACCTTAAAATCCGTTCCCTGATAATAAGTTATTGTTAGTGTATTGTTTGGGGTGATATGTTTGCGTTATAATGATGTAAATTCAAGTGCAATTATTACGATTGATGTACGTTAATGTATTTGTTGGAACAATATAAAGTATCCTAGTTTTTTTTTCTAAAAACCATGATTGCAAATAATGTTAGTCAACATTGAGATGGACATTCAGGAAATGGGTAAGGATGAAAATGATTGGACTGATTTGCCCAGGATATGAACAGATGTAAGACTTGTGTTGCTGCAGCCATAAACCTTAGCGTTTAAGAAGGCTAGAGGGTTAGTTCAGCCAGTTTTTTCGTACTGTCAATAAATAACCGGATTAATGCCGTGAAGAAGCGAAATAAATTGACAGAGTGATGAAACGTACGGGATATGTAGGCCAGGCTGGGGTACGCCACATGTCTGCGAGACGAGTTCCAGACCACGTCGCTAGGAGGCAGCACTGGCAGGTTGTGTATGTGGAATGTGGTTCCAAGGAGCCAGTCAGTCATTCAGTGAGGTGTCAGGTGCCACAAAGGAGGCTCAGCGATCCGTGATACAGTTTTTGACGGCAGAGGGCAACACACCAGGGAACATTTACGAACGTATGACTGCTGTGTATGGTGGTGAGCGCATATCCCGAACACAAGTGTATGAGTGGGCAGGGTCGGTTCCGAGTAGTGCTGCCACCTAGCAACGCGATCTGGAACTCGTCTCGCAGACATGTGGTGTACCCCAGCCTGGCCTACATATCCCGCAAGTTTCATAGCTCTGTCCCTTTATTTCGCTTTTTTTCGGCATGAATCCTGTGATTTATTGACCGTACCAAATAGTTAGTCAATGGTGCAGGCAGTTTGTTCCGTAGAAGCAAAATAACTTGAAGTACTGGCCTTGCATTCCGATTGAGCAAATTCCACCAACACCCGTCAAGATGTGTAAGTTTATAAATAGTAGTGTCAATATGTACCTCTGACCGCAACTCTGATTTCTTGACCAAACGACCACAAAAAGTTAAAAAACTCACTTTCTCTCCCCGTTCCGCGCCTCATTTATTACGCTGACGATGTTTCACGGGCGCAAAAAGGCAGTGATGAGTGAAAGATGAGCTCTCATCCTCTCATCCTCTCATCTTCTCATTCTCTCATCTTCTCATTCTCTCATCTTCTCATCTTCTCATCTTCTCATCCTCTAAAATGTTTGTAGATCGTGACCTTTGTAAACCTCTCTCTCGAGAACGATGTGCCACACACACACACACACACACACACTCCTCTCATCTTCTCATTCTCTCATTCTCTCATCTTCTCATCTTCTCATCCTCTAAAATGTTTGTAGATCGTGACCTTTGTAAACCTCTCTCTCGAGAACGATGTGCCACACACACACACACACACACACACACATACACACATACACTCATTTTCTCTCCACGTTCCGTGCCTCATTTATTACGCTGGCAATGTTTCAGGGCGCAGAAAAGCAGTGATGAGTGAAAGATGAGCTCTCATCTTCTTATTCTCTTATTTTTGAAGGAGCAAATGTTTGTAGATTGTGACCTTTGTAAACCTCTCTCTCGGGGGAAGGATGTGGCATACACACACACACACACACACACACACACACACACACACACACACACACACACACACACACACACACACACACACACACGCACACACACACACACACGCGCGTATGCCTCTTATTATTTCCGTATTGTAACACAAACAAACAAACAAAATAATAATTGTTGTTGTTTTTTAGGATACCTGGCCCCTATAACCTCGCCAGGGTGCGTGGTAACGGCGAAATCATCACGAGTTTAGATTTATACTGCGAATATTATCAAAAATTCAATCAACGTTGTTTATTCTCGATGCTAGAATCTTACATAGATTATTCTCTAAAACGAAAATCGATAATCCTATACCAAGCCCCCCCCCAAGGCATTCAGGCAATTTCTAATGTTCGCGTGGATAGCGACGCTCGGTAGAATTTTTCCTGTCCCTGTGGAGAAATTGTGTTTCGTCGCTCAATGTAACATTTTCATCACGGACCAAACTATCCACAGCAACCCCTCCCCGAACCCATTCACCTTGCATCCTCTTTCGCCCGAAGAGATTCTATTTTTTTCAGCTTTCCCACGGTTCTGAATGAAGAATCCATCACATCCCTGATAACAATAGAATCAGAGGGGGATGTGGCGGAAGCAAACACAGCAGCATCTTCCGCTTTTTGAGTTTTATACTGGGAATCGTTTGTTTCACACACCACACCCTGACGGGGCGTGGAATAGAGGCCGAGGGGAAATGATCGACAATACATACATGGGTGGAACTATCAACGTCCCGTTTATTGTTATTTGTCCCCCACAGGATATTGTGCGCATCACAAAATCTTTTGTTGAAAAAAATATAACATGAGTAAATCAGTCAACAAGGGTTTTTATTTGCTAGGACATTGACTATAGCGCTCATTGTGTTTTCACCAAAGAGAGTCGCGTGGAGTAGGAAGGAGAGAAGGAGAAAAAGGAGAGGAGTTCCTATATAACCTACCAGTTTTTTTGTACGTCATTATCATAGTGAACGTCAATCGTGGGAGTTCAGTATTTTTTAATTTGTTTGTCTGGCAGTATACATATATATCATCGTGGAAGTTTTAGTGAGCTACAAGTTTTATTTTGAAGTCTCTCTATCTCTCTTGAAAGGTGAACGTCAATCGTGGCAGTTCAGTATTCTTAATTGTTTATCTGGCAGTATACATATATATCATCGTGGAAGTTTTAGTGAGCTACAAGTTTTTATTTTGAAGTTTTTCTCTCTATCTCTGTTGAAAGGTAAGTTTTTATTTTTTCATGATATATTAATATTTTTTGTTTTGCGTCTGACACACACATATTCAGAGGAGTCATAAAAAATTGACACACGCTTACATGTCGTATATTTTTAACCTCCTACAACAGTGCACACACACATACATACATACATACATACATACATACATACATACATACATACATACATACATACTGTTTGCGTCTAATATATATGTGGAAGGAAAAAATATCTAGCATTTTTCAACTTTTTTTCCTTCTGTTTCAGTGCGCTTTCCACTACCATCACCACAACCCCCCCCCAAAAAAAATTTCTCTGTATATATATATATATAAATAACAGAGAGAAAAAATGGAATCGCAACCAGGTCCCTCCGGTCTTTGCGGGAAAGTGGCATGTCGCAACTGTGGAATATTAATTTCTAAACCTAACATTGCTAGGCATTTGAAAAAATGTCGTCTACCGGATCATGATGTCCTAGTCCCGCCGGCAAAGAAATCTCGCATTGATGCGCATGAAGACGGTGCTTTGAATAAAAGTGCACGCATCATGACCTATAAATCTGGAAGCGATGAAAAGTGTGACTCGAGCATCTTTCTCAACAATGTGAAATCTCTGGTAGTCGATAAATTACGTGATTGCCTCGTCAATGTTGCAATTAAAATTCATCTCGTCTTGACTCTGCTGTATGAGAAAGTTGTCTCGTCCGAGTCAAGCACTTTCAGCTTTTACGTAGGGTGTGAGGGCTTACACGATGACAATAACGAGGATCTTGACGAGATAGTGACACGGCTATTTGAGCACTTGACACAAAAACAAGAAGAGTTTGAAGGTAGAGGAAGTGGGTGGACTCTTTGCGGTCGCAGCCACATGTTAGAACTTCGAGTCTGCAATTTCAAACCATTACGCAGCGCTCAAAAAAAAACAAAAAAACAAAAAAAGCAAAATGCAGTGTTGAACATACAAAGTAATGATCAGAAGAGTTTCTTATGGTCTGTCATCGCTGCATTACACCCAGCAAATAATAATGACCCCCAACGTCTGTCCAATTACAGAGGATACGAGGGAAGATACGAGAATATGATGAGAGGAATTTCCTATCCTGTGCCCCTGAATAAGATCAATCAATTTTTAAAAAACTATAGAGAGGAAAAAGGAGAAGATATCGATATTTCTGTGTTTGGGGTTGACGATTCCGACAATATTCGTGTGTTAAGACCTGCTAGAAGCCAGAATAATGTAATTCGACTCTTGCTTGTAGATGGGCGTTACAGTTTAATTCGGAACTTCTCAGGATTAGTAGGAAGACAGATCACCAAGCATCACGATAAGATCGAAATTTGCGATCGATGCTTGAGAATTTTTCGCGGGGGTAAGAAGATGAAAGAACAGCACAAGTGTTTTGGCTCCGTGAATGCAGAACCCGAAGATGTCATGCCGGAACCCGGAACCAAGATGAAATTTCAGAAACACCAGGCTCTTCTCCACCACCCCGTCGTCCTTTATGCCGACTTTGAAAGCTTCCAAGTTCCCATGACGTCTTGCAACCCTGATCCCTCTACCTCAAGCACGATCCAAATTTTTCACCACGAGCCTTGCAGTTTCTCCATCTACGGAGAAAAATTGAATGATGTCATCTTGTATTGCGGACCCGATGCGGCAAAACATTTTGTTAAGAAGATAGCGGAATGCGCGAGAGAACTTGCACCCAGCCTGAAAGGCTCTTACGTTTCTCCACCTGCTCTCACAACAGAACAACAACAGAGACATGACGCGGCGACAAGATGCGAGGAGTGTAACCAGGCTTTCACCCCCGAAAATTACAAGGTCGTCCACCATAACCACCAGAATGGATTATTTCTAAGCACCATCTGTAATTCGTGCAATCTTAAAATTAAGGAGTTGCATTTTGTTGCCGTGTTTCTGCACTACACGGAGAAGTACGATACACATCTCTTCGTCAAAGAGCTCCACAACATAACTTCTCGAATCAGCATCATTCCGAGAACGAGTGAGAAGTATATTACAGTGAGAGTGTGGATCCCTCTCGAAGAAGGAGGAAGTGTGGAAGTGCGAATCCTGGACTCTTACAATTTCCTGTCCTCCAGCCTCGCAAGCCTTGCATCTCAACTTGGCGACGAAGATCTTGTAGCCACCAAGCAAAAATGTTTTTCGGGGAGAGATGAGAATTTGAATCTGTTGCGTCGCAAGGGCGTCTACCCCTACGAGTACGTCAACGATTTCGAGAAATTTGACGAGACGGAACTTCCACCCCGGGGGGTATTTTATTCTCATCTCACGGAGGACGTCTGTTCCGAAGAGGACTACGAACACGCTCGTAGTGTATGGACGGCATTCAATTGCCAAACTTTTCGCGATTATCACGATCTCTATCTGAAATTGGACGTGACACTTCTGATGGATATTTTCGAATCGTTTCGTAAGAGATGCATCGCGATATACAAGTTGGATCCTGCGTATTTCTTCACGACGCCGGGGTTGACTTGGGCTTCGATGATGAAATACACCAACGTGGAACTGGGCCTCATCGCAGAGAAGGAACAGTATGCTTTCATGGAGAGTGCGATACGCGGTGGCATCGTCCAATGCCCCCGACGCCATGCTCGGGCAAACAATCCTCATACGCCTGGTTACGATGCATCGAAGCCCAACACCTACATTGTCTACTGGGATGTCAACAACCTGTACGGCCACTCCATGTCCCAGTGTCTTCCCATCAGCGACTACGCGTGGATGACCGAAGAGGAACTCTCCTGCGAAGATTTTCTCAACTGGAGCGAAGATAATGAATGGGGCTGTTTCTTGGAAGTGGATCTCGATTATCCCGAAACACTTCACGAGAAACATCATGGATTGGCCCTGGCCCCCTCCAAAAAGAAGCCACCTGGAGGATCGGAGCCAAAACTCATACTAAGCATGGAGAACAAGCGGAATTACGTTCTGCACTACCGACTCCTCCAATTTTACATAAGTCACGGCTTGCAGTTGAAGAAAGTTCATAGAGGATTGAAGTTCCGACAGAGCAAGTGGCTGGAACCCTACATAACCGAGAACACGCGCCGCAGAGCGCAATCGACATCGCCTGCAGACAAGGATCTGTACAAACTGTTCAATAACGCCATCTACGGCAAGACGATGGAGAACGTGCGTAATTACATCGACGCAACGTTGGTCACGGACGAAAAGAAATTTGAAAAGATCGTCGCGTCCCCCTACTTCAAAAACTTCACCATTTTCGACGAGAATCTAGTATTCGTCGAGAGGAACAAGAAGCAAGTGATGCTCAACAAGCCGATTGCCATAGGTGCCACTGTCCTTGAACTATCAAAATTGCACATGTACCAATCGTACTACGATCAGTTTCAACCTTTTTATGGAGATAACATCCAAATATGTTACATTGACACGGATAGCTTCATTTTTCTAATCCAAACACCAAGCCTCGAACATGATCTGACTAAGATGAAGCATCTGTTTGATTTTAGCAACTTACCATCAGGCCATCACTTACATTCGGCAGAAAACAAAATGACGATTGGAAAGTTCAAAGATGAAGTTGGCGGGGAGTACATCAGCGAATTTGCGGGGCTTCGTGCCAAAATGTACTGTGTAAAGATTGCAGAAGAAAAAGAGATCAAGAAAGCGAAGGGGGTGGGAAAAATAAGTACCAGCAAATTTAGCATGCAAGACTACAAGGAATGCCTTTTTCATGGTAAAAGGCAACTCAGCACCGATCATCGCATTGCAAGTAAATTGCATGATTTGTACACAACGCGCGTAAGCAAGGTCGCATTGGATGCAACGGACAACAAGTTACGTGTTCTCAATTGTCAAATCCACACGCGAGAGTGGGGGCACTACAATGGAAGCGATAAATGTGACGTGTGTTAACCGTAACCCCATAGCCATGAAATCCGCTGTATTTTTGCCATTCTTCTTCAAAAACAAACGGAGGAAAAGAATGAAAGAGGGAGCCCTCGGGCGATGAAAAATAAGAGTTGAATTTAATGAGCCTCGGTTTGGAGCGGGCTTAACAACATAATAACAGGTTGCAACTTTTCATCGCCCGAGGGCTCCCCCTTTCATTCTTTTCCTCCGTATATTTTGAAGAATAGCAAAAAAGCACAATGTATTAAATAACTAACAAAGACAATGAATCTCTTTGGTTTTCGCAAACAAAGCAACATGGACACTGCATCACCAAATTCCAATAACCTCTTACCTTCCGTGTTATCTAAACTCAATGGTCTACTAATTGTACATCTTAATAGTATATGGACGGAAATAAATAACGATGTGGGCAAGATGTTTTATGTTTTTAATAACAATTTACATTTCTATGAAATTCCGATCGACGGGAAACTTCAAATCACCGTGAATCCGGAGAACACAGGCGAAATCAAAATTTCTACCGGCAAGAACATTTTTCGAATGAAGCACGACAAGATACTTTCTAACATGTCGTACGATGTGTCTGCAGGAGATTATCTTTACGTGGAACTCCTCGGAGACTACGACAAACTTATTCCTCTCTTCGTAGAATTACGAATCATCTATCCTATTATAAATAACCATTAACCAAAAATGCCTAACGATATTTTCGGCAACACCAAGCGTGTAGACCATGCAGAAGAGATTCTCATGTTGGACGTTCGTGTTAAGAAGTTGAGGACCGATTTGATCGCTTTACAGGAGACCTTAAACAAAAGTTTAGAGTCGGAAATCGCTACGCTCCAAACACAATGTCTCGATCCCATTCTGAAAATCGATTCCGAACTGAAAACACTGATAAAAAATTATGTCGACGTACCTTCTTACGACAACATTCAAAATATACAGTTGAGCATGGATTCGCTTCAAAATGATTTGGCCAAATTACAGCAATTTCAATCGAAAAATGAAGATTTGGAAAAATTGAAACTCGAAATCGAAGAGCGAACTTCCACAATAGAAAAGAATTTCTCTGAACTTCAAACCGTGGTGAATGATATTGATGTAGAACGCTTGCAGGTTGTTGTTTCCAAATTACAAGAAGAATTCACCGGCACGTTGGAAGAAATTAAATCCAAGTTGCAGACTTTGGAAGATACCATGACGAACCTACCATCGTCGGACGAACTGCAGATCATCGGTAAAAGCGTCGCGAACATAAAAATTCAATTGGAGGCCTATCAAGATTTCGAACACATTCAAACCACCATCGCTACGCTTCAGGCGTCCTTGGAATTGATCAACGAAGAAATTAAAAATATTCACGCTGAAGCAAGTGTGTTGACGAGTATTCAGGACACGTTGAGCACGGTTCAGCAGAAGATCCAATATTTGGAAAATTTGAACGTCGAATCCAATCTTACTCATTTTCATCACGTACTGGACAACATACAGGGTGACTTGGAATCGTTACGAACGAGCGTGCCTTCGAGCGAAGATTTGGAAAAATTAAAAACGGCGGTGACGGCACTATCAGATTCGAGTGACATCAAAAGTTCGTTGAGCGATCTCGAGAGTAAAGTGGCCAATCTCCCTACCTCCAAAGAATTACACGCTTTGAAAAGGAACATATCACGCATGCTGAAACGACTGGAAACGGAAACGGCGAACGTGGAACAGATTCGAGACGAACTTGCCTCGCTGGTGTCGACGCTGCCCACTTCGCAGAGCGTCGCCGACCTTCACACGCAGTTTACAGACATGCGAATCATCGTGAACGATCTTACCGAGAAGAGCTCGAAATTGAATCAAATCGAGAACCTTCAGAACATTGTCGTCAACATCAGAGATCAAGTTGGAGTGCTGGAATCAACGCAGGAATCGACGCTGGCCTCTTTCGGTGCCAAGTTGCAAGAACTCAACGAAAGCTACAAGCAGTTGAACGTGGAAGTGAAAATCAAACCGTCATTTTCTACCGTAACGGATACCATAGTCGAACATTTGTTGCCCGTACAAAACACACTGGGTCAGCTTCACAGCAACCTCGTTAGCGTCGACACTAAATTCGCTAAACTGCATTCTCTGCAAGCCATCGAAATCAACAGCGTACCCAATCAACAGAGAATCTCCACCTTCGTCGAAGGTAACAAACTGTACATGCTACATCCTTATCATCCGTACTACAAGTTTCTCCTCGATGGCACGATTCAGATAAACGAATTTTCGTACTGGTCTCACGGCAGAAAAGCTAGCGTTCCCACCATGACTTTGATATCGAATCGTGGTGTCCAGAAAGCAGGAAACATTCCTCTGGCACGTTGGAACGAAACGCGCAACATATATGAAATACACGAAGACGAAGATCTTACTGTTTTCGACGTGAGTGCCGGCGATAAGCTGATCATTCAAAACACGAGCGAAGTGCCACCCTCTTTGAATCCCATCACGCTGGTGCTTCTTTTAAAACGTAATCTCTAAAAATAATAAAAAATGTCTAGGCAAGCCATCGTCCAAGAATTGCATAAACCTGCACGCCGCAACTACGAACGTTTGGCTGTGGTAACCAAGGGAATCGACGACCTCTGGGAAAGCGACCTCGTCGAAATGAGTAGCGGCAAGTTAAAAAACGTGCATAAATTGAACAAGGGCAACAAGTACCTCCTCACCGTCATAGACACATTTTCGAAATTCGCATGGGCTCTACCTTTGAAGGCGAAAACAGGAACGTGCGTCACGGAAGCATTCAAGACAATTTTTCGCGAAAGCGGCGGCAGACGACCTCGGTTTCTGCACACGGACAAAGGGAAGGAATTTTACAATGCCGTATTCCAAAAGTTTATTCGGAAACACAACGTTCAACATTACTCGACCTTCAGTGACGTCAAGGCCAGCATCGTGGAAAGATTCAATCGCACTCTGAAATCGCGCATGTGGTCACGCTTCACGCTTCAGGGAAGCTACAAGTGGGTCACTATTCTTCCGGAACTTGTTAACGACTATAATCACACACGGCACGCAACGATAGGCATGAAGCCAGCTGACGTTACCAGGTCTGACGAGCAACGTTTAATTTCTAGCGTTTACTGTCCAAAGTACACGCCCACGACAAAAAAAGCTAAATACAAAATTGGAGAACAGGTGAGGGTTAGTAAATTGAAGCGAACGTTCGACAGGGGTTTTACACGAAACTGGAGTACTGAACTTTTTACCGTGGTTCGAGTTCTACCCGGGAACCGTCACACGTATATAATAAAAGACAGTGGTGGTGAAATTTTATTGGGGCGCTTCTACGAGGAGGAACTCTCTAAAACTAAATACCCCGACACGTACCTTATCGAAAAAGTTTTGCGCAAGAGAGGCAACAAACTTTTGGTGAAATGGCTGGGACTTCCGGAAACAAGTTGGATCGATTCAAACGAAGTGATTCTATGAGTACGTGGAATGTTGTGAAACGTTTACCTAATTCGGAAAGTCAAACGAAGAAAAAGAACGGCGAATTGCTCCCCGACAGCATCCGCTGTCTGATCGTAGGTCCTTCGGGGTGTGGAAAAACGACACTGCTCGTGGACAATTTTCTCCTTGCACCGAATTGGTTAGATTGGAAGAACAGGCACCTGTATGTGTTCTCGAAAAGTTTAGAGCAATCCAAATACCAGCAACTGATGAAACTGTACGATGGTCTGGACATTGCAACGTTCGCCTCGGAAATAAAACCACTCGACGATTGTCGTGAAAATTCAGTTGTTGTGTTCGACGACGCCATCCTGGAAAATCAAAATGAAATTCGCAACTTTTTCACGCAAGGTCGTCACAAAGGAATGGATTGCTTCTACCTAGCCCAAACGTTTTCCAAAATTCCAAAACAGTTAGTACGCGACAACGCTAATTTCATATGTTTGTTTCGTCAAGATCACACCAACCTCAAGCATGCGTACGATGACTACGTAGGCGGAGACATGAACTACAATCAATTTTCGGAAGGCTGCTGCTCTACTTGCTGGAACGGTGACGATTTCGGATTCGCTACGATCGACATGACGAGGAAACCCAACAACGGAAAATACAGAAACAAAATCAACGACTTTCTAAACGTTGCAACGTTGTGAGAAACGACGTATATAAATAACGTCATGACGAAACGAAAAATCGAAGACGAAAATCTCAAGCTTCGCGATTACCTCGCGAAACGCTTCAAAGGTTGGAAATCCGAAAATCGCGGATTCTACGAAGAGAAGAAACGTCAGGATCAACCTGTGATCGATGCCATCAGCGGTCTAGGTAAAGAAATTAAAAGTGTCACGGAACAAAATAAAAATTTGATCAACGAACTCCTACCGCTCGCAGCTAAAAGTTACGCCGTACCCACGCCCATTTCAAGCATTCCTTCGACGCCGTTCGAACTGAAGGATGCACCGACACGACGTCGAGCCATAGGCAGCACGTCTTCGGATAAAATCGAGTTGGGACCTTTGGCACGAGACTACCTGAGCACGGGGAAATTCGACAAGGATGAAGTGTTCGGATTGTATCCCAGCATGGAAACCAGCGAAGGCGGCGGTGTGGTGTGGAAGATTGGGAAATCGAAGGTGACCTTCGAAGCCAACGACATTAAAGTCAATTTAGGCGACAAGGATAGTTGGAACAGGTATCCGGGTACGGTGGGACTGTGGGAACTCGTTGCCAAAAAGCAGCCGAAAGATTACACCGACGAAGATTACCAGAGTTACAAGGAAATTCTGATCATGACGGATGCCTTGTACCAAAACAACGACGCCTCGCAGAATAGGGTGAAATCGAGCAGCGGCGAGAAGTACAGGAATCTCATCAAACCGATTTGGAACCAGGTCAAAACAGGCAGCGGGGTCAAACGCTACAACACCTTACCCAAAGAATTCGTTTGGGTGGACGACGTGAGGAAACTCGTGGACCGATTGTTGGTGATAGCCGGCGAAGAGAATGCAGGCAACCGTAATTTCTACAACGAGAAGGTTGGCATCGTGGACATGATCAGCACGAAACTTTCCAACTTCATCGTGAACGACGACAAGGGCATAGGTTACCTGATCAAAATCATCAACACGCTGCCTCCGAAATTCTGGAACGTGGCCGAAGGAAAGGGACTCGTAAACGACATCATCAACAAGTTACCTTTCGAGATGCATCTACCTGGCTACCAGTACTGCGGACCGGGTACCAAACTCGAGAAAAGATTGGAGAGAGGAGACAAGGGTGTGAATCCGTTGGACGCCGCATGCAAAGATCACGACATCGCTTACAACACCACGCAGACGGATCTGGATGCACGTCACGAAGCAGACAGAAAGTTAGAGCACGCAGCTTTCGAAAGGTTCGTGAGCAGAGACGCATCGCTGGGTGAACGGGTCGCCGCACTGGGTACCACCATCGCCATGAACACAAAACAAAAATTGGGGTGGGGTATATAAATAACATCCAGTAAAAAAACAACATGGCTTGCATAACTGATTTGCCGCACGAACTACTATCTAAAATATTCAAAAAGGTAGTTAACGGAGATGTTAATAAACTTGTAATCATGGCAAGAACGACGCCGGAATTTCGCATCGCTTGTAAAATGGTTCTCAAGGACCATCTTCGGGAGATCAGCGGCCTGAGGTGTGGTGATCTCAACATTCTGCTTTCGGCTGCAGGGGAAAAATTAAACGATAGGTTGGACGAACTGCACGAGGCGAGGCAGGGAAGAAGACGGTATACTGATGATTGGTACAAGTCTATGCAGGAGAGGGAAGATATCATTACGCACATCATCGCGTTCTCCGAAGCACGAACTTTCTTCCTCTGTTAAAAAAATAATAATATATATACATGCCAAAAAAAAACTTGATATATAAATAACACACATCGTGAAAAAAATAATCTTCGGTATATATAAATAACACACATCGTGAAAAAAAAACAATTAAATTTCTCTAACACACACACACTGAAATTTTTCTCTTCTTCGATATGACAACTGAAAAAATGAGTGATCTCCAAGCATTAAAACAAATGCTAAATTTGTCAGTCGAGTATGTAAAAATTCGGGAATTGGAAGTCGACAAACCTTACACGATAACTTCCGGTTCAATCGTTTCTACCCAGTATGGTCCCAAGGTACGCCTGTTGCTCAACGCACAATACAGTCTATTTTTACCAGATCGATACGCTAACATGTTATCCGACGAGAAGCTATCTATTTTAATCGAGAACAAAACTCGAATCGTGTACAAGGGGACAAAGGAACTTCTTGGCAAGAAAACGAAGCACGTAATAGAATTTGTGTAGCGACTGCGAGGCCTTGAAAATATATAAATAACATACCGTAAAAAAACTACACAAGAAAAAATCTCAGAATATATATAAATAACATACCGTGAAAATAACACATAGAGCATCAACATGAAGCCCAAGGGTGTCGTGTACCAGATACCATACCCCAATCTTAAAAATCTAGGTGCCCTCGATGGGTTACTCACCAAGAAACAACGCGAGAAGAAACGTTCTTGCTTGTCGAAAGGACATGGAATGAAATTACTGCTCAGCACACCTCAATTGAGACGGTTGCAGCGTTCGCGGAAACAGCAAAAGATCGGAGGTTTCATATTCAGCATCCCGGCCATCCTAGCAGCATTGGGGGCCGTTGGAAGTTTGGCTGGCGGAAGTGCCGCCATCGCGAAAACCGTCATCGACTCAAAGAAGAACAAAGCGGAATTGGAAGAACAGAAACGTCACAACCTGGCCATGGAGAAGAAAGGAGGAAAGGGCGTGATGAAGAAGTTTAAAAAAAAGAAACAGAAGCACTCACCAACCGAGACATTGAATCTCTGATCGAACCGTTACAAATCAAACACTTCAGAGGAGTTTTTATGTCCGACTCGTTACCTTCAAGCGTGAAAAGAAGAGAATGTGGAGTAGTCAACTTGGACGGTCAAGAAAATCCAGGCACGCATTGGATATGTTACCACAAAAATGATGATAAAGCATTCGTTTTCGATTCTTTTGGAGGTGTTCCACCTACAAATTTAATTCATTATCTAAAAACGAGCGAAACCTCTATATACTACAACGACGAACGCATTCAAGATTTCGGAGACGTGAACTGCGGTCATCTCTGCCTCTCCGTGCTCGCGTTTTTCTCTAAAATAAATAACCCTACGGTCGAAGATTTCCAGAAAGTACTGTGGAACCTGAAACAGCATCACTAGGATGGGCGTGTTCCATCTCACGAGCGAATCTTCAATCTTGAAACTCACGCTGCACGACAACATTGTCTATCCTAAATCCGTGGCTCTGCGTGCATTCTACAGCATGTACCTCATACCTAATGTTACGCAGCACAACAACAAAATTAGCGTCGGAAGCGAACACATCGTCGTCACGCCAGGACAATACAATCTTTCCACTTTGCAAGCTCAGTTACCCAAAGGCACATACTTTTCTCAAAATTCGGTCACTCACAGAGTGGAAATCCTATCCGCGACGGAGACCGTGGACCTGGGCACCATGGGAGAACTTTTAGGTTTCGAGAACGACACCAAACTCGAAGCTGGCATCAAGCACACAGCAACCAACATTCCTAAATTCTTGGCCATAGAGACTCTGAACGTACACTGTAACGTGGCAGAAGGTATGATCACGAAATCCTCGGACGGATTGTTAGGAAGTCACAAGCAGACGGGAATCATACCCACTTTCAAACCAAGTTCCGAATTCATGGAACCAATCATCTACACGCCCTCTTCGCCGATCTATTTTCCAGTATGTCGCAACCGCATAGACGACATAGAGTTGGTGGTGACGAACGAGAAAGGAGACGTGGTGGATTTCGCAGGTGCAACAACTACTGCCATCGTGGAGATCAACGTATAATAAATAACCATACATGTAAAATGGAGCAAATCGAAAGTTACGAATTGCAATCTTTCCCTCCCAACCGTCGCACGTTTGCCAATCTGAACGAAGCGAACAGGGAGATCGAATACGACGTGGACGTAGGCGACGGGTTTATTCATCCTCACAGAGCGGACCTCTACCTTCAATTCGACGTGGTGAAGAAAGAAAGCGGAGACGCGTTTCCTGCAGCAGCAAACTTGATACTCGTGGACAACTTCGTGCCTCACCTGTTCTCGCAGGTGGAGGTGAGGAAACACAATACCGTCATCGACAGAATAGATTATCCAGGCATCACGTCGACGGCAGTGGGAACGTTGAAATTATCCAAAACGGACGCAGCATACTATCAAGCGGGGGGATTCGAAGCCGGGACCAAAATATCGACGAGAAGTCACACGGTGCTCTTTCCCATGCGTCTGCTGCCGGGTTTCTTCTCAGACTACAAGGAGATCATGTGGAAGGGAGGACTGCGCGTTACGTTTCGAAGAGCGGCCAACGACAACGACGCACTGATGCGATACGCTACTTTAGGTCCGGACGGCACCACGCCGATAGCCAACACTTTACCCGAAGCAGCAAAATGCATCATCCGAAGCATGGAATTGAGAATGCCGGTGGTGGAATACGAAACGAACTACGCCCTCAAGTACAAAGCGGAGATCTTGAAAAGTCCCCAGGTGCCGATTCACTTTCACGGTTACCAGTGCGTGCAGAAGATGGCGTCCGGAAGTCACATGGAATTCGACGTGACGACGCAGTTCAACAACATACAGTTCGACATGCCAGATTTCGTCGTAGTGCTTTTTCAGACCGGGAGGGACAAGAATCAGGAAAAAGATTCCAGCAAATTCGACGACTGCAAGATCAAGAACGTTTATCTGAAGAATGGCAGGAAGGAAGTGTTCCCGCGCGAGAATTACAACCTCGACATGACCAAAAACAATTACCTCAAACTTTACGAAGCGTATTCGGCTTACAAACGCGTGACCGAGGGAAGTGTGGACATGTACTACACGCCCAGCGAGTTCAAAGCACGGAGACCCATGACCGTCATCAACACATCTAAGAGAAAAAAGGTTGTGGTCAACGATCGAACCAACATCAAGGTCGTCTGCGAGTTCCACGATGCCTTGCCCGAGGATACCCTATGCAGTGTCATCCTGATTGCAGAGAAGTCCTTCGCCTACGACGTGAAGAACGAGAGGGTCACAGAGCAGTTTTAACAAGTTTTTAACATCTATTTTCTTGCACAATAAGAAATTTTTAGTATTAGCACAATCAGTTATAATGGCACAATACGAATTTCACTAGTTCAGATCAGTTACAATGTTAATTTCATTAGTTATCAGTTACAATATCTTTTTCATCACTATAGCACGAGACAATCAGAAAATTTGCACAAAAAAATTTGTTGTTGTTTTTACACAAGAAAATTAACAATAAAATTCTTTCTTTTTTATCGTTTCAGATGCTGTCGAAACATCAAAAACACATACACACACACTAGAAAAAAAGCATGCAACTTTATTTGTAACACACACACATACATTCTCCATCTTCATCAAGAAAATATTAATAATAAACATAATTATTTTTATCTATATCTCACAATAAAACTCTATATCCAAAAATATCACAACATCAAAATAACACTAGAGTCGTTAGTACACGTTGCATGCATTACGGAGGTCCTCTGTAGGGTTTCATGGAAGTTTGGGGGAAAAAAAAAAACACGTGAAACTCTACAGAGGTGCGGTAATCTATAACCGCAGCCATTAGAAAACTTTTACATTTTTGGTTGGGCACCACGCACCCTGGCGAGGTTATACTGGCCAGGTATCCTAAAAAACAACAATTATTATTTTGTTTGTTTGTTTGTGTTACAATACGGAAATAATAAGAGGCATACGCGCGTGTGTGTGTGTGTGTGCGTGTGTGTGTGTGTGTGTGTGTGTGTGTGTGTGTGTGTGTGTGTGTGTGTGTGTGTGTGTGTGTGTGTGTGCCACGTCGTTCCCGAGAGAGAGGTTTACGAAGGTCACGATATATATAAACATTTGCTCCTTCAAAAATAAGAGAATAAGAAGATGAGAGCTCATCTTTCACTCATCACTGCTTTTCTGCGCCCTGAAACATTGCCAGCGTAATAAATGAGGCACGGAACGTGGAGAGAAAATGAGTGTATGTGTGTATGTGTGTGTGTGTGTGTGTGTGTGTGTGTGGCACATCGTTCTCGAGAGAGAGGTTTACAAAGGTCACGATCTACAAACATTTTAGAGGATGAGAAGATGAGAAGATGAGAAGATGAGAGAATGAGAGAATGAGAAGATGAGAGGAGTGTGTGTGTGTGTGTGTGTGTGTGGCACATCGTTCTCGAGAGAGAGGTTTACAAAGGTCACGATCTACAAACATTTTAGAGGATGAGAAGATGAGAAGATGAGAAGATGAGAGAATGAGAAGATGAGAGAATGAGAAGATGAGAGGATGAGAGGATGAGAGCTCATCTTTCACTCATCACTGCCTTTTTGCGCCCGTGAAACATCGTCAGCGTAATAAATGAGGCGCGGAACGGGGAGAGAAAGTGAGTTTTTTAACTTTTTGTGGTCGTTTGGTCAAGAAATCAGAGTTGCGGTCAGAGGTACATATTGACACTACTATCGTAATCACAATTTATGAATGCATTGTGGTAGAGACACGAGTATTTTAAATAAAGATGTGTTGCAATGCTTCTTTGGATCTTGACATTATTTTCTTCTTTCCAGCCCTATCACCGAAGAAGCTCTTCCTAACGGTCATCCTCCAAAGGGACATCAAGAGCATCGTCCTGGTGACGTTCTTCCCAAGCGCCCTCTTCGTCATAGTCTCTTGGGGTAGTTTCTTGGTTATACCAGAAGTAGTCCCTGGTAGAATGGTTCTACTTGTAACCACCCTACTGACTCTAGTCACAATGCTCAACTCAGTAAGGTGAGTATATTATAAAGTTATCGATTTAACTAACTATCTGACAGTCCTAAACCTGCAAGTCTTAGAAGCACCAGTGTTCCATGTGTCCTCATAAATGGAATTTTGACCAGCGATGCTAGTTTCCTATAGCCCCATTCACCATCGTTCTATGCAGGTTTGCAAGTAAGAATTTTGTATACCTCTCTCCTCTGTAGAATATGTTTCACATGGCCAGTAACCACCAACGTCTTTTTTATGCGATTATTACAATGATATCAGGATCATATGGACTTAGGTCATAGACTTTAATTAAGCATATATCTCCTTCAGTGGCAGGTGGATTAGAAGTCAATTAAATTAAGAGAAATCAGTACCGGGGTTTGGGTTCCAAAACTGAGGGGGCACGTCCCCAATTGAGAGAAAATATTAATATAGCAATAAAAGGGTTTGTCCTTACTGATTCATCATGCACACTCCAAATATATTGATCAAGGTTACGTTGTCTGTCTTCCTCTTATGATTGATTGATTTGGTGTTTTAAGTCCACTTTATGCACAGTAAGGCTAATCGGGACTGGACCTACAGTTTGAAGTGGAATCCGAACCACTATGTGGCTCCACGACGCTACCACTGCGCCACCGGCGAGACTTCATCCTCTCATGACGTAAGCACCAACTCATAAGGGGGTGAAATGTGATGTTAAACTTCTTTTCTCATTTTGATACGCTTACATCTCAAACCCCCTGAATCTAGGAACGTAAAATTTTAGGGATGTTTTCTGGTCATGACGTAAGCATTTATGCAGAGAGTTTGCAAATTCAACCCCTAGAAACATGAAAGTACTAATTAACAAAAGTTCTCAACAGATGGCTCTGTATGTGTTATACATCTTAACAGTACGGTGCGTTGTTATTGTCATACTTAGCGGTTGATAGTGGGTAATTTAACTTGAGTATTTTAAGTTGTCAAAAAATACAGCAATCAATTTTCTACTGAGTTTGTAAAACGTATGTTATGATCCAGATTGTGTACCTACTCTGCTTATAATGAAAATAAACACGCTTAGTATATGAAAAACTAAATATGCTGACCAAGGTAGTAATTTATTTTATTATAAAACATAAACTAAACGTAACGTTTCAACCTTCTAGCAAGGTCTTCTTCAGACTCTGTACTTGTACTTGTACTTGGTGCAGAGTCTGAAGAAGACCTTGCTACAAGGTTGAAACGTTACCTTTAGTTTATGTTTTATAATAAAATAACTTACTGCCTTGGTCAGCATATTTAGTTTTTCATATCATGGAAACAAGGCTCAATGGTGTTATAATTGGCTTAATATATGCAAATGATTTAATCATGTCAATATGGCTTCTTAGATTACACTTGGATTGTTCGTAACAAAAGTTAATTGTCATAAAATAAATTTATTTACAAACAGTTTGCATTAAACTTCTCCACATATTATGTGATTGTCCTCATTTCTTCGTCAGTCTTTAAGGTGGCAACACTGCACTTGATTACCAGTTAGGAAAAGCCAACTTTACAACAGGCTTCTAGAGATGGTTGACATAACTGCCAACATTTTCAAAGAAAGGTGTATTGTGATATTTATATTGTTAATACGTGTTACAAACAAATTAAGCTCTCACCATATGCATCATTATCTATACACTTTCACTTTGTCACGAAATATTTGGTTTTGAAAAAGTACAGCAGCAGTATTCTTCTTCTCTTCTCCTTCTTTCTTGCACTGTTTTACTTAAACATTTACTTTATCTCTCCATTTTTCTTGGTCTTCCTTTTTCTCATCCTCTCTCTTTCTTCCTCTTTTATCCTCGGTGTATCAATTTCTTTCTTCCTCTGCTCCTCTGTCTCTTTCTTTCTATTTTTCCTTGTTCCGTTCCTCCTTTGTTTAACTTCCTCCCTTCTGATTTATATTTTTCTTCCTTTCTTTGTTATTCTGTATATCCATCTTTATCATTCTGTATTTTTCTCTTGCTACCTCTGGATTTTCGTCTCTCTTCTTTTTGTACATTTTTCTTTCTTCCATTGTATTTCTTTCCATTTCATTCTCTTGGTCTTTCTTTCTCTCTCTCTCTCTCATCCTTCCTTCTTTCTTCCTCGGTGTTTCCATGTATTTATCACTTTCCTCCTCTGTCTCTTTCTTCTATCTTTGTATCTTCACTTACTCCTTTGTTCTCTTTCTCCTTTTCGCTTTCTCTGTTCCTATATCCATTTCTCTTACGTTCTTTCTTATTCTGAATATCCATCTATCTCTCTGGCTTTCTTTGTTTTTTATCTTTACCTGCCATAATGTTGATTTCTGGAATCAATGTATTAGTTCACTAAACGTTCGTCAAATATTAACAAAAGTAAAATAATGATACGTAGAAACAGAACAGTAACGGGATTTGGCATAAATATTCTAATTACCATCATACTGAACTTATTAAAATTTCCATAGAATAGAAGCTGTTCTAAAAGCACCATATTAAAAAATGGTGCTCAATTTGACGTTTTCGTATCATATTTCAGAAACTGTTGCAGGGTAAGAAAAACGTTTCAAACCCACAAATGTTACCGGTATAGTGATGAAACGAGTGTTCATATCCAGAACACTGCTGTTTGCCATGGAGGCATAACGGATACGTTCTGTGTGGAGGTAGATCTAGACACAATCCCGGCCATTTTCTGTGTTTTATGTGATCAGCACCACCCTCCAGCTGACTCTTCTGAATTTCCACCTGAAATCATTCAACCCGTTGTATCTCCGATGGTGTAGTGGTAACATCTTCGCCTTGTAATCTTGGGGTCCGGATGCGATGCCCAGTGGAGGTATATTGCGCTTTAGTTTGGATCTTACTTTAAACTGTAGGTGCAGTCACAATTAGCCTATCTGTGCATAAAGTGGACTTAAAACAACAATTCGAACAAATTCAATTCAGCAACACTGGGAATCGAACCCAGTCTCTAGACTCCAATCAGAGCCGTAGCGATTACACCACAGCTTCCCTGAAATATGGATTAACTTTCTCACATTTCTAAACGTTCTCATGTTTTGAGGCAGGTTACTTAAAACTAGAACAGCCGGATTTTAGACTAACCTAAAACCGTCGTTGGGGGTCAACTTGACGCTCAGGAAATTCAAGCCTTTTAATACGTAGTAAATGATTTTTTAATGATTAATGATGTTGAAATGACAAAATATAATATTTAACCTGTTTCACAATGTGCTTTTGCGTGAGTACAAGTTATAAGAGAGCAAAAAAGTGCGATATGACTCAACATATATTACAAATTAGCACCTAATATGTTTCAAAGTGAGGTTACACATGAAAATAAACTATGAATGAACACACAATATGTTCCAAAGTTCGTTAGACATCAGCACAAGTTAGCACACAACATATTTCAAACTGAGGTTACACATGAACATAACCTATGAATGAACACAATATGTTTCAAAGTTCGTCAGACATCAGCACAAGTTGAAAAATATGCACACTTGACAGTGACAGCAACACATTTTCCACAAATTGGTTTCTGGCATCCCTCAACGCTGGCAGAAGTCTTATTTTGTCCCTTGCATAGTTGAAAGGCACACTTCTTTCGTTTTGTGGTGTGTACTGGAACAATTGTAGGGCATCTGTTGCGTAAAGCACCAGCGCAAGAATATATCATCCGCGTGAAGTTGTGGAGCCTGATGATTCCTTGAAAAGTATCCAAGCATTGAGTGCGGAAATGTCAAGGACGTTGTAAAATACGTGAACAGTTACACATCCTGTATTGTATTTCCTCAGCATCTGGTCTGCCACATCTACGCTACATTTATTGCCATTGTAGTAATGACGGTGTTCAGCTTCTTCTTTCCACTTTCGTCTACAGACACATCCGTGCGCATGGTGCTAAGAATCACGACATTATTTCTGTTCTTGCACCTACATATCGTGAGTGTGTTGTTTCCATTCCTCAATGCAAGAGATGAATATCGTGGCGTTGAAGTGTCACGTGCAATTCTGGCTTGTTCAGACGCATTTTCCCAACAATTATGGTTTTCTTCACAGAAAGTTCATCTGCAAGTTTGACAGAAGTAAAAAAGTTGTCAGTAGTGACGCAGTGGTCAGTAATTTCAGCACCACACTCTCCCAAAGTTATACATTATTTGGTCGCTCTTCATCCGCCCAGTTACGAATAGCCATTCAAGACATATTTGGATTTTACATCAACTGCTAACCATAACTTGATGCCAACCTTGTCCGGCTTATTCGCCATGTATTGGATAAATCTTCATCTTGACTTACATGGTGCCAAGTGTCCATCAACGGTTATTTCTGGTCCAGGACTATAGCACAAATAACAGTTTTCCTTCAGCTTGTACCAAATGTCAGAAGCGAGAGCTGTCAGAGTGGCCAGGAGCTCTGATCTGCTGCTTCGGACGTCGAATCTGAGATACCGCATGATTTCAAGGGACCCATTGCCTGACATTGTTTCTTTGAACACAGGTGGTCCCCAATTATTGTTCCACAAATCATCTGCACAAAGTTTTGAATGACCTACTGCACCACGGGTATACAGGAGGGCGAGAAATGCATCCAGATCCTCCAGAGTGACATTCCAGTTACTGTCATCTCCAAGACGACGTCGTGCCTCGGCAACTGTGCATGTTTGAATGTTTTTCACCATTGATTCATTCACCATCAAACGCCAGGCTGAAGCAGGATTTGACCCAACGTTACGACGAGCAAAAGGCGTTGGTCCACTTGGAATTGCCACAATATTACGAGTTGGCGTGCGACCTTTGGTGGAAGCGGTGCTGCTAAAGTTCATCGGGGTCCAAACAATACCACTGGATGATGAGTGTAAGCCTTGTTGTGTGTGTGTGTGTGATTTCTTATCTCTATACATACACAAGACATACAAAATACGTAGGTTCAAAGTAAACATAAATTTAATGCATGGAAGCCATTCATGTACATCTTACACACTGTTACTATGACAACCAATCAATAACATGCTAAAAAATACAAATTATTCTTCTTCCTCTTATCATGCGTCTATCATCTCCTCCTGGAGTCTCTTTTTGTTTTAAGTGCTTGTCTCACCATATCTATCAGGAGGTTTCCTAAGTCTATTCGATCTCCTGATTGGTGTGTGCCCAGCGTCTGTATTTGGTTAGTTTTGGTTATCTCTTCCCTCTGCATCCTCAGGCTGTCCTGCGGGTGTCAATTCGAGGTTTGGATCAGGTAGATCTGTTGATGAGGAGTTTGGTCCACACTCACGTTTTCGTAGCCACCTGACGTGTACCGTTCGTCACCAGCAGAATGAGTTGGCATGTTGTTGCCTCATCCATGCCCACGCCCACGTCTGCGTGAAAGTCCTTGCCCGCTCATACCAAGGGAAGTCACATTACCGGAATTTTCCTCGGCATCACTGTGACAGAGGACGATGCATTCTGTAAGCTCACATTAGAAACACGAAAATCTTCATCGTTGCTGTCGTCACCACTCTTATCTGAATCTAACTGCTCCAGGAGGGCAAGGAACTCCTGTACACTCACCCCTCTCTTCATCGTTTACACGGAAAGACGCTTGCACACTGGTCGAAAGCTGCACGAACACTGCTGTGGAAAGTCCTGTCGCTATGACTCATCAAAACAAGGCCACGTTTTCTTTTTCTCCTCTGAGTCTTCACGATAAGAGATGCATGTTTCCCCATGCCGAGGAAAAAAAATAAGTCATTGGGAATGCAAAAACAGACATCCACTTGAAAATCGATCATTTTTCTTATGAGGGTCAACATGACCCTTATTGGCTGTTTTAGGTATGATTATTTATTTTAATAATTAACATAGAGAAATGAAAATTTGTCACAGTAAACTAGGAAGTATTTTAGGAAAACTCAGAAAATATCAGCTTCAACGTTCCATTGTATGATGAGATAAAGCATGGCTTCTAGTGTTAAAGTGCTTAGCTCTCAATCTTTTATTCTGTCTTGTGACCCTTCCAAAGACACCCAAATGTCAACCTCCCTATCACATAGTATACCCTGGACCACAGTTTGCAGACTACCGAGGCTCTGGTGTCTGGACTCACGACTACTAAAATCCTCTGTCGGTCTCGTGTCCTTTCGTCCCTATATGTATGTGATTCTTAGCGCCACTTTTGGCTAATCGCGACGATGAGGATTAGTAAATATATGCTGAAATTGGTGAAGGAGCATTCATAACTAACACCTATGTCCAGACCGGGAGGCGTATTTCACATGTGCACATTGAAATAGAGATTGGGGGCGGTGTATGAATGCTCCCTATTGGCTAGCAGACTGCCTCAATGATATAGGATAGGTCACTGGCATTTATTTCATTGACTTGTGCGAACACTTTCTGTACACCACAGACTACAAGCAGAACCATCTAGTGGGAAAAATGCAACGCAATCGGATAGTAATCAATACTCGAAAAGCGAATAGACTTTCTTATTGGAAATAAAAGCGGCAATAATTTTTAAAATGTTGGATGAAAATTCTTATACAATGATTTAATATATTGGGTCATTTTCAGCTTTTCGTCAGATGCAAACAAGGAATATTTTTAATTCTTACTTTAAAAATCTGTCAAATCCTTGAGTTGCGCCAAAACCTTAAGCGCGCGGCTATTTGTTTTGTAAAAAGTTGTTACAAACCAGATATTACAGTACATACTGGAAACAACACAAGATGAAAAGAGTTGAGTTTCAAAAAAGAAAAGTAGATGGCAGCACAAGGTGAAAGAATATAAATAAGTCGCTGGAGGATAAGTATCGATTTAGTGAAAGTAAACTATAACAGAGAGGTGTAGAAAAGATCAAAGCAATGTATAAAAAGTAGCTAATAGATGGGAAAGGAAAATATAAGTGGTTTAAATCATTCAACAAGTTCAAGCCTGTAATCAATTGTAAGGCACGCCATAGAAGTAATCAATAAAGAAAAAAAATAGACCAACCAACCAGAAACTTCTCCATTACAAACCACGCCCCCAATCTCTATTTCAATGTGCATATGTGAAATACGCGACCGGGAGTCGATTCTCCGGCGTCTGACGTTCCAGAGCGATGTGCTAATCCTAACCACCTAGCCGTGGAGGTTACATATGTTCTTGATTGGTCCGTAATCAATCTAATCACCAATCATCCTCATCTTCGCAATTAGCCAAAAGCGACAGAAAAACCAAGTAAAATAAAGTAAACCAATCAACCGAACTGAAAGCTAGGCTACATCAAACATTAATCTTCTTTAGAAACATATAATTATTTGTATTGAGTAACTTAAATAAGTGAATGTGGGTGATATAAGAAAGAACTAAAGTCAAGATAAACCCAAGGAATTATTGTAATTTGATACATTTCTATGCAAGTGTATAAATAAATACAAGTTGTGTATTCGTAAGTCTGCGAGTGCTTTTAACTTTCCTCAACGGACTCTTAGTGTTAGTGAAAACTTACTTCGTGAACAGGATACTACTTTCCACTAAACCATTAAGTCAATATAATGGCCACGTCGCTTGATAACACAATTTCTTGTCTTATCTTTTAGAATCAAATACAGGCAAATTTAACCAATTCCTCATTGTTTGTGAGGTTTGAAAAATTTCTGTAGGATATTTGCATATTATTTGTGCACGAAGATTCTTTCATAAATTTGTACACATTTTGCATAATGATGAATAAGTATTGTGCTTCCACGTGTCCATAACAATAAATATTTACAGTTATGGTAGTAATAACACTAACATACCAAAGACCTACTTGCAAGTTTTAATAAAAATGCTAAATATTTAGGCCGTTCAAAATTGATTGAGACTGTGCCCCGTGTGCCTACATGCAACAAAGGAGGATGGAAGTGAGGGTGGTGTGTAAGAGCGGTGACCTTGAAGTGTGGGCCGCCTGAGTTTCACTTTCCTAGCTGCACACAGCGCCACGTGGCAGGCATTTGTTTCTGACAACGTAGTGAGAGTTGTGGACAAGTAAGCTGCTGTCAAGTGGATGTGTATGGTATCAGCACTGAAGGTCAAAGGTAGACCACGTGGTTCCTGTGGAAAGAAGAAACCAGCCGTGGACGTCGTCGTTCATCTCGAACCTCTGGCATCAATCAGCTGGTGTCTGATATAGAAATGAACGACAGGCATGTGACTGTGAAGGCTCCTTTCTTGACATTGCACTGCAGTGGCGTCGCCAGAATTTTTTCTTGGGATGGGCTCAAGGCTGCATAAAATACTAGTATATTTAAGTGGGCTCTTGTTCGGTGGTCATGTCCAGGACCGGCCCTAGGAATATTTCAAAGTGGAGCGACGTTTCATGAACGTTGTGCTGTACTTGAGCATTCTTGTTCGTGGCTCAAATTCATACTTATAATGCAATTATTACAAATATTTTGACTGAAATTGTTATTAGTGTTAAAAATTTGACATATAAATTTCCTGTATTTTCTTTAAAAAAATAATATTATAGAAATAAAGCAAAATAAGCTTTCCTCGGTTAAAGAAAAGCTTTTGTAGGCTTTTACAAGACAAAGCTTGCAAACGTAATAATGGGGAAAATAAATTCAACTGATAACATAAAAAAAGGATTTAATTTACCAAAACTCATTTAGTCACAGTTACAGGAAAAGTAAAAAGAATTCTGGAATAACAATTTTGATCAAATTTATTCAATATTTTTATCCTATCTTTGTAGGTTTTCTCATTGCTCTTTCATGTGTTGGAACTTTATTTTGATCATTTTGGCGCACGTTAACATCTTTCGCACCTTAATGAAAGGAAACCAACCTAATGGAGAATCTATAAACGTTATTCACTTTTGAAGTGAAATCGATTTAACTTAGTCATTGTTAAGGTCGCTTTGTGTGCATTATACTATTATTAACCACCTTCTTACTTTCGTTATCTAACTGATATATATATATATATATATATATATATATATATATATATATATATATCATGTATTCATTCTATTTGGAAGGGCAGACGGGTAGCCTGAGACTATTTTGAGGTGGGCTAGAGGGCATCCTCGCCCACTCGGTGGCGACGCCCCTGCGGCTGTGAAATCTGCCACCAAGCGGAACACAGTTGCACTGCTTATAACCAGGGCTCAAAAAATCCCGGTCGCCATGGCGACTAAAAATTTCAGCCTGGCGACTGTGATCTTTTGCTGTAATATGTACGAAATTTTGATGATTCTAAGTTCAAATTGCAATAGAGCGTAAGTTGACAAATGATTTTTTTCTTTTATCAACGTTGTGAACATTCCATAGAGTCAGTAACAATTTCTTACCCTTTGTCCCGCAACACCCCATTTCCTGTGCTTTCTAAAATAAAATAGCGATGTTTTGAATACCGTGATGCTCAGCATCTTATACAGAGTGTTTCAAAAGTCGCACAACCCAAACTTTGGAAATGTATATCATGAAAACCGTAAGAGATATTTACACCGGGTTTTCTGCATTATAATGTCTCATTCATTGAGATATTTTTCAATGCTTAAAATTCGGTTCACTCCGTACAAAAAATTATATAAATTCATAACTGACGGAAAGCAGCATTCAATTTTTTTCCAGAAATGAACTTCTGAGTACGAAAAATATGTAAGAAATGTTCGAAGGGTCATGATTAGACATTTGATGACTGATGCCATGTCGGTCTGTCATTTGCGACAAATATTGGTCATGTGGAACATTTGATGAATTTTTGACTGGCTATTTTATGGATTGAGTGAAAAGCGCCATTTTTGAACATATCTCCGTATATGGCAACACTAGCAGGTCGAAATATTGCCAACAGTCGCATGCAAAATATGTCTAAGTATTGGCTATACATTTACGTCAAAAATCTTATATCAAGATTTTGTGCCGAAATAGGACTCTTGAGAGAATCCTAGGCTGCCCCTGGTTACATTGAATTCTCTTCGCTCACTTTCGCCGCTACTGTGCCTGTTTTTTTAAAATTGATTCAGCATGGCGTATTCATTGGAGCAGTGCGTGTGCATTGCTGAAGAGTATTTTACTACTCATTCTTACACTCATGTACAAGAGGTTTTCTAATAAAAATGCCCTGCTTCTGTTGTACCTCATAAAGCAACTGTTTTGCAATCAGTCAAACACCAACAAATGATCCCACAAATTGTAGATCAGTTCTCAGATGTTTTCAGCAAATTAACAATGTTTTTTTTTAAAATAATGTAATTGCATTTATTTAGATAAATGCTAACAAATTTATGAACCCAGTGATAGCCTACAGGATTAGTTTAGTGCAGAAAACCGGATGTAAATATATCATTTCCTGGCGCCTAGCCTTGAAGAAAATTTCTCGAGCACTGACTGTGTGAACTGATTGTGAATCATAGCTGTTGGTACACCTTCTTTTCATAGAAACCACGTGGTCTACCTTTGACCTTCAATGCTGATACCATACACCTCCACTTGACAGCAGCTTACTTGTCCACAACTCTCACTACCAGAAACAAATGCCTGCCACGTGGCGCTGTGTGCAGCTCGGCAAGTGAAACTCTGGCGGCATACAGTCCATGGTCACCGCTGTTACACACCACCTTCACTTCCGTTCTCCTTTGCAGCATGTAGGCATACGGGGCACAGTCTCAATCAATTCCGAATGGCCCAAGTATCATAAAAGAATACAATCGAAGCAAATTCAACATGTCTTATGCACGTAGACTTTTTTAAGTTTTTCTTTTCCTGCTTCAATAGTGTACCAGTTCGCGTAAACAGAGCCTCATCTCCTGAGACCAATACCTGGTAAGTCATGGTGCTGCATTTTATCTTTGACCGCTCAACATTTCGTGACATCATCTAGCGTTGCCCTCGACATTAACATTTGTAGCTACTAATTTTCATATTAAATAAAAGGCTTTTTATGCATGTTCCTGATGTGTTTACCAACTGACCCCCTAGTAAACTTCCTCCTCCCATTCCGCTCCTTAACAAATTAATTTCAAAGTTGTGACCAATCATATTTGATGAATTGCTTTGCTTGTATGTTTGAATTAGTGTTTAAGTCCACTTTATGCACAGTAAGGCTAATTGGAACTGGACCTACAGTTTAAAGTGGAATCCTAACCACTATGTGCCTCCACCGGGTATCGAACGCGGAACTTCTTGATTACAAGGCAACGACGAAATCACTGCGCCATCATACTGCTCTCGCAGTATAATTGAACTACGTACTTAAATCGTTATTACAAAATCGTGTTCAGATAATCTAATCCGTTGAGAGAAATTATATGCAACTCTCAAACTAACCTCAAGTCTAGTCTAACCCCTGCTATACATTTACATGAAGTATATTTATAAGACAAACGTGTATAATGTGTTACTTCATAGATATTGCCCACATTTACTTAGTTAAGATAAAAATTGTAAATAATTATAAAATGCAACAATAAATCAAAATAATCTAGGTCTTCCTGCCAATTTCAAAATCTCATGAAATATGATGTGATATGCCTCATAACGTGAAAATAGTTTCCCATATCTGCAAAAGCTAACGAACTGTGAATCAAAACAAGAGGACGATTTATAAAATTTAGGTCCCTAAGCTATCCTTTGTTTTAGGATCTGCTGACATCATCATCATTATTATCAGAGTTTTGTTATCATAGTACATCCCTTTTACTACTTGCATTCACTGTATTAATAACACTTTTAAATTTAAAACATGGACACATCTGATTAAAATTTATTAATTAAACTTCGATAAAACAATACACTTACATTTAACTCTCGTAAAACTATCCTTTTGGCTTTCATGGTAACCAGCTGATGAATGAGAGACTCAAAGTTAATTTCTTTCAAGACATCAGCCCTTGCTGTCAATAATACAAAACTAGAAAGTTTGCTATCCGATGCATAATTTCTGAGGGCAGTTCTAATATTTCATCTAATATATTAAAATGGATGTATGTGTGTGTGTGTGTGTGTATGTTTGTTACTGCATAACTCTCGAAGGCCTAGAGCAATTTCAACCAAACTTGGTACACGTATCACTTGCAATCTGGAAAGAAATACTGTGGGGGTCAGACACCCCTTGCACCCCTAGCGGTGGGGTGGGAAGGAGTTACATGTAAAAATAATCGAAAATGACCGATATTAGTGTGGAATCCATAGTTTTCTGGGACGCTAAGATGAATACTGACACTCCCAATGCCGTTCAATTCCAAGTTCATTTTACACTATAGTTAGAATTCATTATTTTCCTGTCTAATAGAAGATTGGTATAAATAAATACCCGGGCAACGCCGGGCAATCAGGTAGTTCTTTATAGAGCACTGGATGACCACTCTCCACTGGCATTTGATGGTAAAATCTCACAGAAATTTCCAGAGCAATGTCAAGATTTGGGAAAAGCACTGTAAAATATTTTTCACGAATAAGTTTTAAATAGTCGGTAGCAGAATTCACTTTATGCTTTGCTTCGGTCAAATGTAAATCCCTTAAACATTCTTGAAAGTTGATGGTCGTTGTCACTTCAGCTCCTTCAGTATTTAATTTTTGTGCGCTACCTTTGACTTTATAGTCTAAGATAGCCTAGTGGCAAATCCCTCCTGTCAAGAGGAAAGAAACACCAAACTGACGGCCATTTTAAATATGATTGCCATTTCCCAACATGGCGGCAGTGACACAAATTGGATCTTACGGAATTTTAGTATGTTCATTAGAAAATAAAGAAAAGAAGCATTTCTGCAAAATTTCCATTCCTGACCTAATATTCTTCTTAAAATGTATAGATTTACTGCACTATTTTGTGAGAAGCAGTATTTTTTTAAATTCGATATGTTTCGCCTTCTATAGCAACATAATTATTGTAAAGTTGGCAACTCTCAGCTGGTACTCAGGTGATATTTTACCAAACATTACTAAGAACACAAATTTTATCTCTTAACTTACAGTAACAATAACTAGATGGAGGTGTGTACGTTAAGAACTTAAAATATTCATAGAAGTATAAGATCGATTAAATTGACGAGATTTTAGTCGACATATGTTGATGTGTTATAATCGGTTTATTCTGATAGAGCACCAATTAGACGGTCTCATCTCTACTATACTTTACTTGATGTATGTGTGAGTATTTCTCAGGTTAAAAAACTTCGAACACATATACATTAGTTATTTAAAGCAAGCAAGTTTAACCTGCATCATCTTCTGTTTTTTTGAGCACTTTTTTAGCAATAGTATATTGTTTTCCTTCAGCTCTAATTTAATCGTGTCAATGAAGATGAATAATGAAGAAAGAGAACATGTGACAAGCACACCTTCATACAATACCTTACCCGGGATTCAAAACTAGGTCCTTTTGAGTTCAGACTCGTTCGTCTGATTAATTGTTCGATTTTATTTTACTTTTCTTTTCTGACACTTTGACAAATCGCGAAGATGAACACTAGTGACGTTATGATGAAATTGATGAATGGACACTTACAAACATCCATGCCATGGTGGGTTTCGAACCCGAGACTCCCGGCGCGATGTGCTATCCAGTGTTGTTAAAGGTCCAGGATCCCATAAATTTTAATGGGTTCAGTAGGAGGGATTGGAGATAGTGGACATTACTTTATTCATAACGACGCTCGGCTATTGTTATTCTGTCATTTTAATTGACATTAATGGGGTTTTAATTCATTATCGAGGTGTGACGCTATTGTTAATTAATCAAGCAGAAAGTGTAGGGGTAGGGGAAGGTAGATGAGTCATAGATGACTCATGCGCACGTGGGAGCTTGGAATTAATGGTTTTCCATTAGTGCACAATAATTGTATCCCATTTTTACCCTAACCTAAACCTATTGTTGTATTTTATATATGCGTTAATAGCCGGATATGAGTCATGGATGATTTATGCCGTCGAGGGAGCTTGGTTTTCCATTCGTATGCAAAATATACTATTATATAACATGGTTCCGGCCTATTCTAACCTAATTCTTGTACTTTATATATGCGCTACAGCTGGATATGAGTCACCGATGATGATTCATACAGACGTTGAGCTTGGTCTTAATGGTTTTCCATTAGTGCACAAAAGATACTATTATGGAACCCGGTTCCGGACTATTCTAACCCAAGAAACCTGGTTCCGGCCTATTCTAAGGCTCTTTATGCTTTTCTTATACGCGAGGATGAGTCAAGGCTGATTCATGCACTCGTGGGAACTTGAAGTTAATGCGTTTTATTCACGAACGAGGAGACGGTTCCGGCCTATTCTAAGCCAATTTTTGGCTATTTATGCGAGGTTTGCAGTTGGTTATGACGTCACGGGCGGCCATTTTGGCGTCGATCTTGAGTCATATTTGGTATAATTGAAGAGCTCGAAGAGTCCAGGGTAGAGGCTAGAAAATATTAACCAATGAGAGAAGGTTTTAATATATGAATCATCCAATCAGAGAAGAACAATGAAAAATAATATTCATATTGAGGGGCCTTTTGTCTAAGAATCTATAAATAATGAGCGGAAGACGAAGCGGTCCGAGAGGGTTCTCAAGTGTTTGGCTTGAAAGACGTGCTGCCTTTATGGTGTCTGTGTTGTTGCAGTGCCACTAAAGGCTTTCTAACTTGGTAAGTATCATTTTTGTGTACTATTCTTTATATCAAGTTGTTTTTCACTGCCGTGGAAACAAAGTTTAAACGTTTTTACATTATTTTTGAAAATATTATACAAAGAATACTAAAAAATAACACTAACAATATGTATTGTTATTGTTCCAGGTTCTGTCACTCTGAATTCAACGAACGAACGAAGAATGGCTTCCAGCTCCAGGGCCAATGTCAGTGCGGTGAGTACTGCCGAATCCCTTTTAAACAATTTTACCCTGGAATTTTAAACTTCTCCAGCTGATATTATTAAGGTATATTACAACTTTTACGAGAGGGTAGTTATCTTCGACGATTACCAATATTTTGATTCGACCTTGTTTTGTGAGACTGCTCACAATATACTAAATCAAATTGGGGCGGCGAACCTCATTTTTCTAAGGTTGGATAAAGGGAAAGATATTTCATGCGCTTTGCCATGCTAGTGCGGGAAGTTTCCATTGATATCCCGACACAGGTAGTCGGGGACACCCAATCTATTGTCAGTTCAATGTTACAGTTCCTGATGGGAAGGGTTTTTTATGATGTTGTACCCGAAAGTCAAGTTGGTGTTATTATTTCTGCGGGAGGTAACGACAGGGATTTTTATATCCCTTGGCGGTGCCTTTCAGCGCTAAATACGGACATTATCCAGCATTATGTTGCGAAAGTGATCATTAGTAACGAGTCTTTCTTTGTAGAGAATACCATTAAATGCACGGCGCATATTGTGGAACCGCGACGTGGAAGAGGGTAGAACAAGTTTCCTCTTTATAGAAAGTATGCTCCGTTACTGTCAGTGAATAATTCTAATCAGACTCTCACCGTAATTAATAACGATAATAGTTTGTGCTTACCACGGGCAATTGCACTTCGCAAGGCTAAAATTGACAGCGATACTAAACAAATTGATATTTTTCGAAAATATGACAATAAATTCAGGGAGGCCGCTATGCGCTTGTGTCACGAGGCTGGCGTCGACCCTTCCATTGGCTGTACAGTGGAAGACATTATGAAGTTTCAGAATCATATTGGGCCCGAGTACCAGATTGTAGATTTTGCGAAGAAAGACGGGGAAAGGGACTACGAGGTGATTCGGTCCACTCAGTTCGCCCCTAAAGAAATCAAATTCTTGTAATATAACGAACACTTTGACATAGTCGATTCTGTTCCAAGACGTATGGTGAAAATGTACTACTGCCCCAAATGCCAAATATGGTATAAAACAAATATGAACATAGTGGGTGTACATTGCATTGTTCCAAATGTGAAGGTAGTCATTTAGAGGAAAACACTAACTCTGTCTCACGAAAATGTGAAGCATGTAATCGAACGTTTCTGTCCGGAAAATGTTTCAAGAATCATTTACGTACGGAAGGCAGAAAATCCAGTGTGTGTGAAACAGTGCACCAGTACACAATCTGTTGCAAAGTAGTGAACATGAGAAAGCCTAAATCAGAACAGAAAGGTGAAGAATTCTTTTGCAAAAGCTGTAATGCTTTCGTCGACCCTACACACAAATGTTATAAAGTAGATCCAATTCCTAAATTTCTGTATATTTTTTATGATTTTGAATGTATGTTGGTTGGCGAAGAAGATGCACAGAAACACGAAGTGAATCTGGCTGTTGCCAAACAGACTTGTCACGCTTGCAAAGACTCTGATGCAGATTCCTGCGAAACGTTCGGCCCTCGTATGCATATTTTCCCCAACATTGAGGAATTTATGCATTATATTCAAACACCAAAAGAAGGGTTGGAGAAAATTGTATGCATTGCACATACGATGCACATTTTGTACTGAATTATTTGATCACTAAAGAAATTATTAGGCCTTCAGTAATTATGAGAGGACGTAATATTATTGAAATAAGTGTGGGCAAGAAAATTATTTTCCGTGATTCGTTAAATTTCATGTTAATGAAATTAAAAGAATTGCCTACAAGTCTGGGACTCGGGGATAAACTGCGTAAAGGTGACTTTCCCTATCTTTTCTCTACACCTGAGAACCAACATTATGTGGGCTTATACTCTGATATTTGCTTTTATGATTTGGATGCTAAGTCCACAAAATAATGCGAAGAAATTCACAAGTGTCATGAAGAAACTGTTCAGGCTGTGAAAATATTTATTTTCCACAAGAGTTGCGGCAGTATTGTATCAGTGATGTTGAAATCCTTGCAGCTACGTGTATTAAATTTTCAAATTTAATTGAACAATTGTTGGGAATTCAATTCAATTCAATTCAATCCTCATTGATATTCAGGGCTAAATTTCTAAAAGAAAACACGCTTATCAAGATACCACCGATGAGATTCCTGGGCCAGGATACTTATTCATTAATTTCGTTGAAATGGCTGAAATGGTTAGAGTATACCAACACATTGCGGCATGCTGGCAATCTTGGGGAAGCGAAAGTAGGGCGTTACAAGCTGGACGGGCTCCATGAAGAGACTAAAACTGTGTACAGTTTCATGGGGTGTTACTTTCACTGTACGAACACACAGTAAAAAGAAAAGCGTTGCTGGAGCAAATGGGGTACACGGTAATTGAAAAATGGGAATGTGAGTTCCATGACGAAATCAAAACTAATCCGGAACTACGCAAATATATTGGTGAGAACTGCTACTATCTTGACTCCCCTCTTTTCCCTAAACAGGCCTTCAATGGCGGTCGTACAGAACTTTTCAGGGCCCTATACGAACGCCAAGATGGCGAGCATTCATGTATGAAACTTTTAGATGTTGTTTCCCTGTACACAGCCATGATAAAACAGCGAAAGATGCCTACGGGCAAACCTGTGATTTACTCCTCCGAGTTTCCATCACTGGAGAACATATTCGGGGTAGTAAAGTGCGATGTTCTCCCGCCTGAAGACTTATACTTACCCGTGCTTGGCATGGCGTGCAATAGCAAGTTAATGTTTGCTCTCTGCCGTGCATGTTCACAAAGTGAGAATCAGGAAGAGTGCCCACACACAGAAAAACAAACATACATGGCACATGGGTATCAGAAGAACTCAAGTTGGCTGGTGAGAAAGGGTACAAAATACTAAAAATTTATGAAGTATGGGATTTTCCTTCAGCACAAGAATCAGATAATGTGTTCAGAGAATACGTAGATGATTTTCTTAGACTGAAACAACAATCCTCAGGATATCCTTCCGCTTGCAGCACAGAACATGACAAAGACAAGTATATTCGAGACTATTTCTAACATGAGGGTTTTCAGCTTGTCATGGAAGAAATTAGATACAATGCTGGGCTGCGTTACATATCCAAAATACTCCTTAACAGCCTCTACGGGAAGTTCGGAGAAACCTTTTTAAAAACTAAGTCAGTTTTTGTCAATACAGAAAATAAATTGTATGATATTCTATTCAATCCACAATTTGAGTAAAAATGGTGTCCCTATTTCTGAAAAATGCTTGTTAGTAAACTTTGTAGACTTGGAAATGGCCAATTCGCCGCTAGTATTGTCCAATGTCCTTGTCTCAGTATATATATATATCACTGCTTATGGAAGAATGCATTTATATTCATTCGTGGATCGAGTAAAAGAATCTATCCATTACGTGGACACTGACTCTGTATTCTATGTTGAAACGCAGGGTGAAACGCTGTTACCTACAGGTTCCTTTCTCGGTAATCTGACCGATGAGATTAAAGACCCGTATGAAATCTCATGTTTTCTTGGTGGTGGACCCAAGAAATATACATATATAATGGAAAACAAATATGATGGAAACGATGAGAAACATGTCATTGAAGTGTGTGGTATTACCATGAACTACAGGCCACAATTGCAAATTAATTTTGACTATTTCAAGCAATTTGTTTAAGGAGAAATTGAAAGAGAGTGGTTGAAAACCCTTGAAAAATTAAACGTAAAGCTAATTTTGAGGTAGTCTCGGAAAAGGAACAAAAAACTCACCAAGCAGTTCACACGAAACGTCGAAAATTGGAGGACTATGTCTCCTTACCGTACGGGATGTAAATACTTCACACACTGAAATATTATACTCTGACAGATGGTTGTGGGTTATCTGACTTCGAAATTTTTAAGCTCATACATAAAGTGACTCTAGGAATCACCAAGCCTCAATGCTGAATGCATTACATCAAAAACATGCAAGAACAAGAATACTCTATCTTACCGGTATATATTTAGGAAACTTTACCTGGTTCTAAATAAGAAAGAAACTCTAAAATAACCAACTTTTCCTATGTATTGTGCATAACCTGTTCTGTATATCTATATTTTTTACCAACCATTGAAACTGATATCACGGGGGTCTTAGTGTGACGTATATTTTGATTATAGCAAATATCCCTTCAGTTGAGTGAATGTCAGCCACAAAGTCGGATCAGAATATGAGAGCCGTTATCGATTTTATAGAATTTCGAGATAATCATGAAAAATATATTCTAAAAGAAATAGTGGTTTTGGATCCAGATTCTAATTGTTTGCAATCATGGGTATTAGAACCACCGTGCGTATGGGATGATCTTGATATGAGAATACAAAATGAAAATTTATGGGAATCTCAAAATATGCACGGCCTCTCTTGGCAAGCTGGGAAGTGAATTTTTTCAATTTGTCCACTATTTTATCCCGCTGTACCGAGAATGCCTCAGCCATTTATTCCTTTGGTGCAGAAAAGTACAATTTCGTTTCTACCTTACTTCACTGCACTGTGATTAACTTGGAACAGCTTGGATGCCCTAAATCAGCTCTACTAAGTTTCCCTGCCAATAGCTGCTGTGTGAAGAACCACCGCCTGAGAAAAATAGCTTGTGCTCTGAGAAACGCTCACCTGTACGGACAGTTTCTACACCACTACAGTTTCATTCAGCACGTTGTTCCTGTTTGTGCATCAACCCAAGGCGAGAACAACTCAACATCAGACTACAAAGAAGGCAGCATCTCGTCGTGAGACGAGAATTTATATTCATTGAATTCGTCTGCAAAATGGATACCATAAGCATTGCCATGACAGTACATCAAGTAAGTGTTCTATCTGAAAGCTTTGTTGGACTGGTACAGACAATATGTTACCGAAAAAAAATAAACTTTCAATACGTCTGTATTTGTGTGATTTGGAGTCTAGAATAATTTGGACTGGACTGTATATTGACCCGACCTGCCACGGAACATACTTTAACAGTTTTGGTGAAAACCCAAGTGTTTTTTTAAACTGAACTGTATGTATATAACCAGAATAGTTATTCCTTGTCCAATGTGAAGCAGGAACCGAACTATGGCATACTATCTATCTTTCTTTGGGAAAGATTTGAAAAAGAATGACAGCATAGTGAGGGAAAAAATTACAAATGTGTTTTCTTGACTTTTTTCGCAGTGTGGATGCTCTGAGAGCCTAATCAATGAGCAGTGCATCGTACAAGCTGGGGGTTCACTAGCCTCAGTGTACTTGAGTAAAATGTGAACATGGATACCACAATCTTGAGTGAACAGTGAAACAGAAAAACAGGCAGACTGGATATCACCATTGTTATGAAATTATATTTGAGATAAAAAAAACGTTAGTATAACGGTACTTTTAGTAGAATAGTATTTTCTGATATGTAACAAACGAAAAGAAGCTATATGTATTACATACTTTGTAGTAGATTAGTTTGTGAAAATAAAAATTTCGTGTGTAGAAACAATTTGTTTCATTAAAAAAATGGTATTGAGTTACTAAAAATGTATTTAAAAAGTAAATAAACCACCACAAATACAATATTAAAAATATTACTTACAATTCTCATTGGCAATGATGACATCTTTAGATTGAACGCTCTTCTCATCACACTCCAATGTAACAATTTGGTATCAGATTACAAGAGGGAGCAGCTTTATACCCCCAAACATCATAAAGTACCTTATAAAAAAAATCCAGCTTTCATTTTACCCGATAACTTTGTAATTCAGTGTTGCAGTCGCATCGTAGCCCTCCCGGATACATAACTTATTTCTTGCTTTTTATAGATATATATTTTTTCACAGAAGTATCGACTATCAGTGGCCGCGTGCAACTTTCCAAAATAAAATATTGGCGACACACGCTAACCACTACAAATTAAAGCACCATTCAAAAAATCATAATAGAGTCAGGGCGTAATGCCCTTTAGATGAGAGAAAAAAAAAACTTTCAGCAATGACCGCGAGAACTACCAATGGAGACTCAAGGCACGGACAACTGGTGGAAAAATTTCCCCCTGGGTAAAGGCTCCCTAAGGCTACTGATGTCCACCACTTGTTCAGGGGATTTTTGTGAACCGTGTATTCTATGCTTTTGGAGTAATGATTATTAATGTCAATCTTACATTTTCCTTTCATAAACATGAAACTTGTATACTGTTGATCACTTGGATATTTCTTAACATAACCAACTTTCAACGTGTAGACCGTGTGCCCGGATAGCTTAGTTGGTATAGCATTAGGCTTTTAACCTATCGGTCCAGGGTTCGAGTCCCTGTCTGGGCTGTTACAATTTTTAAAATGTTATCATCGGTCTTTTGCAAAAGGCTACTAACATAGGAAAATCTGCTCAAAAACAATCAGATTTCTTGCTACATTTAGCTCCTGATATAGTACAAATCGTAGTCTAGTTAGTGTTGTGTAGTATTTGCTTCTGGCGAATGCATCTACTTGGAATAGCAAATAATGCTTGTGTAACTGGTAATCTTATAGTGAAGCACTCAAAAATCAACTTCGTTTCCTCGTAGTACTCCCTGTAAGTGCTTCTTGCAGGCTAATAAGGCTCTGGCGTCTGGACTTATGATCAGTAAAATTCTCTGTAAGGTTCGTGTGATTAACCAATCAACATGTTAAGAGTCCCCTTTACACCCTGAGGTTTAATCTTCAATAAGTGGATTTTAGCCCTCTGTGATATATAGTGATTGTAGTAAAAATAAGCCTCGTATGATATAACAGATACGACCTGATATTAAGTCAAACACTCAAGAAAACCAGTAACACTTGCAAAAAAGCCTATAAGTCTAAATAACAACATAGATAACAATTATTTGTTCACAATTCTTTTATTATTTGCACTAGAATACATTACATATTGGTAATTTTAGTATTGTACCAAGATACAAGTCTTTGTACATTTCTGAAATCACAACCTTGTTCAGATGGAGGCGAAGTATCAGAATGATACTTACACTATCTTCCTTGAAACAAATACAAATTTCTAAGCGAAGGACAATTTGAACTTTGTATATCTACAATATTATTTGCACCTTGACAGTTCAAATTTCTAATTGCACTACGAACATAGTACACTTCACATTTCAGAGGAGTATCGTACCATAATGCATGAATATTTTCTTTCACCCATTGGTATTCATTATTGCCTTTGAAATATTTTGGCACACTTACAAGAGCATAATACACAGTATCCAAATTTGTACAACTAACACATATCTCACGCAATATAAATTTATTATTGTACATTAAACCTTGCGCATCAATAATATATTCCGCCATTTTCACTTTAGATATTTACAAATATTGTTTGTTAACCCTGGGCAAGTTCCGCTTCACGTATAGGCGCTATAAGAGTTTTTATTTGAAATTTCACACAATACCCTGTAAAAGTCTCTGTATCCTGTCGATTCCTCCTGCACCTTCAAATCATCAGCTACATCTTCATGGTTAGCAAGATAAAAAATATATATATATATATAAGGCTTGTATTGTCCGGATCCTGCAAATAACACTGAATTCTCTCGCACATCCACTCTACGCAATTCTGGAATTCATTCACTCCGCATTCCTCTTGACAAATTATAAAACAATCGGAGAGTTGAACTTCATCTTTACGGCACACATCCTCGCACTCGTAAAATAGTTTAATAACGCAATCGTGGGCTAGTTGGTTGCCTTCATTTGAATAACAGCCCCAGCATGTAATGTACTTGTAAATGTATACTTTTTCAAAGCCTCCAGCACACAATCCTTATCAATATAATCGAAGAAACATAGACAGGTAAACACCAAATCACTCACCTCCTTGGTGACCAGCTCAATAACGTCAGTTTTCACTATTCGTTTCTCCCAATCGAATAATTATCGGCCTTTCAGTTATTTGCAGAGTACTTCACGACTGCTTCTCAGAAAAAAACCTGCAACAAAAACAATTCATATTGTTAGTGTTATTTTCTAATATTTTTTGTATATTAAAAAAAAAAACATCGCAGTGACAAAAGATTGGGGGTCCCCGACTAACTGTGTCGGGATATCAATGGAAACCTCCCGCCCTAGCATGGCAAAGCGCCTGATATAACTGTCCCTTTCTCCAACTACCGAAAAATGAGATTCTCCCGCCCCAATTTGATGCAGTATATTGCGAGCAGTCTCACAAAACAAGGTCGGATCAGAATATGGGTAACCGTCGAGGAAAACTACCCTCTCGCAAAGTTGTAATATGCTGGAGAAGTGTAAAATCCAAGGGTAAAATTGTTTAAAAGGGATTCGGCATTACTCACCGCACTGACATTGGCCCTGGGGCAGGAATCAATTCTGTTCGTTCGTTGAATTCAGTGAGAGAGAGACAGAACCTGGAACAATAACAATACATATTGTTAGTGTTATTTTCTAGTATTGTTTGTATAATGTTTTCAAAAATAATGTAAAAACGTTTAAACTATGTTTCCACAGCAGTAAAAAAAACTTGAAATAAAGAATAGTACACAAAAAGATACCTACCAAGTGAAAAAACCTTTAGTTGCACTGCAACAACACAGACACAGTAAATTCAACATGTCTTTCAAGCCAAACACTTGAGATCTCTCTTGGACCGCATCGTCTTCCGCTCATTATTTATAGATTCTTAGACAAAAGGACCCTCAATATGAATATTTTTTTCAATGCTCTTCTCTGACTGGTTGATTCATTCATTAAAACCTTCTCGCATTGGTTAATATTTTCTAGCCTCTACCCAGGACCCTTCGAGCTCCTCAATTATAACAAATGTGACTCACCACCGACGCCAAAATGGCCGCCCGTTCAACAAGTGCAAACCTCGCATATATATCTAAAAATCGGCTTAGAATAGGCCGGAACCGTCTCCTCGTTAGTGAATAAAACGCATTAACTTCAAGTTCCCACGAGTGCATGAATCAGCCTTGACTCATCCTCGCGTATAAGAAAAGCATAAAGAGCCTTAGAATAGGCCGGAACCAGGTTTCTTGGGTTAGAATACGCCGGAACCGGGTTCCATAATATTATCTATTGTGCATTAATGGAAAACCATTAAGACCAAGCTCAACGTCTTCTATGAATCATCATCCGTGACTCATATTCAGCTGTAGCGCGTATATAAAGTACAAGAATTAGGTTAGAATAGGCCGGAACCATGTTATATAATAGTATATTTTGCACACTAATAAAAAACCAAACTCTCTCGACGGCATAAATCATCCATGACTCATATCCGGCTGTAACACATATATAAAATACAACAATAGGTTTAGGTTAGGGTAAAAACGGGATACATAATAGTATATATTGTGCACTAATGGAAAACCATTAATTCCAAGCTCCCACGTGAGAATGAGTCATCCATGACTCATCTACCTCCCCCTCCCTCTGCACTTTCCGTTTGATTAATTCACCTCTCGATAATGAATTAGAAACCTATTAATCTCGATTAAAATGATAGAATATCAACAGCTGAGCGTTCTTATGAATAAATTAATGTGCACTATCTCCAATCCCTCCTACTGGGTTCCATTGGGATCCGCTGCAGGACGGGTACAGTTTTTATAGCACAATTTAAATTCGGTCCACGTTGCGTATCGTTTCATTGGAAAAAGGTTCCAGGACCGTATTTAATTTGTTCCCGAAAAAATATTCCTCGATCGTATTTAAATTGATCCGGGAGAAAAGATTACAGGACCGTATTTAAATTAAGCACGAAAAAACGTATTTATTTTCTCAGTCACCACATTGAAACTCCTCGCCAGTGATAACTTTCTATCGAACGCTTTCTCTGTACTCCTATCGTCCTTATTATTTTATCCTTCTGTTTCCTTTATGCTTCCTTGAGGGCGCCGAAACAAGTGAAGGTCTCAGTCTCGTCTCGGTTGAGAATGTAGGGAATTGGAATGTACGTTTCATCATTTTCTTGCATTCATCTACCAGATGTTTTTTTTTTTCACATTCAAAAACTTCATAGGGCTTCCACGATGGCGCAGTGGTAGCGTCGTCGCCTTGCATGGGCGTCGGGAGGGGGTGTCGAACAGGTCGGTGGACCCCCCTGAAATTGACAACATTTATTTAAAGATACAAGAAAGCCGAAAGTTTGTTACTCTCATTGTTAAGAACAGAAATAAAGTTCATTTAGTTAGTATTCGAACAGAAAAATCAAAGGAAAAATGCATTGGACCGAAAAAATTGAGTGAAAACAGAAACAAGGTTATATTCTATCATTTCATCCAAAGAACAAATGGTTCCACAGTTTTCAAAAATTCTAATAATTACAGTTGTAAGCGAGAGGTCACACAACAGACTTTATGAACAAAAATTTCTCTAATAATTACGGCCTTCCCGATGGCGCAGTGTTAGCGTTGTTGCCTTGTAATCAACGGGTTCCGGGTTCAATACCCGTGGGAGGCACAGGGCACAGTTGTTCGGATCCCACTTTAAACTGTAGGTCCAGTCCCGATTAGCCTTACTGCGCATAAAGTGGACTCATAACAAGAAGTCAATCAATCAATCTGTAATAATTAAACGCTTCTTGAACGAGTCGTGCAAAAGTTAATATCAAAATGCATTTCAGATGCTGCCTAAAGTGCAAAAGAAATAATTGAAAATAGTTGTGCTGGTATTAACTTGTTTGGTGGTTCCCATTTATATAATAATAATAATTATCATTATTATTTCGAAAAACATTTATTTTTGTTAGTTTATAATATTTATTATTGTATAATAACATTTATGACCGTGCTAATAATACTTATGATTTTTCTACTATTCAACTTTTATCATTTACTCGACCACCCCTGCAAAAAATTCTTATTGATTGTTTATTTATTTGATGTTTTAAGTCCACTTTATACACAGTAAGGCTAATCAGTAAGTCACTGGCTTACAAAGCGACGACTCTACCACTGCACTATCGGGGAGGCCACGCAAACATTTCTGTCCATGTCCCCGTGTAATCAAGTGGTCCCGGCTTCGATACCCGGTTGAGGCACATACTGGTTCGCATCCCACTTTAGACTGTAGGTCCAGTCTCGGTTAGCCTTATTGTGTATAGAAGGGACTTAAAACATAAACTCAATCAATCAAAAACTTCATTTTTTTTTAGTTTGTTTTAAGAAGTGTTTTGTTTACATTCAAACAATAATTCAGATTAAATATCGAAAAGGGGGAACGACTTGAGATGACCAGACCCCTCTTCGATTTTCTTCATACTTGGCATACTCACTAATTGAGGCCTCCTAATCACGAATCTGAAGTTAAAATTTGTCGGAAACGTCTGGAAATTGCAAAATAAGCGAAAATAAGGCGTTAGTTTTCGAAATGGAAACCATCGATTTCCGCGAAAATTTTTGTTTCACAAGCAAATATATATATTCCTGATACTACCACGACACGAAATTTTAACTATGTTTGCCTAACCTAACCGAAAGTAACCTAACCACACGCCAATGGTTCGTGGGGCTAGCGACAATGGTTCGTGAGGCTAGCGTCAATGGTTTGCAATTTCTAGACGTTTCCGACAAATTTCAACTTCAGATTCATGATTAGGAGGCCTCAATTAGTGAGTATGTCAAATATGAAGAAAATCGGAGAGGGGGCCGGTCATATGAAGTCATACCGAAAAGGGAAACAAAATGTGACAGGTATCTTGTTTTGGAAACTTCCCTATTCCAATATCTTACCAATCCTTATCATTGGTATATTGTATGCAGCATGTCGCCATAAAGCAGCAGCAACGTACAAAGTGCACATAAACAATTCATGTTACTAACATTTAACTCGTTGAGGCCTTATTTAGAAGCTAAAAGCACTCAAAAACACAAAGTTTATCCTGTATATATGCAGCAATATATTGTAGATTCATGGTTGCCACTGTGTTTATTTTTTCTCTCGAAAAGTATACTATGGAGGATAATGGTTTTGGAAATATTATCATGCTAACAGACACACCGACAAGGTGAAGTTGCGTGATATAAATTATTAGATCATGCATTACCATCCACACATATTCAGTTTTGTTTATAAGCCCACGTCATGCACGGAAAGGCTAATCGGGATTGGACCTACAGTTTAAAGTGGGATCCGAACTCCTATGATCCTGCATCGCGTATCGAACCAGCTATCTCTTGATTACAAAGCAACGTCGTTACTACTACACAAGCGGGTAGCCCCATCCGCACATATGGAACTAATTTTCTGCTTTAGCAAGAGGGTAGACCTTGTATTAGGTGATTACGAAGTCAGTAGAATACTAAAAATATTGTTTTCCAACGTAAAATATAACTGCCAATACTAAATTTTAATCTGTCACCTGGTTGCATACATACAGGATAGAAGATGCTGTTTTACCAGCGTTCGTAGTTTCGAAACCAGATCTCAGTGAACAAAACGTTAAATATATTAATACCTTTACACCGCTTGTCCATCATGTGAGTGTGTGTTTTTTTATTATTTTCTGTTTTCATTTCATTTTGCGTGGTTTAAACATGAATGGCATGCATCCTGGAAGCACGCAGTTGCTACCTAGGTGTGTGAGCTTCCCTTCAGAGGTCCGCCCAAAGCAGAACCCTTCCTGCTCTAAATCCCAGCGTGGAAGGGGTCTCATCTGAGTGTCACATTTTTCACATCACATCTCAGCTATTCCTGTCTCTTGCAGGCAAACGACGCCGGAGTCCGAAGGCATAAAGCCCATCGAGATTTGGGTGATCGCTTGCATCGCTTTCGTCTTTCTGGCGCTCTTCGAGTACTGTGTCGTTCTCTACGGCATCCGCTACGAGACCACGTGGAGGCTCAAGAAGCGATTGGACGGAGAGGTAAGGGGTAAAAGAACCACCATCAGCTTGTTTTCGGAACGTTTCTAGATATAGATCTTATGTACAGCTTCGGTGCGAGTCCATCGACAGCAAGCTCCTCCCACCATGCTCCATGCGCATGCGCCTTTGTTGTAAAGATTTTTTTACTGCATGTTAAATGGCACATGTACCCCAATCTGTTGAATACATAACCATGTACAAATGTTGTGTAATAAGTTCGTTATTTTTACTTACAAACCATCAGATCTTCTTTCCGCAACCTGTATAAATACTTATGAAAGAAACAAGGCATCCAGCTCAGTGTCTACCATGTAATCATTGAAAAGGTCTGCGATTTCCTACAAATGAATAAACACCACCAGTATTTTCCCTTTGAACGAGAGGGAGAACTACTACTGGACAAATCCACATTCTGTACGTCTTTCTTGTAGGGTACAGACAATTTCAGTTCATGAACTTCCTTCCATATGCATTGTGTATATATGATGAAATAGCAGCCTCTAATAAAAATGTCCAGATGGCACCTTACTCGAAATCCAATGTAATTTAATTTAGTTTAAAGTTCATTCCTCTGCCTACGCTACTTATATAAGTGAATACATGATTTGATAAGCAGTAATTTACTACATATATAATTGATTCTAGTTGGTGTTTAGTTCAGCGTCGAAAGCAATGTCCGGATTATCCCCCACGTGAATTAATTTCCTCTCTCCGGTTTAAGGCGAAACCTATTCACCTTAAGTTGATTACTGTATGTAATTTTGTTTAATGGGACGAGCCAAAACTTGATTTCAATGGGCAACTCGCCATATGTGTGTAAGATTGCTCTCGTATGAACGTGTGTACAACTGGGAGCGATCCAGGTTACTGTGGCGTTGTGAGAGGGGTGGAAAGACGGGAAGTGGCGTGAATTAACCCCTCCCTCCCACGTTTTTAAGGCTTTAGGAAACAACCGCAGTCTATTTTTAAACGCTTAAATCAACATTTCAAATGCTCTAGTACACATCCTTAACGTATTTCAAAGTCTGCTAAACATCTTGCATATATAATTCTCACTTCACGCGGTGAGTGAACTATTCATCCATTATAAAGTCACAACAATTTGTCGAATGGCAATTCTTCTCATTGTTTAGTGCCAGAGTTGGTTTTATCAGAATTTGTGGATGGATTCTTCATTTATTTTACATTTCTTAATTTATATTATTTAATTATCTACTGTATAACTTTACGGCAAAGCTTTTTTTCAATATTTTGACTTGTAGTTCTTATTTTTAGTGTCAACAACACTGACAGAAACCACAAATGTTAAACATCCATACATACATACATACAACAACAATAATAGTAATAATACTATTATTATTAGTATTATTGATTTTGTTGTTATTATTGTTCTTGTTATTAATAATAATAATAATAATAATAATATACTATTTACTTTAATACGTTACTGAATAAATATGTTGGCCCCCGAATAACCTCCAACTGTAAGTATACACAAAAAATGTTACCTAAATATTTCAATTTTGCGACGAACATGAATATTTTTGGATTCTTTTTAATAATCCTACTCTCCCCTTTTCCGTTATTTTTTGTCTGAATATTATTTGTGCCCTTTTATGGTTAAATGAGAAAGGTCTTGAATTAGGTAGTGCCGGAACATATTTCATAGACAAAATTTAAATATATAGTATTATTTCATTGCAATTGTTTTGAAAGTGAATTAACTTTTCGGTGTGATATTTGGGTAAGACTAAACGCCTCATTCAGAGCCGTCGTCACAGTGGGGGCAAAGGTGGGTTGTAAACCCTTCTTCTTACCAAAAAATCAAGTAGGGATATTGTCAGGATCATTTTTAATATAGTTTAGGGATCTGCCGATATGAAAATTTTGGCCGATACCGATAAAGTATCGATATAAAATTTACCGATCGGATATAAAATTATAAATGTATGGTTCATTGATCTTTTTATGAAATGTATGTTACAAGATGGCTGTTATACAAAAAAGCTGCATACTTGGAAATTTATTTTTTTTACAGTTGAGAATAGAAATTATCCGTTTATAATATCCATAAAAATTACAACAAAATGACAGAATAATACATTAAATATAAGATATTTATAGATATATCAGATAGGTTTAATGATCGGTAATTTTACCGATACACAATGTTCCTGTATTGTCCGCCGATTAATTTGTTTCATTTCTAGATAGGTCATACAAATGCAGAAAGATAAATAGAAAATTAAATAAATAGAAACTGGAGAGAAATAAAGTAGGAAAGGGAGTGATTGATAGAGAAACAGAGACAGAAAGTGAGAAAGGATGAAGTGGATAGACAACAGAAGGAAGAAATAGGAATAGAAAGAGATTTGTAGGTGAAGAAATAGGAGAGAGGAGAGGGAAAGATACCGAGAATGAAGAATGAGAAACGTGAGGACAGAGAAAAGAAAAGAAAAAATGCGAAATAGAGGAACAAAGAAAGAGATAGAAAGATGGAGATCAAGAAAGAGGGGGGAAAGGTGAAGTACAAGAGAAAAAAAGGAGTGAGGGAAAGAAAGAATCGCACGTTTATCTGTGGTACAGTACAGTGTGTTAGCCGTGAATAAATAATTTTGATTTGATTTGATTTGCTTTATTTTACTTCACATTTGTGCCACTTTTGGCTAATTTGCGCAGATGGGGATTACTGATGACATGATGAAATTTATGAATGCGCTAACCATATCGCCAAGGGGGCCGGCAGTGGAAAAATAAGCATAGATTAAAAAGGTGTATTGATTATCCACTATCCGGCAGCTTCAACGGGACTCCAACACTCAATGAATGGAATGGACTAAAATTATGCGTTTGCACGTTGTTGAATTGACATGCTGAGCGCTCTTGTCTGACAAAATCACCCATCACGCAGTGGGAAATACAGATAATTAACGTTTACAAAAGCCAATTGGCAGCCAGTGTAATTACGTTGACAATTTGCGAGTCAATTCTCTATCGGTTGAAAATATTTATACTTGCCCACAACAAGGTTTTCCGGTACGTATATTATCGCTTGTCAAATAACGTAACTAATGTGTTTTCATTTCAGAGATTCAGTTATGGAAGCATTAACATTGGTTTGCATGTTTGCGGAACCTTTCAAAATTTTTGATGTTTCATATATACGAGGGTTATACAGAAAAGCGTCATGTCCTGGAGAATTTCTTACGACGGTCGTAACGCTGTGTGCACACCTGCCAATACACTTGTATTGATTTAGGTATACTCTTAGATCTTACGCTAAAATATACAATATTCTACCGCTAAATTTGAACATAGCGTAGGTGATAGAATATAATATCGATATACAATGACGGGTGATTCAAACATGTGGAACCACCCATATCATTTCTACAGAATGGAAACGTATGCAATATCTAGGTGACCAAATGCTGCATCTTTGATGCATTTACACACCCGCTCCGCCATCTTGGATTCAACATATTTGATTTTTCAAATTGAAATAGGGGCATGTGTCATATCAAAATCATGTGAAATATTCTGCCAAATCGAATAATGAAATCTATTTTAATATATATTGAATCTCCCTGTACGTGTGTTGTCCATATTGTAAGAAATTTGAATTATATTTATTTGGTTCATATGCTTTTAATTTGATTTCAAAATCTTCCGACTGCCCAACGTCGTTTACACAGGTTTTTTGACACTGTACAATGGCAAATATGAATCTTTTCAGAACCACTACATTGCTCTGGAAATTCAAAGCGGAGGAAAAGCGTTAGGGAATATAGTTTTAGCACACAAGCAATAATTGATTTCCACAGTACGAAGAAATATGTCATCGCAAGTAATAGGCCAAGATTCGCGTTTCTATCACTATTTGATAGAAACAATAGTAAAGAATGATTAATTACGAGAAAAAATAAGAAATATAGAGCACAGAATTCATTTAGATAGGAAGTAAGGTTAAATTGTATTCACCTTGTAGCAATCATTACTTTCTTGCTTCAACTATCAACAGTCAAACGTATTACTTTCAATAGAAGATCACAGATGGCGCACGCTTTCATGTTTTACATAGACATATTTATGTTCGTACACTTTTTACATACTGATTGTTTAATTTCTTTATTCAAATGTTCATTGGACCTGTGCCAATGAAGTAGAAATAACACATTTGCTTCTTATCAAAGGGGGCCGGGTTTGATAACCACTGTGACTTATTCAACTTTAAATGTAACAAAGCATATGTGAGCAATAAGTACATTTTGCAATATTTTACATATTACTCTATAATAACACGAAGATAGCCATTCAGTGGCGGCGATTGGGTTCAAAACTGGGGGGGAATACAGTATATTTCCCTTTGTAGATAGGGTTTAGCATAGTGCGGGGGAAAAAGTGGCTAAAAGTTGGGGGGAGCAACCGCTCCCCCTCCCCCATCCTAATCGCCGCCACTGTGTGATTGTTATTACTTTGTCCAGCCAGACTTGATGTAGATTTTACAGAAAATCATAGATGGCGCGCAGTTCCTTATTTTCCATTAGACTCAGTCGTAAGGTAATCTTGCATTTAGCAAAAAATAGAATCCAGAACGTACTTGCGACTATTATGTGCTATAATAAACATGTGAGCAATCTTGCAAGAAGCAATGGCTTGTACATTTTACAATAAGAAGTTTTAGGCCCGCATAACTCTTTGAATTTCGGACAAGAATTGGCAAACGCTTCAGAATGGCACCGATAATTGAATCCAAATTCACTTGGAGTCAAATTAACTTTGCAACAGGTTTGTGCATATGTAGATCCAAACGTGCGCGCAGAATAGAGTTTCACTGAGACTGGTTCTATTCCGACACAACTGTATACTTGCACGGTTGCAATCACTGTGCAGACGAACTTGGATTTGCAGATTCGATAACTGGGATGTCTATTGCGTTGAAGTGACACTGAAACTCCAGAGCGAGTCGAGACTGAATGCGTTGCAGAGCGCGTGGAATCGGTGATACCAGTGTTGCACATCCCACTACTTTAACCCTTTTATCGTAATCGTGCTATAAAGCGGCGAGAATGGCTGAATCGAGGTTTCCTGTTCAGGGCGCGGTTTTTCCCGATTGTTATTGTGGGCATCATCCAAAGAGAAAAGCTCTTTTAAGTGAAGCAAGTTGTTTTAAATGCATATTCCTCCTTACGGCGACAAGACCAAAATAAAATAAGCGTGAGGTGATTTGCCGCCAATGTGCACACGAACTGTGTCTCGGGTGTTGATTGATTTGCGGTTTGAGTTTAGGAGGAGGAAACGATTGTTTGTTGTTTGACGACAAAATAATTTCCGCCGTATTAAAAGTTAAGAAACATGTTTATTATTTGGACGAGACTTGCGTCAACGCGGGGCTTACATTGAATCAAGCGGGGGAGGATACAATCTTGCAAACCACCGCCAGGGCTGAGAGCAACCAACGGGAAAGGGGGAGAGGGAGGCTTATTGTTTCACCCACGGGTGGCAATGAAGGCTTTGTTCAAGACGCATGTTTACTGTTCGGTGCAGAAAAAAGAAACTGTGATTATCACCAAGAAATGGACAGACCAAGATTTGAATCCTGGTGAAGTGATTCATAAATTGAAACCAAACAGAGGAGTATTAGCAGCAGACAGCACTCCATTGCATAAATTACCAATAATAAATCATGCTTTTTTGGTGGTATAAACTTGAAGTGCGTGCGTGTTATAGAAACGGATCTATAGCGAACGAAGCAACCAAGTTTTTCATAAATTTATTTATTTCCAAACCAAAAACAATAACTCGTCATTAAATTCAAAAGGACCTGTCGTTTATTTTTACCTTTGTGTTTCTCTTTTCAGCGTGCTCAAAATATAAACACATGCCCTTGTGTTTCGAAGATATTTCGTGATTTACATTATGTAATGACACATTTATTACATAAACTATGCGCAGAAAGTACTTTTAAAACTGTATGATTCAGGAGAAAAAAGAGGCAAAAATACATTCCGCTTTACATGCATGTCAGGGTTTTGATGTGTTATGCGGTTGGCGCTACTGCGGATTTCCTCAGTTTTTTATTTTGATTTGATTTATTTTATTTTTACTTCGCGTTCTGTGCCTCTTGGCTAATTTGCGAAGATGGGGATGAGTGATGAAATGATGGATGAATGGACATTCATGCTAACCACACAGGCACAGGGTTCAGCGGATTTCCGCAGTGTCTGCGATGTAAACAGCTCGACGGTTGAGGCAAGACTGGCACGGAAGATCTCACGCGGATTGACACATAAAACCTGCTGCAAACTTAACCTGTAGCGGGTGATTAGTAACAAACCAGATCCTGCTACATTCCTCGTCCAGCCGTCTGAAACTCCACATTTCTCCGCTAGAGGCGCTCGACCCCGACTTGTGCTGAGCGGCCTTTTCAAGTTGAACTCTGTGCGTTTACGCTGGTAGTGAGTGCATGATTAATTGTTATATTGTGTATGTTCGAAGTTATGCTTAGTATTGTTACAATGTGACAAAGTCGAACCTTTATTAATACAAGTTAAAACAAATTTGACAATAGTTCAACTTCCAAACTTGCTGCGAAACGCTGCATGAAGGAATGAATAATAGTCCTGTTAAGATGCGATTTGTTTCAACAGAAATTTCGAATATGTATATCAAACTTTGTCGCTGAAGTCGGCTAGGCAACAATAGTCCGTGTTTTCATAGGATGCCGAAAAAAAGTTGGAAAGTTCTTCCCGCTTATATTCTGCTATTATTGTGTATTGTGAAAGGTCTTGCTGTGAATTTTGTATACGTTAATTATTGACGAAGGAACCAGCGCGGTGGTCCAGTAGTTACGAATTGAAACTCACGTGGGGGACCTGGTTCCATTCACTGTGCTGTTATTTTGGGTGTTCCATCGGTGTTCCTGCATAGGAGGGTCTGGATCGAACTAGGTTCACATCAGTGGTTTCCTAATGGAAACCGTGGGTGATTGAAGCTTAGCACCCAATGAGACACGGAGAAACGCGACAAGAGACGCGTTTGCAGCGTCTCAGTGGGCGGCAACCTTTAAGATAACCTGCAGACTTCTGGCTGGAAATCCGTCGCTTCGGTTCCGAGCGTGTCCCTGTATTGGGCATTACACCATTTGATATCAATAGAATCAGACAACAGAAGTTCTGTTACCGTGTTTCCCCTCGTCTCAGTGTGCATTAAGCTTAAATGTCGCCGGTGTGTGGTGCTGATCATATCACTTCCATTATGTTCGAGATCGAGAATGTGTGGAGCCCTAACTGAATACCCTATGGCATCCTTATTCGAACGAAACTTTTCTTTCATTGAGGGTGACAAACAACGATTCGATATTGTGGCAATGTTTTGTTTTAATATTATTTTACTTTTCACGTAAAGAAAACTAACTACCTAACTAACTCCCTAGCCTTCTTAAACCCGAAGGTTCATGGCTGCAGCAACACAGGCCTTCCATCTGTCCCTATCTTGAGCAAGATCTATATACTCTTTTCCATCCCTACCGATTTCCCTTAGGTCCATCTCAACGTTGTCCCTCCATCTTCGTCTTGGCCTTCCTACAGGTCTTTTACCATCAGGTTTCCCAACAAGAATCCTGTAAACTCCTCTTTCCTCTCCCGTTCGTGCCACATGGCCTGCCTACCTAAGTCTTCTTGATTTAATTATTCTAATGATATCTGGACATGAATACAAATTATGTAGTTCTAAATTATGTAACCTTCTCCACTCACCTGTCTCCTCATCCCTTTTAGGTCCAAATATTTTACGTAAATTCTGAAACTCGCTATTTATGTCACTTTCCATATTCCTACTTACGTATTCTGCATTCTGTATTCTTGTGTAGTAGTTGCGGTGTGTAGTTTGTTTATGTTTATATTGTGTAGTAGTTATGGTGTGTTTGTATTTATATTGTGTTATGGTTGTGACGTGTTTCTGTGTGTCTTGTGTAGTAGTTGTGCTGTCTAATGTGTTTGTGTTTGTCTTGTGTAGTAATTGTGCTGTCTAATGTGTTTGTGTTTGTCTCGTGTAGTAGTTCCTCCATTCATATTGGGGGTTAGGCGTAGAACTGACATCTCTGCACTGTAAAAAAATTATGTCAAGAAACAGCAATATAAGGCCACGTAAAGAAAACAACAAACCAAATTCCATTTTGTAAGACTTGTTTTCCACGGGAAATGCCCTCCTTGTTCCCCGCTGGATTCGCCAATGTGTCGTAACCAATTAGTACATAGATAAGTTATTTTCGTTTTGTTATACAAAGTATAACCACTTTCTTACGTTTTTATTCTATTTTAATTTATTTATTTATTTTTGGCTTTCTCTTGAGGTTCTCGGCAGACATTCGTGCAACTATCTTCCCTGGTTTATGTTGCTGGAATTGTAAAATGTTGTAAAAATTATGTCTTGCTCCAAATGCAACGTACAAATATATATCTCATCCTGTAGTTCGGCATTTGTATGGATCTAATTTATAAAAGTGACAAAAATCGATTGATGCGCTATCCATCGCCCAGCTATATTGTTGTTTCGTGGACAATTATTAAAAGAGAAATCGACAATGCTGTGCCTCTCTACCAAGAGTTCGAATCTAAACCTACAAGAAAATATAGAGTCAACTACAGTATGACCAAAAAAAAAACGGTCCCCAAATTTCGATAGGCTTCATGTCTTAATTTTTTGTCAGATTTAAATGTAACTTCAGTTATAACTAGTGTATTGTGTTTAGAGTATCAAATTAAAACATGAAGGTCTTTGGTCATTTCTTCTTCATTCAGGAGCATTTGTTCGAGATGACCTCCATTTTGCTCTGTGCATTTCTTGAGGTGGAGCACAAAGTTGTCCAAGACGTCCTTACGAACAGACCGAGGAATGGCTTGATGGCTACTTCATTGGGTTTGGAGGTCCCGCAGAAGATATTTGTCTTTGAGGTCACCTTTCCTTCAAGTGGGCTTGATCTGAGGTCCAAAGGAGGTTAACGAAATATGGGGTCTCCTGGATCTTGTCCAGTAACTTGACTGCCATATACTTTCTCTTCTGTTTGTCTAAGGGTGAAAGGGTCTGCTTCGTCTGTCTTCTGTATGGGTAAGCCCTTACTAGTACTCTCCTGCAAGTCTCACGGGATATACCGAGGGACTGACTTCGCTTGGACTTTGCTGAACTGACTCTCTCAGGATCTCGACCAGCCCGGCTGTACGCTTCCTGTTACCTCCTGAGTGGCTTGAACGGTTTTTACTTGTTGCACTGAGGTTCTCCACGGTCCCATACTTATCAAAGTGCATTTTAAGGGGGCCTTCTCACATTCGAACTGATGCATGAAAGTCTCCTGGATTTTTCTTCAACGAGCCTGTCTTGCGGTAATGTATTCTCACAGTATATTCTTTGCTCGAGCTTCCATTGCGGTCCTAATTGTGTTCACAGGCATTGCGCCTGCCATGTCCTGCAAAATAAGGGTGATTAGTGAATGGACGTAGGAGATATCACAAAAAGTGCGCGCGGGGGCCGTTTTTTTAGTCACCCTGTACCTGCTTTGACACAGTGCATTATGTTGTTTTGTTCCACGAATAATAGTCATTCTGAAGTCCTAATTGAACTTACCTGCAGATTCTTAATTCCAATAGTGTTGAAATGCATTGCTTCCTCAACGACAAAAATGTTTGAGGGACCTAAATACTTAAATCACAAGTCTCTCTGTCATAAAGTTCACCTGTTTTAGAATCGTCTTGTTAGAAGCAGACCTCTCGGCGATCAGCGCCATTATGTGGGTAGCGGCAGAAATTGTAAGTTCTTGGAATAACATACGAGATGGTCGAGTGCCGAGGCTGGAAGGATCGTATGAACAAACATTGAATCCTTAAAGGACCTCAATTGTGAAACATAATTCTCGATGCATCCTGGGAGGAACATCTAACCTATATGAACTATTCAGTACTGTGAACATGTCAAGAGACATTACAAGAAAAAGAAAACCAAAGATGGAGCGCAGAGAACTTTAATGAAAATGCACTAGTGAGTTTCCCGTATGAATTACATTGCTGAACATCAGTAGTTTACGAAATTCTAGTATATTTTAATACCTATCTCGTAACAATCACATAAGACTTTGTTACAGTTTTAGTCTATAAGTATGTGTTTGTATGTGTATGTACATATGTATATGTGTATATGTATGTACCAGGTGTTTCATAAATAATCGAGGGGTTACAAAAATATATTGGAAGTAAACTAATTAACTTTTGTTAATGAAACCAGTCCAGAAGGAACGAGGAACTAAAACAGTGTTTTTACACCTACAAATATTCAATGTGTGCACCACGGCTGACACGTCACACATCATTACGATAGTCTAGTTCTTGTCACACTATTATCAACATGGGCCTGTCGATATCACGTGGCATCGTTGAGACGAATACCCTGTCTTTGATGAAACCCCACAAAATGAAGTCACACGGTGTAAGGTCCGTTGATCTTGAGGACCAAAACATTGCACAAAACACTGTGAGTGATGTACTGATTTGAGTGTCGCCTAGCGGCAGGAATATCAACTGCCAGCTTAACGAAACTACACGCACACCCTGTTTGCGTTCCTATCGTGTTGATGCGTGTCGTGTCACTCGTGGTGAATATATTCAACATTTGTACGTGTTAAAAAATACAGACTAACTACAGTTGGGAGTTGAGAAGACTGCAAGGCTGAGGAATGCGAAACTGACCTGCCTGTTGTCGCCGTGTGCAGCCAGCTCCACTTCCCTTCAGGGTGGCAGCGACACAAATAAAGAAGGCATGGTACGAAAACGCATTGCAAATGAATGGAACATATTACATAGTAACAAGTGAAAGCAATACTAATAATGGAATAAAACTTCACAAATCAAAGCAATCTGCTTCCAACGTGACTAAGAAAGTAAGGGTGTGTGCGTGCTTTTTGTGTATTTCCTAGCGTCTTGTTAATGCTTCTTTCCTGGACATGGAACAATTAATTTTAACTTATGCAGGGTAGTACATTTTCTCCCTCGTTTGTATTTACATTTTGGTATGTAGCATCGCTTTTCTGCAACTTTCGGATTATGGAACATGAAGTTGTAATGTCTCGGCCCCATTGATTTATCCACCAACTACGCCCTAACACCCATGGGCGTCCGCAAGGGGGGGGGGGGGCAAGAGGGGGCCACGGCCCCCCACCCCTGGAAAATGAATGTATACATAAAAATTATATAATTCACACATAATCTCATTTCAATCACAGTAATTTATGTTAATTATTATAAATTCGTTGAAGAAACATGATAATTTCAGACTGAAACAGTGTTTTTTGAGGGGGCATCACCATTTTAGATGAAAATATGTGTCCTTTGCCCCTCCCTGGAAAAAAAATACCTTGCTTGCCCCTCCCTGGAAAGAATCCTGCGGACGTCCATGCTAACACCCCCACACAATTTTTATAAAAGGACAAATTTATGGTCATTTTGGCTCTAAGTATACCTTTTCACACACATAAACACAAACGTACACCCGTCAAATAAAAAAAAAATCTGAATAAACCTTTGCTCAACCCCCGAGTCGGCTTTCCCTCTTTTCGTTGCATGTTAATTCTATTGATAGTTAACCTTCAGCGACCCAGTTTGCTAGATATAGTCTGCTCTATACATATACATTTACTTATACACACACGCCAGAACATTCATTCGATTTTTAAAACAAATTCATTTCGGAAAACACGGAAGAAGTGTGAATTCCTATGCCGTTGCTGGTCTTTGAGATGTCCCGTGGCTGACATCATCCGTGGAGGTTCAAGAATGGTTCCGAACTTTTCCGAACGCCAGACTGCACCTCACACTGTAAGTCCCGATTCCATTATCAGATTCTCACCCTCCTCACCCTTTCCTACAGGGACTTCTGCATGTCTGGCAACACTGAAAAATTGAACACCAAGTCGAAGCTTCCCTCCACACACTACCTCCCCGTTCACCCCCGAACCTCACCCCGCACTGGCAGTCTTCTCAGCTCCCCTACTGTAACTCTCTAGCCTTCTTAAACCCGAAGGTTCATGGCTGCAGGAACACAGTCCTTCCAGCTGTCCCTATCCTGAGAAAGATCTATATACTTTTTTCCATCCCTACCGATTTCCCTTAGGTCCATCTCAACGTTGTCCCTCCATCTTCGTCTTGGCCTTCCTACAGGTCTCTTACCATCAGGTTTCCCAACAAGAATCCTGTAAACTCTTCTTTCCTCTCCCATTCCTGCCACATGGCCTGCCCACCTAAGTCTTCTTGATTAAATCATTCTAATAATATCTGGACATGAATACAAATTATGTACGTAACCTTCTCCACTCACATGTCTCCTCATCCCTTTTAGGTCCAAATATTTTCCTAAGGATCTTATTTTCAAATACTCTAAATTTATGTTCCTCTTTCAATATAAGCGACCAAGTTTCGTATCGATATGATACTACAGGCAAAATTACTGTTTTGTATATTTTAACTTTTAGTTTCTTAGATATTGAACGAGTATAATTATAATTATAAATATTAAAGAAACAGGAGTAAAGTATTTCAATTCGGTCCAGGAACCTTTTTTCCGGCTGAATTTAAATTCGGTCCAGGAACGTTTTTCACTGAAACAATACATAACTTGGACCGAATTTAAGTTGTGCGAGAAAAAAGGTTCTGATCGTGTAGTGAAGCCGTATAGTACCCATTTGGATTTTTGGATTCCTCAACCTTTAACAATCCTATATGTGGCTCAATGCACAGAAACGAGTATTTCAGGAGTTAGGTTTCTCATTTTTATTGCCTGTGACCGTATATAAACCAACATATTTATCATATTTACAAGCATTCTAATTGAAATAACTAAGTTTCTGCTTAGTAATTTTACCGTTCCTCTTTCCCCAGGTAATAGTTACGAACGACAACCGAGAAGAGAATTTCGACAGGCGAAGGTCAAGGCGGTTCCCTTTCATCTTCAGGACACGGAAAAGGGAGTTCTACCGCCAAGGGAGGCTGGACCTCTATTCTCTCTTCGTCTTCCCTATCTTCTTCCTCATCTTCAACATCTACTATTGGTCCATGTATGCCAAGTTAAGCTGAAGATTTCTTTCGTCCTTTGCCTACGATATGGCCCAGACGATTTGTGGCTGGGAGTTAGCCTTGTGTTAAAAAATACATCGAATGTGGCTCCACATCAAATGTGTCGTACGAATTCTGATTCACAATTGTGTTTGTTTTCACATCTGAACAATATCAAAAACCATAAGCAATTTATGGAGGAACCTGAACATCAATTTTCTCATTCAAGATTTTGATATACCTTTTATCTGGATGTTCCTGCGTGTGTTATATACTTATGACACAGTACTGTGAATATGTTTTTTATGCAAAAGTTACTTTATTTCTTGGTTGTTACTTGTGAAGTGATTGTACTCAATTCTGTGTAATACTCAGGACGGATTTACGTAATAAAGCTTCGCATTCTGAACAAAGGATGTTATCAAATTTATTGTGCAGTTTTAATATAGGGTGTACAGAAATGAATATCTGAGTTTTAAACTTGTATATTTTCTATGGTATACACATTACAAATATGAACCATATATGAAATGAAAGAGTAACCCACCAAGTTTCGATTCTATGCATGAGCAAAAATTTGTTTCCTAACTCTGCCGCTTGGCGGAGCCATTCCTAAAGATGGCGACCCCCAAGCGTAAGTCGTTTTGTGTGTTGGAGCTCGCGAGGTCTAATTCAGTTGTTACGGTTCAACGGGCGTACAGGTAAAGATTTGGAAGTGACCCCGCGTCTGACAACAACATTCGTAGGTAGTATAACCAGTTCAAGACGACAGGATGCTTGTGTAAAGGTAAAAGTTCCGGACGGCCGCGTGTATCGGACGAGAATGTGGAAAGCGTCAGAACGGCTTTTACTCGCAGTCCTAAAAAATCTGTGCGGCGGGTGAGTCAAGAACTAGCAATGCCAGCAATGACAGTGTGGAAAGTGTTAAGGAAAAGACCCCAAACTTCAGCACACAAATTCTTAATCAAGAGGTTGACGATTTTCTTAGTCGTGTGATTTTCAGCGATGAATCCACATTTCATCTAAGTGGAAAAGTGAACACACATAACACACAGGCGGTGGTTTACTTCCAAATCTTTGCCGGTACGCCCGTTGAACCGTAACAACTGAATTAGACCTCGCGAGTTCCAACACACAAAATGACTTACGCTCTGGAGTTGCCATCTTTACGAATGGCTCCGCCAAGCGGCAGAGTTAGAAAACAAATTTTGCGCATGCATAGAATCGAAACTTGGTGAATTACTCTTTCTTTCATACAGGGTGTTTCAGGGCTGATGATACAAACTTTCAGGTATGATGGAGAAGGGAACATGTATCAATTGCAGATAAGGAACCCTGGTCGAAAGTTATAAGCGAAAATCGATGCATGAAGATGTATACCTGCACAAGTTTCACAAGCTGCTACATTCACAATAGTTGTTCAAAGTGGCGTCCCCCAGCTTCGCTGCAGGCATAACATCGTCGCACAAAGTTCTGGCGTACCCGTTGGAACACCCGGGGTCGTTCGAACAATATCACAGGCAGCGAGAATTCTTGTCAGGAGATCCTCCCCGGGGCTGTTCCAACGGGTAAGCCAGAACTTTGTGCGACGATGTCGTGCCTGCAGCGAAGCTGGGGGACGCCACTTTGAACAACTGTTGTGAATGTAGCAGCTTGTGAAACGTGTGCAGGTAATAAAAGTGTTACATCCTCATACAACGATTTTCGCTTATAACTTTCGACTAAGTCTTTTCCGGACCAGAGTTCCTTATCTCAAATTTATACATGTGCCTGCCCTTTTTCATCATTCCTGAAAGTTTGTATCATCAGCCCGGAAACACCCTGTATATGGTTCATATTTGTAATGTGTATAGCATAGAAAATATACAAGTTTAAAACTTCGATATTAATTTGTGTACACCCGGTACAGTTCGTTCGTTTTAGCTCCTGGCCGAGATAGGGCGTTACTTAGTCGAACATTTCATCTGAAGTTGGTATTAATTTTTGCACGAATTCACAGACAGGCAGACAAAAGCGATTTTGAATTAGTTCGTAATGGCATCTACTATTTATTGGTATGTCTCGAGAATTAATTTAAAATGGAGGGCTAACATATAAATTGAAAATACACATATTAACTTACCAAATGAATGGAATGAATATACAGGGTGTTTCTAAAGGTCGTTTACAACACTTGGGAGGTGATTCCTCACACGAAAACAAGCAAAAAGTGTGAGGCTTCGTTTCCGAGATAGGAGCCTCGCAAAAGGTGACAAAGTGAACTTCACACCTAACTGGGACGAATACTATCACAATAATATATAATGGAAACATCGTAAACTTCATTAAATCACAACTATTAAGATGGTTTGGTAGAATAACAGTACATAGATTAGTGAAAAAGAATATGAATGAAAACCATTCGAAACATCAGCCTCAAGAAGGACAAAGAAACTATGGGAAAATGAAATAATTGAAAATTTGAAAGATGTGAGGGTAAAAAAAATGGACGAAGAGCATCATGGGTAGGAAAGCTGAAGAGATATTGTCAAAAAAGCTACAACATTGAATATTCGTAGCTGTAGTGTACAGCAGGCACCTATGTGTTTTATAAACAAAACACTGTACTCTTGATCAATTACAGTTTCTTCCCGTTCTTAAAAAAACAAAAAGGGAATTGAATAGTATCGTGTATTTCCTACAACAATGATAGTAGGGGCGGTAGTTGTAGAAGCTGCGTCTGTTAGATTTATTAAGAGGTTCAAATCTAAGGTTAATATGGCGTAAAATACTTCAATTTCTTGCACCATATCGTTCAAGATTTCTTACCCTCTGCTGTCACAATAACGAATCACTTGCGCTTAGTCCAGCAGGAAAACACAGCGATAACTTTTTTACGAATATCTTCATCAGAGCAGAAAATCGATTTCCTGTTAAGCAGGGATATAGCTAAAAACTGTTATCGTGCCTCGCCAGCTGCACCGGGGATAATAAATCGATGCTGCTCTCTGTTATTCATTATCCACATTAACCTCTCCATTATCCAGCCTGACCCCCTTCTAAGCCGTAACGGTGGGAGTTAAGTATGGTATTTGTTTACTGGAGGTGTAAGGTCAGGTTGCACCAGTGTTCGTCTAGTTTCCTACCTAAAAGGGAGTAGCAGTTATGCGTCGTGGCATCATTTTTAGTCAATGGTCTTCCATATTCCCATACGGCACAAATCTCAGAGGAATATCCACAGTGTTCAGATTAGATCCATGCATATTATGGATAAACAGCGTGTCCCAAAAGTCCCTCATCATAGGAATAACAACTTATATTACAATACTTGTTCAATATGATTGCCTCAAATGTCAAGACACAACTGTAGGCGTTAGTTCATGTTCATCAGAATTATCCGCTCCCGGACAAGTTCCTCCTTAACTCGAAATTAGGACATTTGATCGAAAATTCAGTGTTCAGGCATAATCAAACAGCAAGGAGCTGATCGCATCATGGTTTGGTGTGGTTTGTGGAAAGACCGAGTCTTCGGCCCTTACTAGTTTGAAGCTACTGTCAAAAGCGAAAATTAGCTCGAAATGTTGGGGGATTAATTGATGCCCGATTTTGACGCATTTGGATCAAAACCGCAATGGTTCATGCAAGACGGCTCACCTCCCACCCCCCCTTACGCCACTCAACTACGTGATTGGCTAGACTAAAACTTACCACAGTGGATTGGCCGAAGGGGAACAGTGGAATGGGCTCCCCAATCCCTGGACTTAAATCCAATGGATTTTGCTGTATGGGGTGCCTTAAAGCGAAAGTTTACAGTGTGAAGATCAGGGATACAAACCATTTGCTTGAACGAATAGCTGCTGAGTGCCGTGCTCTAACGCCAATCATGGTAAAAACATTCTGATGAACATGAACGAGCGTCTACAGTTGTGTTTTGACATTGGAGGCAATCATATTGAACAAGTATTGTAATATAAGTTGTTATTCCTATGATGCGGGAATTTTGGCAGGTTGATTGTTAAAAAAAAAATCTGAAACACAACAATGATGTTTGTTGCTTAACAATGAGAAAAATCCAAGTTTATTTCATGCTCAAGACTTTGTAAACACTGTCATTGTGGCACTGATGTAGTGTTAAAGACAATAACCACATTCACAGGTGAAAGAAATAGCAGGCTGTGTCTTAAAGTTCCCAGACCTGACACCCCTAGACTTCTGCATTTGGAGATTTTGAAAGACAAAGTCTATGTGCCACCTATGGCGCGGAATGTGCAACACCTAAAGAAGAGAATAAGAAACGCAATTGCTTTGGTGGACGAGGAGTTCTTGGGAATAGTCTGGCAAGAACTAGAATCTCGATGGGATGTGTGTCGCATAACTGGTGGAAGCCATATTGAACATTTGTAGTAATTTGAAGACACTCATAGAAACTTGAAGTGCTACTGATTTATACACAACAAATATCATTGTTGTATTCTATGTAATTCAGTCGAAATAAATTCTTAATGATGTTTATTATGATATACCCTGGGATATCCAGTCGTGCAGCTCCGGATATCCAACGGACCTCCTGGATATACATATAATTTCTATCCTGAATATTCAGAGGATCTCCAATGCTGGATATCAATATCTCCAGTTCCAGCGCAGATACCTCTCTTTCTCCAACTTACTGCGGGGAAAAGTAGATGGGAAGGAGCAACTAAATATGCGGTCATACACTCTGAACGTAAGGTTTGAAATGGCAATTAAATACTAGGTAATATTGTATATTTAATTATTACAAAGTGACCAGTTTTGCCCTGAGTGAGATCCGATTCACCCAAAACTCTTAAAGGTGAATAAAATTATGCTGAGGCGGGCAAAATATAAGAAAACTTAAAAAAATATTAGTTAATGACAATTACAGTTTAAGGATGCTTTTGTTACTGTAATCCACACAATTTTAATTTGATTAAAATTATGCGAAATATCTACATTGATTTTTTTGGCCCGATTCACCCTAAGTTTAATGATTAAGGTCCACGTCAATATAGGGAAGGTAGCATTTGTATAACTTATTAGCATTTCATATATACCAAGTCAAGGTTGGTTATTAAATGTTCACATTTCACACGTTTCTTCGAATTCATTTGTTTGATTCACTTTGTTATTCAGCGTTGCTTTTCTGACACTTTTGGTTAATTGTGACGATGGGGATGAGTAACGATATGATGAAATTGATGAAAGGAAGGGGCACTCATAAAGAAACCCATGGCCAGACTGGGATTCGACAAACCCTTGACTTCATAGCTCGTTGTGTTAACCACTGCGGCAGGAATACAAGTTTTCCCAAGGGATCATTCACTCTTCACTTCACTCTTCAAGGACTCTGACATTTCTCAAACTCCATCATTCTCTGCCCAGGGGTCTCCCCGATGGGGCAGTAGTAATCTCGCGGAAGGAGCTGTGCGAGCAACAACGTCTCGAGTCGCGCTTGCAGCTTCGAACGTGGCCGTGTTCTGGTGAGTAGGAGGAAGTACCAGTTACGGGTCAAATTGATGTAATTCTTACTGTTGTAAAGGGTTTTCCAATAAGAATGATATGATTTTGAAATGAACTCTCCACTATGTTGTAATGTTATATCCGTCACTAGTTGCCATTTGTGTTTAGTATACTGTGACAATTCATCATGGCTAAATTCACGCTTCACGAAAGTTTGGTTATCATCCAAAAAAATATGAAAATATGCGTTCTATTGAACTTGAAACGGATCATAATTTTGGGCAAAAAGTTATCTTCTCAGATGAAACTCATTTCTGGTGAAGTGGATATGTTAACAAACAAAATTGTCGTTTCTGGTGTGAAAACAATCCACAAGAGATGCACGAGAAGCCCTTGCATCCGCAAAAGGTTACTGTATGGTGTGGTTTATGGCATGGTGGCATCATCGGAACATTTTTTTTTCCAAAACGAGGTAGGAGATGCAGTTTCAGTGACTGGTGAGCGGTACCGATTGATGTTAACAGATTTTTTGTGGCCAAATTTAGATGAAATTGATTTGGAGGACATGTGGTTCCAACAAGACGGTGCTACATGTCACACTGCTAATGCCACTATCGACGTATTGCAAGAACAGTTTGGTGAAAGGATAATTGCACGAAATGCAACTGTTAGTTGGCCTACAAGAAGTTGTGATTTAACTCCTTTAGATTGCTTTTTGTGGGGTTATTTGAAATCTATAGTCTATGCAAACAGACCACGAACCCTTGAGGCATTAAGATTGAACATCGAACGCTGCATTCGTGACATTATGCCCAAGTTATTGCACAAAGTCATCGAAAATTGGGTTCATCGAATTCAGTCGTGTGCACGAAGTCGAGGTGGACACTTAAATGATGTGTTATTCAAAAAATAATGTAATAAACTATGCTTCAAAATAACATAAAAAGTTTGGTTGTAACTGAAATAGTTTTTATTTTATTTCATTGTAAAATCATATCGTTCTTATTGGAAAACCCTATATAATGGAAACACGTCGTGTAAACACGTTAAAGTTGTCCTTTTCGAGTGCGCAAAAGAGACCCACGTCATTGAAGTTACACCGTTGGATTAGTCAAACGCTTGCTCTCACCGAAGACCAGGTTCTAAGCATTGACAATGACCATTTTCGTAAGTGTGTATACATTAAACTGGTATCACACCCTTTTAGGTGTGCAAATATTACGGAAGTGTGGACGAATATAGGTGTTTCGTGATGAGGATGGTGATCATGATGTACGACTGCAATGGGCTGACAGAATATCAACATGTCATCCCGATGGAAGTCACCGATGAGGCAATATCTGCGGTACTCGTCAAATATGGCGAAATACAGTCTATCAACGATGAGGCTTACTCGGACGGACTTATCTATCGTACCCGTACGGGCATAAAAGTGTTGATGATGGTATTGAAGCAGTCAATATCGTCTTACGTCACGATCCAAGGTGCGAGATATTGGGTCACATATTATGGGCAGCAGCCTTCTTTCAAGATCTGTGACGAATTGACACACGCAGCAGCCACGTGTCCCCAAAGACGGCGACGCACTAGTCCTACCGTATAAAGTGCAACCTCAGTCCAAACGGCCACATCTACGAAAAATCAGGAATCCAGCAGCTATGCCCAACGTGTCAATCGACCACCTACTCAACTCACAGTACAAGAAACGCAATTGGATTCGCTACCTACAGTGTTGCCACTACCCACCAAAACGAAATTGAGAAAGAAGACAGAGAGTGACGTACCAACACCATCAACGGAGCAAACACCGAAAGACGATCCTGCAGTGGTATCCGTTTCGGGGAACATCGCGACTTAAGAAACCATGGAAACTTCAAAGCAGATGAAGCTGATGAAGTGGAACGGGACGAAACCGTCCAAATGGAACTACATGAAGATCTACCAGAGGGTGACAAACAAGTGAAGTGTGAAGACAGGATGAATGCACAAGACAATTCTGATATGCAGTTGACTACAGATGAAGACCCAAGCCCTGTGAAGCCTCTTTCTGTTACACGGGCCCAGTTGAAGGATGCTACCAGAAGGAAGCTACCCATGGAAGGACAGCAGAAGCGCAATAAAAGTGCTCAAAGGGATGCTGAAATCAACCCACTGCCCAAGAAGATTGATGACCAACGCCCCCTCTCTCCCTCCCTCTCCAGTGCGAATTACCCGGTCCCAAAGTGTTAATAATCTAGGGCCTAGTATTAGTGTTAGTGCTAGTGAAAGTAAATTACCCCATGAAAATTAAAGATGCATGTGCTGGAGTTACTGCTGTTTTGTGTTAACGTTTGGTATAATGTGTAGAACGATCTCCTTGCCAGTAAGGGGGCTAAAGCGTCCCTGATAAGGTTTAGGAATACCCACTTAGCTATGTTTACAACACTCCCGAATAGCCACGATTAACATTAATAAACTGCAAAACCGTAATAAACAAGAGACTGTGGGTGACTTTTTCATCCAGTCTCCCTCGATATAGCCTTCCTCCAGGAGGTACAAGTGACAAACTTTGACTTGCCTCCATCCATAGTAGTGTATAGCAATGCAAATTGTCAGGCAACGGTGACTGCTCTTCTTGCTAGAAACACTGTGCCGATTACGTTGCGTGTTACCCAAATGGGTGAATTATATGTGCAAAACTGGCAAATGTTTGGATTTGCATTACATATATGTCCCATCCGGTAATCATCAGAGACAACAGAGAAATATTTTGTTTTGCAGACGTGACTGAATTGCAGGGTGCAAAGAAACATATCATATGTGGCGGCGATTTTAATTGCGTCCTGCTCCCACAAGATCAACGACCTGTTTTTTTTTCAACATCCAAGTCCCTTCAAAAATTGGTGTCGGGTTTCAAATTAGTGGATGTTTTGGACAGATAAACATTTGGGTAAGATGGAGTATACATACATTAGAGACAAGTGTGCTTCCCGTCTTATTCGCTTCTATGTTACCCAGTTACTGCGTCAGGAAGTAACTTCGATTTACCTCACACCTACATGTTTTTCGGACCATCTGGCGGTGGTAATTGCAATTAACATAGATATCCCCTCTAGTGCCTCGAGGATACTGTTATTGGAAACTGTACGCTTTCATTCTTTCAGATAATAATTTCAAACGAGCATTCCGCGAGCAATGGAGACTATGGGAGGCGCAACGTACGCGACATAGTGACATCATTCGTTGGTGGGACGAGTTTCTCAAACCGACGATTCTATTCATCATATTGTAAAGAGTGATCCCGTGACTGGCGTAAGAAATATAATTTTTATTATCGCGTCTTACGTTGGAAGCGGCCCCGGTGCCCACCCAGCGTCGAATAACATGGGTACCTGGGGAAACCTGGGGGGTAAAGGCGATCAGGGGCGTGATGCTGATCACATCACCCCAACTCACGACCGGATCAAGAAAGTGTGGGGCGTTACCCCCACACCCCCTATACGCCTTCATGGCGTGATGCTAAGCTCAGGGGAACAGTTTACTTTTTACTTTTGCGTCTTGCGGGAACTAATAGCAGCAGAAGAAGCAGGGCTACCGGCCCACACAGAAATTAAACGTATACAAGCCATACTATTACTCATGACCGCTCACAAACGCCTAGGTGATAAAATTAGAAGTAGACGTACCCATTTTGATCCAGAAGAATCTGTCTCGATCAGTCACGTTCTACAAGAACGACAAAATGCTCAACGACAAGTCATTACTGATGCTGGTAATAAAATCATAACGCCCAAGGACATACAAAGTGAAATATATTGTTGTAATCCCGTTTTACCTGGGATCTGAGGTCACAGTGAAGTTTCATTTAAACATTTAGGTAGAGCTTAATAATATCTGTTGGCTGAACCTGCTCCGTTAGGAAGGTAGAGATATGGAAAGTTGGTGTAAGGTTATTCACGCTTGTTCATACCTGGTAGGTGTGTGTGTTGTCTTGTCCTGATGCTTCTCGCAGACCGAATCGTGACAGTTGCCAAGGTTCTATCCAGCGACCCTCAGCTCACCAGACCGAGCGATCCTTGCGACTTGTAGCATGCTAGGCAGCCGTAACTCCGTGTTCCATCGTCGTAGTTCAGCAGTATAATGTGTTGTAAAGTAATTAGACTAATTATCCATGTAGCGTCGATGAGTGTCAAGTTCTAATAGAGCGCGAGCTCCGGGCAGGAGCTTGCTTTTATAATCTCAGGCGTCGAAAGGTTGTTAAACCTTTCGAACACGATGGATCTTGTTTAGATCCACGCGTTTGCCTTCCAGTTCCTTGTTTAACGGAAGTTACAAGTTAGCGCATTCTTGGGATCACTCGCTGGTCGGACAAGTTCAGGAAATAAACAAGTGTGAATATTAACATGACGAGGTTTTCTCGGTTTAATAATCTCCATATCTCTACATTCCCCTTGTTGAGATAATCGAACCAATCTGTGATGGTCGACTACCTTCCTCCGGAGTAGGTTATATTTAAAAATTATTATTTATTAACAAATCAAACTCGTAGAAAACCAATACAGCAAGTCAATCACCAGAAGATTCACATCACCATAAAAAAAAAATTGAAATCACCAGAATAGTCATATCATCAAAAATAACGTAGCACCAAACACCGTTGAGAAAAATATAAAAACACGTAGAGAAAAAAAATTAAATGGTAGGTCATAGCCTCTTATAAACTCAAAAAGTACGAGCACATAACTAAGTTCTGAGGCATGGGTATAAATAATTACATAAGTGTGACACTGAACCAGTTTTGAATGAATGATGACAACACGATAATAAAAAAAACACATGTCAGCACAGTGTGAAGAAACGCCGGGAACCGCACGCGGTTGTATTTACTGTTTGCTGAGTTCAAAGTACACTCGGCATAACACACGATGCTGGGCGAAGCCTTGAGGGAAGTTACCATGGCAACGCTGTAGACTTCATGTCGCCATGGGCTGGACATTCTTTGCAGCTGACGATAGTAAAAAAAAAACACAATAGAAAGAGACGTATCTCTAATCCAGTATGGGTATCACCCATGGGCACAAACTTTGGCACTGTAAAGGACATGCGTGTGTACTAATTGCGTGTGCCTTACGGTAGTTGAAGTAGCTGAGCACCGGAACACTTTGAGCCGATGAAGAATAACATATGCATCATATGACGTCAGGAAACAAGAGCAGAATGCACTCAGTGGGAGGGGCCTTGGCGATGTAGGTCGCCGTGACGTCAGGGAAGTTCAGTCTGGAAGTTTGCGATGGCGCTTCGGGGCAAGAAACGTCCTGAGTAAGGCGCTCCAGTTCTGGGTCGCTGCCTGGGAGATGGAAAAACCAGCCATGCGGTCCAGACGGGAACGGGTCCTTTGGTGCTGGAATTCCACAAGATCGTCGTCGGTCTCTGCGATGAGCCTAGGTCTCTCGCTCGATGGTACAAGCCGGTGGTCGTCATGATGAATCCGTCCGGTAGCATCCGTGGCGATAAGAATGAAACAAGCGCAAAAAGGGAAAAATTAGGAAAAAAGCAAAAGGTAGTGGAGCAGATTTACAATAAATGATGACGGGTTATAAAATCAATTGAAAAAGGACTTTCAGATAAAACTGGTGAATTATTTTGGGGGGGAGGGGAGGTCATATCTAATCGTAGGGACGGCGAAGGGGCGTTATTACTGATATGACGTAGAGTTTTTAAGGGGGCCTGTTTATGATTAACAGGTTTACCTGAAGAAAAGTTCGCCGGGGCAACGGGGGGGAATAGGTGGAATAATTCCATGTTGTAAGGAAAGTTCGCCGGGGGGGAATGGGGGGGAATAGGTGGAATAATCGGCCTAGCCGGAATAGGGGCCGGGGGCGACGGTGGCTTGACCTGAGGTGCCGGAAGTCGGCGTCCTTTCGAAAGAATGGTGGTACATTGAGTGGGACTATTTATTTGTTTCGTACCAGAGGTGAAAGGGGTCGGTGGAAGAGGGGGTGGTGTGGGAATGACTGTTGTCTCCGGGGCATGTGAAAGTGATTGTAAGGCAATTGGGGCACTGATGGAAGGTTTCTCTAATCGTAGTTGGGGTGTGGTGACAGGTGATTTGGGGGAACGACAGCAAGATATAATTAATAATGCCAATAAAATAAGTATGCCGAGAAGAGCTATTACGATGGATGCGATAATAGCATAATGAGCTGGAGACATCTTGTTGTAGGGGTCTGCAATGAGAAAAGAAAGGGGAATTCAGCGATAATAGAACAAACTAAGTGATTACGAGACATTTCCTTCTGTAATATGTGTAAATGTCGTTTATAAAAGCAATTGCAAGAATTTTACGTGTCTTGTGGACAAAGGTTTAAGCGCCTTCGATTCGCTGCTAATAAAAAATGAGAAAGAAGTGAAAAAGAGTAAGTAATAGATTTGTGTAATAGTTCATTGAAAAATATAGTAGGTTTTAATTGCATGGGATATGAGCTATACCATGTTGTATGCTATCAATATTTGAACTATAAAATTAAAGAGAGAGAGTGGGAACATTTGCCTATATTTATTATATGCATTGTTAACATATTTCGTGCATTGCAGCTTTCAAGGAAGCAGTTCGCGTTACATCTAAGCGTAAATAAAAAAAATTGCTATGGCCAATAAGCCAAAAGTTCAAGCAAGTTCTACGCAGTTCATTTGTTCTTTAAATCGTTCATCTTGTTCTATCTTAGTTCATTCGTTCTTTATTTGTACTTTTTTTTCATTTGAGCGTATATGTACCAGCAAATGGGGAAAAAAAATATTTGCTAGTTAGAATCATAAACACACTAAGTACTTATTAGTCAAATCAGCTAAGTGATATGTTCTGACTATTACTATGCGTTTAATCGCAAATTATAAAATAACATTAAAATATCAGTAAAAAAATAATTATTCGGCAAGAGATGTATTATAAATGTTCCGACGATTGAGATAGCATTCTGTAATCCTGGTCTTGTTAAAAAAATAGAAAGGAGTTCGTTCTAACGCAGAAATGCAGTGCGAGCACGGGAAGTGGAAAGAGGGGGGAGGTGGATGAGCGTGAGAAAATGCTGGATCATAGCATGTGCAATGTACGCAACGAGGAGGCTAAAGAGAGTGATAACGGAGTGGAGTGTTAATGAATGTTAGCGTATATGTTAGTGGGGTTTTTATGGCACTAGTCGTAGCGGGCTTTGAGTCTAGAAATAGTAATCGTGTCAGTCTTTTGTTTACTCCTGCCGTCGATGAAAGTGACTTCATAGGAATTCTCATTAACTTTGCGAGGAATAGTTCCTTTATACTTATAAGAGGACGCAAAGGCTTTTGACACGCCTGGAGTCGGAGTGGTATATAGAATCCATACATGTTGTCCTGGTGAGTACTGTATTTGCCTTGAAGTGCGGTCTGCGTACTTTTTCTGCTGTTCGTAACGCTTGTGTAAGTTGTCATGTGCGGTCTTACGTATGGAGGTTAGGAGTTCAAGTCTCTGTGCGTTCGTCTGGGAGATATTGTCGGGTTTCGAAGGAAGGACTGCGTCAGCTAAGATCCTTCGGTTGTAGCCAAACAAAGTAAAATACGGGCTCTGGAGGGATCCAGATGGATTGTAATGTTGTGGCTAAACGCTGCGCTAGCTAAATAGTCACACCATGAAGCCTTCTTTTCTAACACAAAAACTCTCATGACTTTCTTCAAGTAACTAAATGAACTCTCAACTAATCCATTCGTGAAATGGGCACAAGTATCTACATATTTTAGTTGCACGCCTGTAATATTAGCTAACTCTCGTAAGAGTAAACTTGAATTGGGTGTTGAACGATCTAAATAGATCGTTTCCGGGATGCCATGGACTAAAAAGACTTTCTCAACTAAAGCTGTTGCTATGTTTTGTGCATCATGATTAGCCAAAGGACCTGTAATTACGTATCTTGTACAACTATCAACTACTGATAGAAAATATTTGTATTTGTGCGTTTTTGAAGAGACTAAAGGACCACATACGTCAATATGAATTCGTTGGAAAGGAATTTGGGCTGGTTGAAATGTTTGCAGCGTATGCGGTTTAGAACCTTGTGGTTTCTTTGAGATCTGACAAGGGATGCAATGTCGAACCTTATCGTACACAAATTTCTTCATATTAGGGGAAAAGTAGCGCATAAGCATTAAATTATATGTCTTCTGTGCACTTTGGTGACTTCCGTTCATTTTGTGTGCATGAATAGGGTCGAAAACTTGATTTCTTAATGCATGGGGAATACAAAGTCTATCCCTATAACCAGTTTTGATTTTATTAGTCCTGTATAAGACTCCATTTTTGAGTACATAAGAATACGAAAGCTTCTCTAGTTTAGGGTCACTAGCTTTGTCTTTGTTTTCTAAAACGTCAATGATGTCTCTTAAATAGAGGTCTTTACGTTGTTCTGAACTAATATCAAAATCTGGTGCTTGTGCATGAAATACTTGATGAAAGAATAGATCATCATCATCATTATCATCTTGCTTGTCATGATTAGTCTTGTCAAGCGGTAAACTTGCACGGGAGAGTGCATCCGCAAGTTCATTTTTACTAGCGCTGACATGCCTTATTTCGAAATCAAAATTCTGAAAATAAAGGGCTCTTCTTCCTAAAATAGAACTATGGTGTTTAGTTGAACGAAGATAGGATAAGGCTTTGTTGTCTGTGAGAACCACAAAATGTTGATTCATAAGGTAAAATTTGAAAGTTTTCAAAACATAATATGCACCTGCAATTTCGAGTGAAAATGTGTCAGCTCTTTTCTCTGTGTCTGTTAAGGCTCGTGAACAATAGGCACATGGATGTAAATTTCCTTCTTCATCAGGCTGTAACAAGGCTCCTCCAATGCCAATTCCGCTCGCATCAATGTATACATATGAGGGGCCCTTAGGGTCATAAGGGCGGAGGATAGGGGCGGACGTGATCATTTCTTTCAGTGTTTCGAAGCTTTCCTGGAGTTCATCAGTCCATTGAAACTTAACATTCTTTTTAAGAAGCTTGAATAAACATTCTGTTGGTCCTGCAAAACCTTGCACAAATCGTCGAATGAAATTTACAAGTCCTAGAAAACTACGAAGCTTGCGTTTGGTGGTAGGGGTGGGATATTCCAAAATAGCTTTAAGAATGTGTTCTGAAATCTTAACTCCCTTTTGAGATACCAAGTTACTGAGGACTTTTACTTCGGTAAAAGCTAGCCTACACTTAGAGGGTGATAATTTAAGGGATGCTGTTCGTAACTTTTGAAACACTCTGTCCAGTATGTTAAGCATGTGTGGGAGATTTGACCTGTAAATAATAATGTCATCAGTGTAAACAGAAAGTTCTGAACTGTCTATTCCGCTAAGGGCAAGTTCGCTTACTCGGCTCATTACACCGGGGGATGTTTTCAATCCCTGGCATAACCTAGCATATCTAAAACTGCCAAGATTGTTAATAGAAAAGGCGGTAATGTCCTTAGAACGCTCTGTTAATGGAATTTGAAAAAATGCACTGGACATGTCTAAAATTGAGTAATATTTCTTTCCAGCCATCTCTGTCATGATGGTTTTTATGTCTGGAGATTGTAAGGAAATCGGAGCTATTTCCCTGTTTAGGTCGCGGAGGTCAGAGATAAAACGGTAAGTCCCATTGGGTTTCTTAACTAATAGGACTGGGTGTCGATAGGGACTCCCTTCACAACGTTCTATAACACCTTGGTCTAGTAATTTCTGAACTTCCTGTTTCATGGGTTCTCGGTAATGAAAAGGGATAGGGTAGGTCTTGGCGTACACTGGGGTCTCATCTGTCAGTTTGATGTCATATTCCAAAACATTGGTTTTAGTCAATTTATCCCCTGGCCAGAGAAAAATATCTGCATACGTGTATGCGAGCTTTAGGATTTTTTCTCTTTCTTCTCGGGGAATATCAGGGTTAACTGTGAGGAGGGAGGGGTCAAATTTCTTTTGACTTTCACTGATTTGTTGCTTTACTGTACTATTTTCATTACAAGAGTATGAAAATACGACATCTTCGCTTTTATGTTCCCAAACGGAAGTAACGTCACTTAAAATTTCACAGGTCGATATTTCGCCTAATATTGTGTCACTTTCCAAAGTGATTGTGGTTTCCGTAGGGTTGTGTATGTGAATGACAGGTGACTGCGGGTTTACTGCAGCATTGGGAAGGACTACTGGATGCTGGCGCATAAGGGAAGCAGATGGTGTAAAAAGTACAGGCTTATGGGTATTAGGTGTCGTAGTGGTAATGTTCAAATTGATATAAGTCTTGGATCGTGGACTTAACTGAACTGTGTTTGAAAGGGCAGCTTTTCCCTCATACACATTTACATTCTCAATTTGGGTGAATATGTCATGGGACAGCTGGTGAGTCTTGTACTTTGATCTTAAAATACTATAATTAGGAGTACGTCCTAAATGATAAAGTGTTATTGTGTTGTCTTTTAACGACATTTCGCACCTCTGCGTTCGTAAAAAGTCATTTCCTAAAAGGGGAGGGACGTTAGTTGAATCTACTATTCTAAACGGGTGCGAATATTTACGCTTTCCAATTATGATAGGAAGAACTACAATTTCAGACACACTCAGTTTCGATCCGGACACACCTTGGATTGTGGATTGTACCTTGTATGTTTTTCTTTCAGTAGGAAGTAGGTGGGAGGGATAAATTGAGATTTGGGAACCCACGTCAATAAGTAAATCTACCTGTTCCCCTTGTATGCTACTATTGATAAAATATAGGCCATTTCTCTCAATTATAGGAACTTTATCTAATCTGGTATTATCTTCGATTTCGTTCCTGCAAGTCGAAGACTTTTTTAGTTTAAACCACTGTCTCGTTGTGGCTTGTAAAAGCAGTTGTCGCTCTCGTGATTATAACGACCACAGAATTTACAGGCTGATGTATTTGCTTCGTCGCGATTACCCTGATCTCGACGTTGAAACCTCTTGTTACTATTACCTCTGAATTGGCCTCGAGAGTTCGACCTATAATTACCTCTGTGATTAGCTCTATGATTATTATTATTCCTGTAGGAAGAGGAGTTATTATTCCCCTTGTTGAAACCTCTGTTATGTGCGTTTTGATTAGCCGTTTTCGTAAATTCCAGTACATTTGAGCAAAGATTAAAAAGAGAAGTTGCGTTCATCTGTTCGGTTGAATGCAAAGCTAAGTTCGACATTTGTGACGAAAGTTTATTTATCTCATCACCAGAGGCGGCATTTTGAGCATGTTCCACTGTAGCTACGGCTGGTGGCGCCGCGCAGCGGGCACTATCAGAACTCGGTACAGCAAACATGCCAGATTGTAACGCTGAGAAACTGGGTGGTTGATAGGTCTGGGAAGGAATTACAGGAGCGGGCTGTGATTGTAGACTTTGGACTTGATGAGCCGATGGTGGGAGGAAAGGAGATGGACACTGGTTGTATGGTATAAACTGCTGACTCGGGTTCAATAGATTACTTGGGAGGGGGAGTAGACCTGTGCATGCGAACAGCTGTGAAGTGGTGACGGGGTGAATGTCTGGGGTAAGCTTGCCTGTGCATTTGCCTGATCTATTTCCAATTTCTCCTCCAACATACGTGAATTAATCAATGACTGCTGGCGTTCGAAATTTTGTAGGTGGGCAATTAATTCTTCTGTTTTGGCGAAATGCTTGTTGGTTAAACAGCCAATGTATTTGGCTCGCAGTCCCATGATGATGTAAGAGAGAGTTTGTTCTTCAGTGGCGTTCGGGAAGTATTGCTGGACTAATGCCTTTTTAGCAATAACGTAGGTATGGATCGGTTCACTAATCATTTGCTTCTTTGCAAGTATTATCTGTACGGGATCTGCTGATAGGTACGATCCCTTAAATAGCGTACTTAGCTCGTCTTTGATATGGTTGTATGTCAAGTCTACAAAATTGGGTCGTTTCTGTATGTCATGAAAATAAGTTAAAGCGGTGTCCGTCAAAAATAAAGGTAACATCTCTTTACGCTTAGCTTCCGTCCATCCTGCGGCGTGTGCTACATTTTGAAACTTAAGGAAAAATGAGTCAATGTATTTTGGGTCATTTCCGCTAAATGGTGCCGGGTATAATGCAGTGGGGATTGGGGTGGCCATGTTAGTGGTGGAAATTTGTACAGCTACGTTACCAGAACTATTAACAGTGTTAGAGGGAGTTGAAACGGGAGCTGGGGTACTTGCTAAGGGCTGAGGTTGGTTTCTGTCGGGTGTTTGCAGTCCAAGGACAAATTGAGGGTAATTTCTATTAGCAGACCTTAACCGTGTTAGTGGAGGGGAGGGAATTGGGGAGAAAGGACGTGAATTTATTGGATTTGCCGTGATTGCAGTTGCTAACTATATGATTTGGTCGAGGGAGGAATCTAGGTGTTCGTGCAACGCTATCTGTGACGTATTCATAAACGAAGGTTCGTCGTGCTGACCAAAGAACAAATGAAAGTATGGGTATACAGTTATTTATGTCATTAATATATCGCTGGTCAAATAAGTATAAGCAAGTGTTCTCATTCCTGTGTGAATGATGCTTGAATACATGTTATGCAGAAGAACTGGATTTTGTTGAAAAAGGGGGGGGCTCGGCATAAAAGAAAAGAGGGGTTGTTTTCCATAGGGTAATACACAAAATTGTCACTGGGTCTGACGCATCTTAAGCGTACTGTGGGAGTATGAATTGGAATTACTAAAAATTTACTTTAAAAATGCTCCCAAAGTGGGAGGGAGGGGGGAGAGAATAATTTAATGTAAATCAATTCGTACAGGAGGGTACTTAATTACAAAAAAGGGCCTGAAGCACCTCCACCATGTTGTAATCTCGTTATACCTGGGATCTGAGGTCACAGGGAAGTTTCATTTAAACATTTAGGTAGAGCTTAATAATATCTGTTGGCTGAACCTGCTCCGTTAGGAGGGTAGAGATATGGAAAGTTGGTGTAAGGTTATTCACGCTTGTTCATACCTGGTAGGTGTGTGTGTTGTCTTGTCCTGATGCTTCTCGCAGACCGAATCGTGACAGTTGCCAAGGTTCTATCCAGCGACCCTCAGCTCACCAGACCGAGCGATCCTTGCGACTTGTAGCATGCTAGGCAGCCGTAACTCCGTGTTCCATCGTCGTAGTTCAGCAGTGTAATGTGTTGTAAAGTAATTAGACTAATTATCCATGTAGCGTCGATGAGTGTCAAGTTCTAATAGAGCGCGAGCTCCGGGTAGGAGCTTGCTTTTATAATCTCAGGCGTCGAAAGGTTGTTAAACCTTTCGAACACGATGGATCTTGTTTAGATCCACGCGTTTGCCTTCCAGTTCCTTGTTTAACGGAAGTTACAAGTTAGCGCATTCTTGGGATCACTCGCTGGTCGGACAAGTTCAGGAAATAAACAAGTGTGAATATTAACATGACGAGGTTTTCTCGGTTTAATAATCTCCATATCTCTACAATATGATCACTTTGGTAAGATGTTTTCGGGTAACCAATCTGACGCCTCTAATTATGGAACAGCTTTGGAAGCAGTATCGGAGGTACTCTCAGCCGCTGACCGAACTATGTTGGGTGCGGATTTCACCTTAGACGAAGTGTATAAAGCGGTGAAAGCGGGGAAGCTGTTCTCCGCCCCTGGAGTAGACGGGCTTCCTACCGGTTTATTTCAAATATTTTGGACGCTAATTGGGCCGACCTTAACCGAGTGGGTCAACGCGGTCTTCCAGCAACATAAAATGGGTAAATCTTCCAATACCGGTATTATAGTGTTAGTACCGAAACGTGCAAAGCCCACAGAAATCACTCATTATCGCCCCATTACACTACTGTGCGAGGGCTATAAAATTTTCTCACACTCTATGCTTGCACGACTAATGCCGCACTTTGTCAACTTGGTGTGTGACACACGATATGTTTATGGTGAAAACAAAAACATCTATGCCGTCCTGCAAACGCTGCGTGAGGTTGTTACCTGTAATCAAAATAAGAGAAATACACGTAATCAAGCGATTCTTGCTCAGGATTTCCAACGTGCGTTTGACTCTCTGAACCATAACGACATGTTTCACATATTCCAAAAATTCGGAATTCGGGGGACTTTTCTCTCAGCCCTGCACGGGCTTTATAACAACGCCGAATCGAAAATACAGATCAATGGTTTCCTGACAAAATCTCTTCATATTACTACAGGAGTACGACAGGGCGATCCCTTATCAATGTTACTATTTTGTATTTCGCTACGTCCCTTGCTTGCCACACTGAAAGCTCAGTTACAAGGCATTTCTATTCTGTCGAAATCTCTAAAAGTTTTAGCCTACGCTGATGACGTCAGCATTCTCGTTAAGTCCCATGCAGATGTTTCCACGGTACATAAATTAACAACGGAATTTCGTATGTATTCAGGACTACAAATTAATGTACTTAATTGTCTAATACATTTTAGTACTGACCCAACATACACACCCGAAATATACTTTCCTGTTGTTTCCATTCTCTGCAAAGAATGATTCAAATAAATTATGATCGAGTGATTGGAGGTGTAAAAGCAGTGCTGCAAATTCATAAGTTTCGAACCTTCACCTTGCAATCCCGAGTCACGTTTGTTAACTTGTATGCTCTTTCGAAAGCGTGGTTTGTAGCCAAAATACTTTGTTGCGCAAGTTTGATGTAACAAAACTGAAGAGTGCAGTGAACTGGTTCGTGTGGAATGGACAGCTTCTACGTGTTAATCACGGGACCTTGTGTTTGCCTACCGCAGGCGGAGGCTTGAACCTCGTTCACGTGGAACACAAGAGTCAGGCTCTCCGAATCCAAGCGGACATAGAGACGATAATACATCGGCCTGATAGCCTTACTAGTCTTGTCCTTCGAGACAATTTGATTCCCCCATAAACGTTACTACCCTCCCCCACAACTTTAGGTACCTCCGAGATACTTTAGTGGAGATCTGCTACGCCTTGTTGCAAACTCCTACCCTGCCAGTTTCAGTGGTGTAAAGAGGAATGCGTGCAGCGTCTCAACAAGCTTGTAAAATAGTTTAAATCACCTGGAAGTTTGTTGGCCTGTGGTGTGGAAAAAAATTCAGGCGAGACATCTCCCCTCAAGGGTACGATCGGCATGGTACTTTACAGTGCATCAAAAACTGCTGATCGGCGTGACACTCCATGCCATGCACATGGCGGACACCTTACTATGTGCAATCTGTCACTTTCCTGAAACCTTGGTGCATAAGCTCAGTGAATGTCAACTAACCGCTATGTCCTGGAAATATGTCTCAAAACTCGTGAGTGTAATCTGTCGCACAAGCGAGAAGAATATAACAGTTGATCACTTTGTTTCCACCTTTAATTATTACCAAAGAATGAAACAGAACGGTGTACAGTGGTTACTGGGGCATTATGTTTGATTTGCCTCCACCTGTCAGCATCCTGACTTGCACGCACAATTTGTGAATTACTTACATCACATATTTCAAACTATGTCCTTAACCAAAAATAACATTTATATGCCAAATTCTTAAATGTACTGTATCCTAGTATGCAATAACCTTTATATGTAATCATGAAATTAGCTTGTTCCACTTAGCTGTAAATAGTTAAATCAAAGTAAAAGTAACGGTCGTTAGGGCGTTATTTAGAAAAAAAGTGGTAGCGTCGTTGCCTTGTAATCCAGAGGTCCCGGGCTGGATACCTGTTGGAGGCAAAACGTGGTTCGGATCCTACTTGAAACTGTAGGTTCAGTCCCGATTAGCCTAACAGTGCATAAAGGTAGTTATCGATTGTCTGATCGAAGTGGGTTATTTTGCTTTGCTTTTCCGCCACTTTCGGCTAATCGCGAAGCTGAGGTTGAGTGATGATATGATGAAATAGACGAAGAGACAATCTCAATGAACACTCATACCAGGATTCGAACTAGAGACCATAGTGTCGTAGTGCGCTGTGTTAAAGGTAATTATCATTTAATCATTCTTGCTAATTACGCGTCAACGTTGAAATATAACTAATTCGATAAGGCAGTGTCTAAGTTTTTATCTCAATCTGAAGCAGTTCTTACCATAGTTAATTGCAAGCCATAAAGCATGTGTGCTCTGGTATTCAAATGGGCAATGTTCTTCTCGTTTTCCCAACATAGCGCAAAGACCACCTGGATCCATCTCCACGATAATGCTCGGTATCCCGCTTCCTTTATTACCCAGCTCAGATTTTAACAACTTTCTGTGCAAAATTAGGAACCTAGTCCCTGAATTGCTTCGCATAAAATTTCGCAGTTTTCCCAATAAACGGCCAGTATTTTACGCCCGTCAGGAAGTGGAGTGAGGAATTTTTCATCCTTTCGGCCAACTTCTTTTCTCTATTTCGTGCAGAAATCTTCCTTTCTTTTATTCTCAGGACAAATTGAGGCCCGGAGGCAAATTCTTTCATCTGTAGGGGAAACTGTGAATGACAAATTGGGCCTGGAGAAGAGTTCTTGAGAAATGTGTTGGTAACGGTATGGAAAAATGGGGCAAAAAAAAGAAGTTGGCGTTCGACTCTGATTTTTACGAAGAATAACTTTGGGGATTTCCCTGAAAGAGTTTTATTGTATTCTTACTTCTTGAAACTCGTATTTCGTTGAAGTATTGATAAATACGTACATAGTGATACGCCACTTGTCCTGTTGATCTATTTAACTGGTTGGTTAAGTTACTAGGGACGTTCAATATATAAGTTACCCTGTGCTATAAAATATTGTATAAAGCAATGCCATTAAAAAGAAGCACATGGTTGACAAGTGCCATCCTTCGTCTACAAGGAACAACAATCGATTCGTTATCAGACGTGAAGGCGCATGCGCTCAAGGGCGAAAAGTAAATGCTTGTTAGGAAAAGGTGGGCTCGCGTCATAAGGAGTTCAGAAGCATGGATGCTAAGGGCGTTCTGCTTATGGACTTTTTGGAACGAGGAAGAACAATTAATGCTGACCGTTATTGTCAAACATTGGATAAACTGAAAAACGCAATTCGACATAAGCGACCAGGTATCCTATCAGCTAGTGTCATTCTTCTTGACGATAACGCTCGCCCCCACTCAGCGGTGCAAACACAACACAAAATTGATTAATTGGGGTGGGAACGGCTGCCCCACCCTCCATACAACCCCGATTTTGCGCCGAGTGATTTCCATCTTTCTCCGGTGTTAAAGTCTGAATTGCAAGGTTACCGATTCGAAACAGATGAAGAAGTGAAGCGGAATGTGAGAATAGTGCTCAATACCCAGAGCCCTGATTTTCTTGCAAGGGGTATGGACAAATTGGTGCAACGGTGGGACAAATGCCTGAATTTCTATGGGGATTATGTGGAGAAGTGAGGAAGGATCCTTCTACACATGTATGTATAGTTTTCTAATGTATCTTAAAAATTATTTTTTTTACAGTATACGGAAACTTATATATTGAACGACCCACGTACATAACCTTGCTTATTTGGATGACTAGAACATTTCTAGTTTGATTTGTTTTATGTCATTTAGCTTTTCTGACAGTTTTGGTTAACTGCGAATATGGGGATGAGGTATGACATGGCGAAATTGATGAAAGGGTACAATGACCCAAGTGACCAAAACTGGTTGGCCCAACGTTGAACCAACCGTACTGAAAATATTTGGCCAACGGTTGGCCCAGCGCAAAACATACCGTTGGCCAACGGTAAGTTTGGCCGTGGTTCCAACGTTGGGCCAACGGTGGTTTTTACGTTGGGCCAACGTATGGTTTTACTACGTTGGCCCAACGTATGGTTTTACGTTGGCCCAACGTGCTGAAAACTAAAGAATGGATAGGTTTGTTTTCTGATATACATAATTTATTGTGAGAATGTTCTTGTTCAACTACACCAAAATAGACAAACAATAAGCAATTCCCAACACATCTTTCATCCATGGCGGCTGACAAATTACTGGTGAGTGACTGCAAGTTAAAAATAGCTTCTACACTCATTAAAAATATATTATATTTCCAGTATGTGCGGTGACTGAAATATTCGAAAAGAAACACTGTTACATGTCACTTATTTTACACTCTAGAATTTCCAGCATTCTCCTGAAAGTTGTCTTAGCATTAAAAAGTTGTTTATAAAACGAATTTTGACTCACGTTTGCATGGTTGGGCAAATGTTGGCAACCACCGTTGGCCCAACATAAGACCAACGTCAATTTGCCAATCAACGTAAAAACTGATATTGGCCCAACGGTGGTGGTTACTTGGGGAACACCCATGGAACACAGCAATGTCCGTTGAATCGTGCAAACTGCGGGCTGACACTGCGAGTGTGTCCTTGCGGTATTGCCACACCCCACCTACATATTTACTCCAGTGAATAAAAATATGTATAAAATCGGTTTCTTTATGTGAATTGACAATGATAATGGATTTTAAAAACAGATTCAAAGAGCTTCGAAACAAGACCAATATTGTTTTTGTAGGACTACCCAATACTAAGAAAAAGTTGTATCGTAAAATTCAGAAAAACTGTTTTTTGAGAAATCTTAAAAATCTGAAAATTAAAATTTGTCTTAAAAACCTTTCTGCCTGCAGCATACTGAAATTTCTTCACGATAGGGCAACCAGTTTCAACCAGTTTTCGAATCATAGAATTTCAAAGAGAGAGATCGGTTGCAAAAAAAAAAAAAAAAAAAAAACGGCCCTTTCTATGTTCTCACGACGATAAAACGTATAAGGCATACCCGAAAAAACGTTCTTAGCATAGATTAACGCAGAATTGAATGTGCTAAATTTTGACGTAAGTCTACCCGTTAATTTTTAATTGGGATCCAAACTCGAGTTTCTATAATTTTTCATCGACAGTAATTGTGTCTACATCATCTGCATATGAGAGAGGAACAAAAATTGAGAGTATTTGAAAATAAAATCCTTAGGAAAATATTTGGACCTAAAAGGGATGAGGAGACAGGTAAGTAGAGAAGGGTACATAATTTAGAACTACATAATTTGTATTCATGTCCAGATATTGTTAGAATGATTTAATCAAGAAGACTTAGGTGGGCAGGCCATGTGGCACGAATGGGAGAGGAAAGAGGAGTTTACAGGATTCTTGTTCGGAAACCTGATGGTAAGAGACTTGTAGGAAGGCCGAGACGAAGATGGAAGGATAACGTTGAGATGGACCTAAAGGAAATCGGTAGGGATGGAAAAGAGTATATAGATCTTTCTCAGGATAGGGACAGATGGAAGGCCTGTGTTGCTGCAGCCATGAAACTTCGGGTTTAAGAAGGCTAGAGAGTTAGTTAGTTAGTTAGTTAGTTTATAGTAATTGTGTAGACTTCAAGATCTATTGTCACAGTTCTGATTTTTGTGCACTGTTATTAAGTCAAGTTCCCACCGATACCGATGCTTGAAAATTGTTATAATTAAGAGTTGTTGAAAGTACTAATTAATATTAATGGGGTGAGTATTCCATACCAATTATAAGGATCAATTTATCACAATTTCCCTTGAAAATATTCAATAAATGAATCATAATATTAAAATACAGAGTGACCATAATATTTTGACCCAAAAACGGGACATATTAAGGAGAGCAGTTTACCCTCCTCCCACCTCCTGAAAAATCGGTTAGTTCTAATTATAAAATTATTTTTATTACTAACGTATTGTTATTATTTATTGAAGGATGAATGGGATAAATGTTACATCATAAACAATAAAGGAAATATGATGTCTCGTTCTCAAAAGGTATTCATTATTCTCGGTATGATTTATACAGCCATTCTCGTCCTTTATGATCAACCTTTGATCCTGAGGTTCAGTAATGCCAGGAGAATCAATCTTCTCAATGGCAGCTATATTCTTCATCATTCGTGTATAAATTTCCCCGAAAACCTTATTCCACATATCAGACACAGAATTTAGATGTTTCTTTCACGCAGGAACTTTAAATTATTTTTGCAATTCCGTAAAGAAACTCTATGCTCATTAACTGCTCTTCAAATAACGGAATATTATATATATTTTAATGGCGCCCACGGACAACAGAAACGTATAGAGTGCATCAAAACAAACAACGTTTCTCAGTAACATTTTTCTCGATGGTGCGTCGTTTCGGCGCTACAGTCGTTCAAAAAAGCCCGTTTTGCCGGCTGAATGATGGCAACCACGCACATTTGATTGCATTTGAGACGTCATTTCCTGCCATGAAGCGATGCTTTCCAGGGTTGCCAGGAACACAAATATTCTGTTAAAAATGACATAGCTACAAACAGCCACACTATGTACCGTGAAACAAAGCGAGAAAACACGTTCCGTAACCCAACAGGAAGTGAACAAACGATACAAAAAATGGTGGAAAGAGAAGGAATTCAAATGGAAGTGGTAATATCGAATTTTGTCTCAGCGTACATGTCAAATATTTGCAAATCTCGTTGCCAAGTTAGCATCTACAGTTCAATCTATCCACTTCGTCCTGATATACATTGTCTGTGACACTGAACAGGTGACAAAATAGAAATGAAAGAACTCAAAATTCCAAAGGTAAGTAACACATAATGTAAGTATATTCAGGGCATTATGAGGCAAGGGACAATAATGGTTGAAAATAAAAGGATATACGTAGTAGTAAAACAAGCTCCCCGATGATTGTGTTTATCTACGCACCGGATACACATGCAATTGTTTGCAGCTGTGAATATGGCAGTATATTCCCTGCTGATTCATCATTAGGTTGTTGCTGTGGTTCTACGTGTTTTAGCCACAATGTAACAACGTGAACCTTGGATACTTTTGTTATCAGCATAAAAAAATACCACAACGCAAGTATCAGGACAAATGGATATACAAACCTGTGGATATCAACTTTGCAACAAGATTTGAAAATACTTGACATGTTGTTGGGCATAAACGGCCAAATGTAAACTGTAAGTCCGATAAAATTTGTTGTTGAAGATGATTATTATATTTAGCATGTAGGCTAAGAGACAAAATTTGTTTCCTATCATTTTTCGTATCGTTAGTTCACTTTCCCCTCTCCCTGGTGTGACTGCTGGTCTTCTGGCTGGTAGACTGTTTCCCTAGATGTTCGATCTACTGGACGCGTTCCTATCTATGTTTTACAGCTCGTAATGTAGTTGGTAGTCTGTCATTTTTTCAGATAATTTGGGTGTTCCTTGCAACACTGCCGCGCACTGTTTCGCTGCAAGAAATGACGTCACAGTTGCGATCAAATGTTGTGTGTGGTTGCCAGCATTCAGGCGGCGAAACGGGCTTTTTTGAACGACTGTAGTCCCGAAACGATGCACCAACAAGAAAAATGTTACTGAGAAAGTTGTTTGTTTCGATGCCCTCTATACGTTTCTGTGGTCCGTGGTGTAAGCCCATAGCGTAATATTACTCATGAATGACGTATTGAGACTCAATAGATAGGTGACTCAGGAAGGTTATGCCATTGGCTGGGCTTCTGCGCTGGGCGAGCGAGAAGTTTAGCGTGGCAGATCCTTGCCGACTGAAATAGACTTTGGACGAACTGGACAGGCTGGACAGGCTGAGTATACTGCATTGCCGTCTATCAACCTTTTGGGGCCTGCATGGCCGGGTGTAATTTACCTAAAGATAATAGAGTTATTTTGAGTTCTTAAAAGTGCAAGAAAAGGAATTTGTTTTGTTTTAATTTTTTTAGGTGGATTGCTCCGGGTCATGTTGGCTGTGGGGGTTTTGGGCGGGACTGCGGGTGGATCAGACTCGTGTATCCGTTACTGACTGACTGGTGACAATCAAATGGCACGAACTGTAATATTTTAACTGGGCGTTAATCCATAGAAATTACTGTTGAGTTAACTAAATTTGGAAAGTATAAGTAATAATATTATTTGTAATAAAGAATATGTGTTAAAGAATATTAAGTTTAAATTCTATAACTTAAGTACCTAATATATGATCATTACGTTCCACTGCGCCGATAAGACAATCCTCGTCTCACTTCTGTAGTATAAAAGGGGAAACAAGAGACGTAGAGGATTATAGTGGGCGCCATTAAAATGAAACCCTGTATATATATATATATATATATATATATATATATATATAAATATGACTAAAATATGTAAATAAATATACTTAATTATAATTAAATAAATGAAATTATAAATATATAAAATTAAAATTACATATATGCATGTATTCAGGGTGTTGTTAGAGGAAAACTCGGAAGACTTTGATGAATGTTGAATATTGATAATAATAGCCTCTATTTAAGGTAGGAAAAGTTACGGCAACAAATGTTCAAATTCATGTCCCTCTTGAGCCCTGCAGGTATGGATACGAGTACTTGGTATATTATGTAACATAGTTGGTGTGATAGAGACCTGAGGCATGAAGAATCACAATTTTGGGTTTTTCTTGCTTAGTGTACGTTCCATCCTTGGCATCCATTTCATCTACATTCGTTTACCTGCAAATAATTATCATTTCTTCAATTTTTCCGACTTTTCTTATGAGACCGAACTTTTGGGACAAAATATATACAGGGTGTTTCTAAAGGTCGTTTACAACGCTTGGGAGGTGATTCCTCTCACGAAAACAAGCAAAAAGTGTGAGTTCCATTTTTACGACTGATGCTTCGTTTCCGAGATAGGAGCCTCGCAAAAGGTGACAAAGTGAACGTCACACCTAACTGGGACGAATACTATCACATATAGAGAGGCGGTTCAAAGGGAATCATAAAGGAATCGTATGTGCTCAGTCCGGAAGTCACTATGAAAAGTTCACAGCACGCATGCGCAATGAAGTCCTCAAAGGAATTGGGGATTTCCAGCAAGAACAATGCATGGAAAGGGTATGTAACGCAGCAAGAGGGCCCGTGACAATGAGAAATGCGTTAAAGACAACATATCCCGACCTCAAACATCAAAACATGAGCACGGAACACAAAGTCCGAAAAGTTGAGCACGGTTTCATACCCCAGTTACACGCGAGGAATAAACGGATCATGTCATGTGGCATACGAGAGACACATTACTCCACCAGGAGGAGGGAAAGAAAAACACATTATCAGATGATTGCGACAACATGTATTTTTACACGCAACAACTACGTAATATCCCCTCCCCCACACACACACAACAAACAACAAATGCTACAATGTCTTACGCACAGACAGTGCGTGTCACTGTACACCAACTGAAGATGTCATTTTCACCACACAAAGGGTGTGGGTAGCAATACCAAGAGTGTTCTCACTGGGATTTGCCAAGGGCGATAATCACAGACGGTTCTCAAAATGTCTGCCGTTCACTTCTACGCAGAGATGACAGCAACGAATCAAGGATTGTCGAGTACGAGCAAACAAGCCAGGTGTATCTGCTACCGTCGCGGCGGCGACGTTGATGCGAGCAACGAGGTCCTCAGCTGATGTGACAGGTCCGTCGTATACGAGGGTTTTCATTTCTCCCCAGAAGAAAAAATTGAGAGGGTTGAGATCTGGCGACCTCGGTGGCCAAGGCACAGGTTCATCCCTACCAATGAACCTATTACGATACACGTCATGTAGTAAATGTCGTACATTACGATCGAAATGAGCTGGTGCCCCTTCGTGTTGGTACCACATTTCTTGCCGCAGTACCAAAGGTACGGTCTCCTTCAGTTCAGACAGAACCTCACTAAGAAATGCATGATACGTGCGACCATTCAGGCGAACAGGGAGAATGTATGATGGTCCAATTAAATGATCATGTACTATCCCGTACCACACATTCACTGAAAACCTGTTCTGGTGATGGGCCACAAAAAGTGCATGTGGGTTGTTAAAGTCCCAGACATGACTGTTTCTACTATTGAAGACATCTATCCTGGTGAAAATGGCTTCATCTGTCCACAATACCTTTGCCCAGAAGTGAGGGTTTATGTCCAGCTGATGCAACAACCATTGGCAAAACCATGCGCGCCGACTACGTGGGTGCTCCGGGGCTCGAGCACCCACATAAATAATATTGTGGGTGCGCCGCACCCACAAGATTTTTAGTTTGATAGAAACAAAATAAAGTAAATATTTCTCACTTGCCATTATCAAAAAATAATAAGCAATTAAAACATTGAGATGGAAGTTAAAATTTCTAACCTCTACAACATAATTGTTTCAAATGTGTTTGTGCAAAGGCAACCAAGCAACACATTCCCCCCTTCCTTGTCTGTCTCTGACCAAGTCAAAGGCAGTCCCCACAATAACAATGGAAGTATATTGACATTACCAAAATTGCAAACAAATTCATAAGTGCAAATGACGTAAGAAGAAATGTGTTTTATATTGAAAGTTAACATGTCATGATTATCATTATTATTATTTTGTACTTAAAGTTAGTCATTTTGTAGTTTCTGTTCACAAACAAAATCCTTGCATAGTTCTTTCTGCAATACAATTAAAATTATTTGCATTTACGAATATTTTTTCATTTTAATTTGTATGAATGTGGTATTTTCTTTTAGTAACGTGTTGATAATATCATTGCCTCTTGCAATCATTGTGCATGTAAGTTGTTTAAAGTATACAATACTTGATAATTACAGATCTAACCGCCATTGATATGCACCCACAGAAATTTTGGAAAGTCGGCGCCCTTGGGCAAAACTCCATACGAGGGCGAAAGTCACGAGGTAACAGTTCTTGTACTTTCTGCAGTTTAAAAGAGTGCATTCCTTCCTCTGACCACACTCGCCAAACATTCACGTGAGACGTGTTTCGTGTCCGAGCGAGCACGCGCGTGCTGGTGCGAGGATGTTCTGCGACCGCTGTTAACACATCTTCTGCAAACTGATGTGTGCGTACACTTCGGGGTCTTCCAACTTCTTGCCGCGGTGGTAACACTGGCCCAGATTCACGCAGTCGACTGTCCACTACCTGAAAGAAGACGTGAGACGGTAAACGTCTATGTGGAAAGCGTTCTCCATAAAGACGGCTTGCCTCACGGCTATTACCACGTGCCTCCCAATACATGAGATGCATGTCTGCTAGCTGCTGGGTCGTATACGCAGCCATGTGTGTAATAGGGAACTGGAACTGCAAAGTATCGTTTTTGTTTAACACTGGCACACTGCACAAATTGGCCGTATCACCGTACGAACACCACAGACCAATTGTTGCGATACTTGACTTGCCCACTCCACGTGCACGTCAACTTCTTTCAATACAACATACTAGTACTCTTCAATGCGTATGACAACCTAGAGCGAACTGCTGATCATATCCCAGCACCTGCAACACGACTGGGACGACTGCCAGAGAGAACCAACCCTACGAGCTCTTCTCGCGGGTACAGCAGTCATGAAGGTCAAACGTAGACTACGAGAGCCAGACTTGACTGCGCAGCGCTTACAAAACTGGTCTCTTTTACGTCACAGTGATCGCGTGCGAACACTCTTGGTATTGCTACCCACACCCTTTGTGTGGTGAAAGTGACATCTTCAGTTGGTGTACAGTGACACGCACTGTCTGTGCGTAAGACATTGTAGCATTTGTTGTTTGTTGTGTGTGTGTGGGGGGGGATATTACGTAGTTGTCGCGGTAAAAATACACGTTGTCGCAATCATCTGATAATGTGTTTTTCTTTCCCTCCTCCTGGTGGAGTAATGTGTCTCTCGTATGCCACATGACATGATCCGTTTATTCCTCGCGTGTAACTGGGGTATGCAACCGTGCTCAACTTTTCGGATTTTGTGTTCCGTGCTCATGTTTTGATGTTTGAGGTCGGGAAGTGTTGTCTTTAACGCATTTCTCATTGTCACGGTCCCTCTTGCTGCGTTTCATACCCTTTCCATGCATTGTTCTTGCTGGAAATCCCCAATTCCTTTGAGGACTCCATTGCGCATGCGTGCTGTGAACTTTTCATAGTGACTTCCGGACTGAGCACATACGATTCCTTTATGATTCCCTTTGAACCGCCTCTCTATCTGTGATAGTATTCGTCCCAGTTAGGTGTGACGTTCACTTTGTCACCTTTTGCGAGGCTCCTATCTCGGAAACGAAGCCTCAGTCGTAAAAATGGAACTCACACTTTTGGCTTGTTTTCGTGAGAGGAATCACCTCCCACGCGTTGTAAACGACCTTTAGAAACACCCTGTATACGTATATACACGTATATTGTTTCCCCCTTCCCTTATTTTATTATTTTAGTACCGGAATCTAATTATATGGTGAAGAAAAGGGGCTAGCGAGAGGTGGTGTAACAAGGCTCAGACCTTCATAAGTTCAGAGTGACGCCTCCGTCCTCCAGGTACATACCTGCGCTCTGTCTTCCTCGATGTTGACACACCAAAACCAAATCCAAAACTGATCTCAAAATTTCCTTCCGATCTTCTCAGATCGGTTCGGTTGCTTCGCTATACAAATTCCAATACCTGTCGATTCACATCCGTTTGTCAGGCTGGTACCTTTCCACGGATGAGGCAAGTAATGGAATTTGTAAGGTCTGCATTCCTAACAGACGAGAACATCCTGTCTCCTTAATGTTTCGTTTTCAAGTACACCTTCTAATTTTTACCTACAAGTCAACAATATATATATATATGTGTGTGTGTGTGTGTGTGTGTGTGTGTGTGTGTGTGTATATATATTCACTGCATCTGACAAATTTATATTCCATGATGGGTTAAAACAAGTAGATGTATTATCTCCAATGCTCTTTATTTTGCCTTAGAATATGCTGTTAGGAAGATAAAATAAAGTAACGAAGGACTAAAATTAAATGGTGTGACTCAGTTGTGAACATATGCAGATGATGTAGATATAAATACAATTAAGAATAAAGCTAAAATATTTTTCAAAGCAGCTAAAGAGATAGGTTTGGAAGTTAGCAAAGAGAAAACTAAATATATGCTTATAGGCCGAAACCATGTGTTAGGTAATAATCAAAATCTAATTATTGATAACAACTCGTTTGAACCAGTTTCCAAATTCAAGTACTTAGCAGTAATACTAACAAATGAAAATGCTATTAAAGAGGAAATAAAAAGCAGGCTTAATTCAGGAAATGCATGTTACTTTTCTCTTCATAAATTTTTGTCTACTCTTTTAATATCTAAGAAACTAAAAGTTAAAATATACAAAACAGTAATTTTGCCTGTAGTATTATATGGGTGTGAAACTTGGAAGAGGAACATAAATTGAGAGTATTTGAGAATAAAATCCTTAGGAAAATCTTGGGACCTAAAAGGGATGAGGAGACAGGTGAGTGGAGGAGGTTACATAATTTAGAACTACATAATTTATATTCATGTCCAGATATTATTAGAATAATTAAATCAAGAAGACTTAGGTGGGCAGGCCATGTGGCACGAATGGGAGAGGAAAGAGGAGTTTACAGAATTCTTGTTGGGAAACCTGATGGTAAGAGACCTGTAGGAAGGCCAAGACGAAGATGGAGGGATAACGTTAAGATGGACCTAAAGGAAATCGGTAGGGATAGAAAAGAGTATATAGATCTTTCTCAGGATAGGGACAGATGGAAGGCCTGTGTTGCTGCAGCCATGAAGCTTCGGGTTTAAGAAGGCTAGAGAGTTAGTTAGTTAATATATTCACTGCAACCACCAACATTCCGAACCACGAGACGCCACTGGAATGCACAATTTCACAAATATAGCGGGCTCACCGGGACAGTGTCAAGTTGTTGAAACTCGCTTAACAAGCTTAGGCACATCTGCCAGTTGGAATTAAATCCACCAGTAATTACTATGCATGGAGTTAAGTGAAAGAGAAAATATATTCTAGCTTTATGGTGTCAGAAATGCATTAGTTCCATTAAAATTACAGAAAGAAAAATGAATGCAATTTTAAAGTTTCATTACTGGCTTAATTTGGTCTCCGACATTCTGTTTCTGAAATTCATTTCCAACTTCCAATTGGAAATGTTGCATCCTTCTCCACACATGAATTTTCGCCCACTAATGCAAATTTTTCATCTCCCATGCGTTTTGTGGAACGGAAGTGGGAATTCTGGGTAAACCGCAGGAAACGACTGATGCGTTTTCGTAGCGAGAAATATTTCCCTGCTTCCTGCTCGGGACTCTTACGACGGACGATTTAAGAAATCGACAAAAAGCGAAGAGAAATATTCCCTTGCTAGGCCGAACCTAGATATCGATCTATGCTTTTTCGCCATTCATCAGTTCTCCCCACTTGTTAACAGCCTGCTATTCGCAGAACCGTTCTTCATATTCTTCTTTATGCAGGAACTTCGCAGCAAAAAGGAAGGTCAGATGAAGAACAATAACAGTTAAACTGACAGAGAATAAATCCGCCCAACAAATGTTCCATTTTAGTGGGTCTATTTTCAAAACCTTGTTTAACCTATTTCAGCTTACGAAGCGGCACTCCCAAGAGTATTGCGTCACAACTCAGGCCAAAGCTTTGGAAAAAAAAAGAGGCTGTAATTTTAGAATAATTATTTTTTCTGCGCATGTATTAAAACGAAGGGCTAGAACGTGGTGACGTTGAGTGAGAACAGATTTCATATTTCAAACCTTAACAATATGTAAAGATATAATCTAATATCAACGGCATGGAATAAAAGTCATTTAATTGCTGTATATGTTGGATGTAGGTTTGAATGATGGAGCACTTCTAGATTTGAATTGTTATCTTTTGTAATTTTATTACTCACAGCGACACAAAGTCATTCCAATGCACAGCCACCTACAAGTGGGACACCTAGATAATGAAATATTGAGCTTCCTCTTTATCTGCACCACTCTCTGTCTATTTACTTTTTAATACTCCCTCTTTGCAGATTATTTTCCTTCTCTCTTTCTCTCTTTCTTCGTATCAACCAATTATTTCTCCTTTTCTCCAGTATCCTTCATCTCTCCCCATCTCTACTAGCGCTCTTTTCTGTCTTTCCTTCTCTCTCTCTCTCTCTCTCTCTCTCTCTCTATTATTTCTCCCTTTCTCTAGATTCGTTTCTCTCTTCTCCACTCTCTCTCGACTTATCCCACTCTCTTTTTCTTCCTCTCGATACCTTTATTTCTTCCGTTTTCGATTCTTTTTTTTCTTTCTTTATTTTCTCTCAATATTTCTCTGATCTGTTTGCATTTTAGTTCTCTTCTCAAGCCTCCTTTTTCGCTCCACGTCTCTCTCTTTCTCCCTATCGATCTTTATATCTTCATTTCTTCTTCCCTCGAACGTCTTCTCTTTCTTTCTTTCCTTGTGCCTTTAATTCTCCTTCTCTCGAGCTTCTTTCTCACTCTAGAACAGCTTTATTGCCATTACATCAAAAACAAAACTGTTCTGGTAATATATACACCATGATGCTTCTTAACACGAAAACATGGTTGCAAAATCGAACCAGTAATAAAACGAACTAGTGTAAGGATTTAACTGACAATAGAAACAATAAAACTAATCCTAGCATAAATTGAAAATTCTCATAACCAGTACCAAGAAAGCTTTGTAGAATGAGAGAATGAACTAATCGAGTGACCAAATTATATTTTTATGTAAAACAGAAACGGTTTTATTCGATTTTCAACTGTTACAATGCGTGAGAGACATTTTCAAAATGTGGGATGAATAAATGAATGACGCTCACAAGTGCGAACACGAATCCGAAACTTTCAGCATTCGTGATTATGAATCGACCACTGAATGTGCTAGGTCACGATGGCGGTTTACATACTTATGAAGTGGGGTTAACCGAATTATGAAAATTGTGATGCAAAAGATAGGGAAATCAATAGGCGACCAGCGAGAAACGATCCAAATTAGTCTCAAATTCGTGCAAGTTCCGTCAGCCGAACTCCGCGGCGGAATGTTTAGCACAGCGTGCTACGACGCCAGGGGTCCCTGTTTCGAATCCTGGCCTGGCCATAGGTGTTCTTCGTGAGTGTCCCTTCATAAATTTCATTATATCTTCACTCATCCTCATCGTCGCGAATAGCCCAATGGCAGAAAAGTTAAGTAAAAATCAATAAATCAATCAATCGATAACGAGACAGCATGGGATGGGCAGAGATACTGGTGGATAAATTGTTCATGCATGCACTCTCATTAAGATGTCAGAAACCATATGCTTCCATGGAAAAAGTAAATTCAATAAAGCTCATATCCCTTCTGGAACTTCATTTTTTAAGGAAAACGTAAGAATTTGTGAGATTCTGTGAATTTATGGCCATTTTATGGGAAACGTCTTGGCCTTGGATTCGGGCAGAGGAAACTTAATAGAAAAACTTCCCTAAATTTCATCTCGGTTGCAGCAAAAAGGCGACAGAAATTATGATGCACGGCACACGTTAACGTGAGCGGTTTGCCAATAGTTCCCGCGGATGCCGCTAGATGGCTCTAGCAACTGAGACTCTTTTACATTAAAGTCTCGGAGGTTTTGAGGATGAGGTAATGTTCCCGGAGCCGCCCGGATCAGCAGTGTTTCCGGCGAGACCGTGAGAGAGTCGAATTCACTACAGTTGCCATTCAGTCTCGTACGATCGTACAGAAAACTTTCATTTCCCGGTATAAGACTTTACAGTTTGTGCTTCACAAGTAATTGCAAAGAAGGACATCTTACAGGTGGAAGTGACAACTGACAGGTAAGACAGGTTAAGCTATAATATTTGTGTTCTCTTTCTTTTTGTGGTGTAGGTGTTTTTGAATAATGTTCCTTGTACTGGGGTTCTCTGTAATTTAGTATGTTCAAATTAGTAGCTCGATAAGCAAAGGTCATCGTGTGATGTAACTTATTTTTTTTCATATAGCTAAGTAGTCATAATCTATTAGTGATAAGTTTGTAAACATTGTGCGTCGTGATTCAACTCAGGTTTTTTTTGCAAGCTTGCTGTAATGTTACTAATGCTCTGTTTATCTAACGATAACTGTATATGGAAGCCGCGTGGACCAGTCGGTAGGTTCTATGACTGCCAAGCCAGACACTGGGGTTCGATTCCCTGCGTGGGTTTTCCCAGGTGGGAACTTTCCCTGCATTGTCTGAAGTTCACCAGCTTTTAATAAATGGAAACCTGGGAGGCAACCCAGCGGGGTAACAGTGGCCAGAGCGTGTTGCTGATCACATCACCTGCACCAATGGCCACGTTTCTGAATGTGTGGAACCGTACCTCTACTTCCCGCTCCATTTAGAATTCACGATATATTCCAGGCGAAATTAAAATTGTTGTTATTTTACGTCGCATTTATGCCTCTTTTGACTATTTGCGAACGATGAGCATGCACGATGACTATATGAAATTGATGAAGAGACACTCACAAAGAATGCCTTCATTTGAATGCGGAGAATTTCGCACTTAACACACTTGGTCTCAGAACCGGCGGGCTTTACCTTTATATGTGTATGTGTCAATACTGCACCGGAGGTATTTGCTATGACTACTTCGTGACACGGTTGCTAACATCAATTCCATCCCTGAGATTTGAAATGACAGGCGTGCAGTTAAGATCTAAATATTGATACTTCACGGTCCCCTACCTGTCCTATATTTCTTTATGACACTATTTGAATTACGAGAACCGAATTTACACTCGATTCGAAGAGTATGAATTATTAATTATAGCGTTATTCAAACACAGACATTTCTAACAGTTCAGGAAGCAAGATACATATATGTAACAAATAATGGTAGATTCTACGAGGTATTAGCTGTCCAATGGTATTCTCAAATTTTGCATTCAGTGAACTAAAATATCCATTAATATCTTATAATTTCGCTGCCTTTATCGGCAAATCCTACGTTCGGAGAGAGTTTCTTTCTTAGAAGTCATTTGGAGCATATTTTATTCAAACTATGATATAAAATAAAAATAATTTGCAGATGAATAATTGAATTGGGAATTCATGGTATTCTTAGCACGCAAATAATGGTGAAAATGGAAATATTCATCTTTTCCTTTTCAAGTATATTTTCTTTAGCGCATGAGTGTGTTTAGTTTTTCGCACTATTGCTGAGCCTTTTTGCCGCTACAAATTTCAGCCATTATCAAATTGAGGTTGTTTCGTTCATCCCTATTCTTTTTTGCGTTTCTCCCTTTCTCAAAATTTCTTTTTTTTTAATTTTTCTTTTACCATGCTGGTATTTTAATTACTTCTTTGTTCCCCTTGTACTTTTATTTTCTTGTTATTTTGGTTTTCACGGCTTCAATGTTCTATTACTTTTTTTCGATCCGAGCCCTATATTACCATCTGTTCTCATTGCATCACTCGGATTTCATTTTGCTTTTATTCTTTGAACTTTCTGATACACAATTTCTATATTCGTACTTATTCTGTTCGCTTACACAGTTTTATAAAATTGTTTGTCATTACAGTTCTCACTTATTTTCTTTGTTATTCTTCGTTTCAATTCAATTTGTGTTTGTGTATCAAAAATAAGGATAGGCCACTATAATGCCAATTGCAACAATTATTATTTATTTTGTTGACTCGCATGAGCTAACAAACAAATTAATCAAGATAACAACCGCATTATTGCACATCGTGACACTTCTCTCGCCAAGAAATTTTATCCATGAAATTATATCAATTGTTGATCCTCATTAGTCAACAGTTATTGAATGGCCTGATTGTTAGCCCGTACAGGCAAATAGATTGACCAATTGAAACGAATTAAGTTAATATTTTATATCATTCGGGCCACAAATTGTTCGTACATTTAGTAACCTCCGATATATCGAAGGTTGTGTAGGTAAATGTGTAGCAATTATAGCCTTGTCGAACTGCTATGGGCAAAATGGACATCAAGATAAATAAATTTTTATGTAGCAGGCCGAATTTTATCTATGCATCCATAACAACAGTTTTGGAGTAATTTATATGTAAAGATTGGTTTCCGTAGTCGGCCGAAATCATAGGCGAATCCAGAATTATTTTTTGGAGAGGGCCACAGTACATGCTTAATCCCAGAATTAGTATATTGGAGGATATAACTTTGTAAATGTAGTGTGTAGCAGTCATACTCTGCTATGTCGCGGTTTTGTTGTGTGAAAAAAGCTTAGCAAAGTTTGCTTTGGGTCTACTGTTCGTCCAGGTGAACTAATAAAGGCTAGTTTTACATTTTAGGAAATAATCCCATCCGCTGTACCATGTAATCGAAGCTGGAACCACTTGATTAACAGGCAACAGGATTAGGAGTTCTTGTGAAGTAATGCAGTGATTTAAGAAATAATGAATGAAGGTTGAGAATTCACTTGAAGGACAAAAGTGTCACAAACATCGAAAATACTTGCATGTGTGCTCGCGTATGTGTTTGTTTATTTGTTGTGTGTGTATGTGTGTGTATGTGTGTGTGTGTAAAAGAGGGAAAGAGAGAGAGAGATACCTTATAGACACTAACTTCAAATTGATCTCATTAGTGTCAATTTATGCACAACCCTTCTCCATTCTTTACTATTTGACAGTGGCGCAACCACGGGGGTTGGGGGCAGGGAGGCTTTGTCCCCCCAATCTTCGACGGAAGTCAATTTTAGGGGGGCAAGGGGAGCAAGCATTGACGGCCAAGGGCATCTGTAGGTTGGCATAGAGGAGCAATTACCCCTTTCGATTGAAAATTTGATAGAAATAAAAATACATTTCGTAAACTTTTCTTGCTCCCTTAGCTTGCAATACCTGCTTTTTCAATCTTGTCAAGTTCATATCCGTAACTTGGGGGCGGTGGGAGTCGGCCATGCGCGCCGAATGATCTAAATGAAAAAAACAAGTTTTGAAAGAGAGTTTGCCATGGCTTCCAGTGAAATTATTGGCACCCTATTAAATCAATATTGCTTTCAATTGCAAAAGTTGGATCTAAAAATTTTCTTGCTCGCGAACTGTAATGTGTTTAAATAATATGTGTTGTATATGTATTGAATTAACTTAGAATACGTATACAATTTAGTGTCAGCATGCCGCATGTGTTTTTTTTTATTTCATGTCGCTCCATGTTGCATATGTGTAAAACATATGCTGTACATAATAGTTGTACATGTTATATGTACAAAAAGAGATTATCTTCGGAATGCATTTATCATTCATTTTCTGCCATTCAAAAATACAGTTTGTGTGCTTGTTTTCCATAATTAGGTAATGTAAAATTGACGGTGTTCAAAAAATATTTCAAATCGTTTGTTGCAAACAAATGCTTTAGCACAGACTTCTACTCCCTTTTTGCGTAATTTAAGAGGATAATAACGTCTAATGCCATTATTAAGGTTTCTTGGTTGTTGTTATTATTATATATTATTATATTATAATATATATATATATATATATAAATGCCATTATTAATGTTTTGTTATTATTATTATTATTATTGGTACGTTTATCATGATACTTGCTCCCCCCAGACAAAAATTCGTGGTTGCGCCTCTGCTATTTGAGGACCTTCAAAATGGCGCAGTATTAACGTGCTCTCTATGCAATGAAGACATCCTATATTCGATTTCCAGTGGCTCTTATTTGTGGTAAATTTAGTTTCTATTCTTTGTTTGTCTGGAAAAGAATATTACCGAACGGAGTTATTGAAGAATTCTCTCATACCTTGTTCGAATTTTTTTTGGATTGTTTCAATACGTTATCATTACATTGAAAACATTATGTCTTTCATTTTGGGAGGGACACTAGTCCCCGTGACCCTCCCGATAAATGGGCATAACATTGCAATGGAAGTGCTATTCGGGAATATGTGGGATCAGTTTGAAATTTCGCTGGTCTGTAGGCTGACAACGTTTATCTTTATTGGTACGGTCACCGGCGATAAAAATGGGACACACTGGCTTTCCAGCAATGCATTATGGGTGTTGCCTAACTCTGTGGCGATAGAAGAACTTCCTTTTGAACTGCTGTAGAGTTAGGCAATACACATGACGCCAGTATATCAGGATCTTGGTGCCCCATCTTTATTGCGGGTGACTGTACAGTGGGTTCAGTGATATTGCAAAGTTAAAAAATATATGGATTGTTTATGTTCGAGAGAGAGAGATATACCTTATACCTTATAGATACTAACTTCAAATTGATCTCATTAGTGTCAATTTATGCACAACCGTTCTCCATTCTTTACTATTTGACAGTGACGCAACCACAGAGGGGCAGGGGGGCATTGTCCCCCCAAACCTTCGACGGAAGTCAAGGTTTTAGGAGGGCAATGGGGCATCTGTAGGGGGGGCATGGAGGAGCAATTACCCCTTTCGATTGAAAATTTTATGCAAATAAAATACATTTCGTAAAATTTTCTGGTATTTCGTCACGTGGCAGTTTTCGAGATATCGACAGGTCAATTTGATCGATTGTTGTCTCTCACGGCGAGAGACCGGGATCGAGGTTTTCAACTTTGCTTTTTAGTTCGCTAAACACTTGACCATTAGGAAAACAAGAACCCGTTTATATTGCTCTATTTACTTTTCCGTTAGAAGAACTGGAATTTCAGAAGAGAAAGAAAGTCTTCAAGTCCCGTCGGTGAGACATACAGTTTCGGACACAAACAAGTCGAGACATCTGTTATATATTTGCTGAAAAGTAGAAAGCGCACGAAACACGTATTATTGTTATTCTAGATTTCGACTACAGTAAAACCTCGTTAATCCGGACTAAGGGGGGGGGATAAGTTGACCGGTTTAACGTAAGTCCGGATTAACTGAAATAACCTAAAATAACAGTAGAAAATGCATTAAAACTCCGTTTATAGCAACAAAACATGATTATTATGGTGTATTTAAAGGGCATTGGCATAAGTACACTATACAGTTGGCTTAAAGCAAGGGGAGTCCGTTACGGAGCAATAAGATTATTGACTTCTAACCACGTCTAAAACCTTGCATTCTGCTTTTTTTGCCTTTTGCCTGTCCGGATTTAGCGAAGCCCGGATTGACGAGGTTTTACTGTATTTCGGAACAAGTCATGTTTCCAGATGTACAGTGACCGGCAATAATAGTACGACATTGACATCCTGAACTTCTCGTTCCCCCTTGCTATTGAAGTTCGCTCATAGGAATAGAGTTATACAACACTCATAATGCCTTCAAGGGAAGTAAGAATTTCAATATATAAACGTACCGCTTTTTTGCGGGTGACTGTACGTAAATGAATTATTAGTTTGAACGTAAAGCATCGGGAAGATTATAAAATGTCTACATGATGTAATGAAGAGATGAGACGGTCTATTACTGTCGATCTTCGCGGCGTTTCAACATGTTAAAATGACCTTAACAGTTAACCTAATAAATTCAATTAATTTTATTTAAAAAATATATATGGTGCACGGAACTAAAATTGATGAATGAACACTCACAAACATCCATGCCCAGGCCGGGATTCGAACCCGGCACCCCTGGCGTCGTAGCACGATGCGAAAACCACTTCGTTACGGGGACCGGCTTGAAAGATTTTTCAAAATTTCAGGAGGGACTCTGAACGCATCATCTCCCCTCTGCGTACGCCAGTGATCGAAAAACATTTAAATTTGAATAAGAATATGGTTGCATTAAATTGTAAGTTTCACGGTAAATTCTAAGAGCGGATGTTAATAGTATATAAAATATATAAGTCACAAAATATCACATTTGTCGTAAAATAAACACAATATGGCAGTATATGGCATCGAAGCTCATGGTGTTGTGTTTGTACACTGTTAAACGTTGACAGTTTAAATTTAAACAATTAACAGTTAATTTGCAAATACCGGACGCAATCGTTCCTTCGAGTGCGAATGCGCATTCATGACGTCATTTATCTGTGTGTGTTTACGATGAGAGGTAAACATAGCCCCTGAAATGTAAAAACAGATACATACTCAAATTATTTTGTGCATATACGAGGGATGATCGGAAAGAAGAATACAAAGCCTTAAAATTCTAGGAATACAAAGGGACTCAAGTGAAAGGGCACTTCATACACTACTTCTCAACATAGTCCCTCCCTAGTTGAGGCATTTTTGTAGGAGGCAAATCCTTGATTCACGCTTGACAACAACATGCGAGTGAAACCGGCATGCTCTGAGATGCTTCTTCACAGGAGCGAATATATGGTAATCGGTCGGAGCAAGGTCCGGAAAGTAAGCTGGATGATGGAGCACATGCCACCCAAAACCTGCCAGGCCAGGACGTAAGGGCTGGGCTCAGAAAACAGGACCCCGAGTTCTATGAGACAGACATCATGAACCTCGTGTAGTGCTGGGATAATAACCTGAAGCGGGGAGGGACTATATTGAAAAGTAGTTAATGTGGATTTAAAGCATACTTTAAAAACGTTTCACGTGAGTCCGTTTGTATTCCTCTAATAATACCTACTGGAATTTGCATGCTTTGTATTTTTTTCGATCACCCCTAGTATATAGACCGCATTGAGATGATTGATTGATTTGGTGTTTTAAGTCCACTTTATTAAGTCCACATTAAGGCTAATTGGGACTCGACCTACAGTTTAAAGTGGGTTCCGAACCACTATGTGTCTCCACCGGGTATCGACCCCGGGACCCCTTGATTACAAGGCGACGACGCTACCACTGCGCCATCTGGATGGCCCGAGAAATATGGGATAAGGCTTTCAAATTTAGATCGTAATTCCTTATTATGGATAGAAACAGATAGTATACGAATTCTGGGAGAGATGTCGCCGCTAAGAAAGATGGGCTGTAAAATTGTTCAGGATAATAAAAACCTACATTAAATTACATGAAAAAATAGGAAATTTATTCAATTTTACTGTTATTAATAAATTGAATGCCTTAGTGTGAATGGTAAAAATGTAGCACTTTTATGTTTGGACATCTCTTCAGAATGTGAGATGCTTCACCTACAAATTACATTACATAAGAAACGAAGATTGTTATAATTATAAGGGACAAGCTTAAAGCCTTTTCCAATTGTTAGCTCTTCTTTCTTTACTACTACACTTGTTTGCACATGTTTCCGTACATTGGGCAGAATTCGTGCAGCCACTTCGTACAACATTAGCACACCGATCCCGTGCATAGGTTTATGTCTTATAACAAGCGAGAAAAATTCTGATAATTCCATTAAATGGCCTGGTAACACCTTTAAAAACTAATTGAACTGGACGAAAGTTCTACAGTGGCTTCCTTTGCCTCAGACTGACGTGATGCACTTAAAGATAGAACGCTATCTGTGGTCGAGAGTTTACCACTGCGCGCTATGACTCCATGGGTTCGAATCCCAACCTGGTCAACGGTGCGCTATGTGAGCGCTTCTTCATCAATTTCATCATATCTCATCTTCACGATTAGGTAACCGAAGTAAAATAAACCAAATCACTCAATGCTTCGATAAAACTTTATTTATTATGGTTAAGGGGCCTCCCAGATGGCGCAGTGGTAGCGTCGTCGACTTGGAGGCACATAGTGGTTCGGATTCCAGTTTAAACTGTAGGCATAGGCGCCGACTCCATGAGCCTTGGGGGGGGGTGGGGCTCGAGCTCCCCCCAATGTTAACGACGTGGGGGCAGAGCCAGCCAAATAATTTTGCTTAAGGGGATCTAATGTATTATTTTGCTTCTCTTGTAAAGTTTACTCTGAATTGTGCCACATGAACTTAACTTTAAATACACATTTGAAATGTTCTAGACCATCAACTTTGGGGGGCTGAGACCGCTAAACCATCAACGTTGGGGGGCTATGACAAGAGACAGCAAAACACATGACATATTACTATATACTAAGTAGGCTACATAATTATGAGTATTGTTAACATTTTTACTAAAAAGAGTTTCAAAAGACGATGTGCATGAACTAGAAGAGTGGATGGGACGTTCGGGCTACAAATGGCGCTCACATGACATTCAGAACGAGATAATTGATCTTTTGGAGAGATCTGTTTTGCGCTCCGTGGTGGCAGATATTAAAAGTCGGGAATATTTGCTATTATGGTTGACGAAACTTGTGACATATCCATCCGTGAACAATTGACATTTTGCATTCGAACTGTAAATAAAAATTTTTGAGGAATTCATGGGCTTTTACAAGTTTCCGAACACTGAGGCCAAAACTTAAAAAAGGGAGGGAGTGAGACATTCATTAATTTTTTTCAGTGATCAGAGCACCCCCCCCCCCCAATAATTTTGACAAGTCGGCGCCCCTGACTGTAGGTCAAGTCCCGAATAGCCTTACTGTGCATAAAGTAGGCTTAAAACACAAAAGCAATCAAATCAATAAATTTTTTATGATTAATTATATATGTAATAGCTGTTGTATTTTTTTAAAAAAGTATGTCTTTGTCATTTTTTGCTTATGTCAACTTTTTACAGATTAGTTTCTAAGCAAGGAAAGATTAGAAAATTCACCCAAAATTTGGTAATACGTTTCTTCAATTACACTGCGTATTTAAGTGGGATGAGAAGGGTAAAGTGAGGGAAGCTACCGATTTTTTATTATGCTAACCGTCGTATAATTATATCGTTTAAGCTGAATCTTCCATTGCCGCTATACTGGTATTTCCAGTTGGCGGCTTGGAAACAACGAATCAGCGATCAGTTGAATTCTCTTCGACAGACATCGGGCATCTTCGTGTCGCAAAGCACCGAAAGTTCCTGACGGAACGAAACAAATGAGCATCCCATACACACAATGTTGCCAAACGTACTGTCAAACGGTAGAGAGTTGATCAGCGCTGTTACTGGATAAAAGTTGTACAAGAGTACACAAAGCACGGAAAAACAGTACACAAAACACACAAACACCGAACAAACAAGCTATAAAACCAACTGACAAAAACAGACGTACGCTTGGTAACGTTGCAAACGAGAGAGTTATGTTACCCCTACAGCTGGAGCTATGTACGTCAGCAGCCAATTGGACTTGCGATCAGTATAGATACCTCAATTAATAGTGCGGTACTGCCAGAGCCGGCCTTTGGGAGGGGCAACTCGGACACTCGCCCTAGGCCCCGCCCTTCAGGGGGCCCCGCCATATACAAATAATTGTTTGTGTGTTTCCAGTTAAGTAACTGATTTGATTATCTTTTGATTTCATGGATTGTACTCACATACTTAACAATATCCAAAATGACTGAAATAATATTCTGAACAAATACTTCATAAAACTTGTGTTCAAACATTTGAATCAAACATATTTCATATGAAACATTCGTTTAATTATTGAGTGAAATAATGAAGTGAAAATATAAATTTGTATGAAATAGTGCAGTGCCAAAATTCAATGAAAATTATCCAAAGGAGAATTATGATATGATTAGATAGATATTGAACACGCGCAGTTTTGTCATTAAATATATTGAACGTCACACCAGTGACACATTGGAAATTCATCAAAATTTGTTACGCTGGTAAACGAAACGCAATTATAACATACAGATTATTTGCTGCAAATCCGTCATATTGAAATTACATAATAACATGAGGAATACGAATAAGTATGTTTCAGTACAATGGTAATTTAGGCAATTTACGACATAGCTGGTGAAGCATAAGAAAATCTTAGTAAATTTCATGTTTTGTAGAATATGTTCTCGTACAACGGATCATCTTGTTCTGTCATTAAAAAATCTCTTGTAAACAACATAAGCTGCCATCTTTGAAACGTTTTTAAAGTATGCTTTAAATCCACTTTATGCTCAGTTAAGCTATTCTGTACTGGACAGCTTAAAGCGGGATCTGAACCGCTGTTCGGCGTGCCTTCAAGGGGAATCGAACCCGGGACCTCTTGATTGCAAAGCGACGCCGTTCCCACTGCACAATCGGGAAGGCTCTTAAATACTTTTGGCCAACATTGAGCCTTTGTAGTGAATTTCATTGCTTCTAATTGATTGATTTAATTGATTTTGTTTATTTTACTTCGCTTTTCTGCCACTTTTGTCTAATCGCGAAAATGAGGATGAGTTATGATATGATGAAATTGATGAAGGGACTCACAAGCACCCATCCATGCCAAAGCCGGGATTCGAACCCGCTACCCTTGGCGTTGGAGCGTTCTGTGGTAACCCCTTTCTCCACGGAGGTCTTCTTATTTATTCTAAGTAATTGTTCGAGAAAGAACACAAACTTTGATTAGATCACATTATTATTTTATGAAACTTTCAAAGAACACCATTTGGGTGAATGTTTACGTAGAGTTTTTGAGTTTCCACCATTGTCATATGCTTTTTATTAAAGAATATAGATGGCAGCACGTTCTCAATGAAAGATTTCGGGTGATCTTTGTTAATGAATAAGAATATCTCAGAGAGGATATCCGATCATAAAATAGCATTTTTATTTTCTCCTTGTATAAATACATAATTTATTCTATATTTTGTGTCTTGTAGATCAAAGAATGAGGAGTACTTGAAATACTATAAGTAACTTTTTGTCATATTGAAACAAAAAGTTGAATTTCCTTCAAACACGTTGAGGATTGAAGGACACTCGTACAACTCTACACAACAAAGATACACTCTATTGTTTCATGCAGTCCTGAATGGCTGCAACTTGTCTAGAACCGATATTTGAGAATCAGAACCTTCAGTCGTAGAAACGTATATTTTTTCTTTTATTATTATTATTGTTATTATTTTACAATTCATAACATTGAAATCGAATTGAAAATACTTTGGCTTTGTTGAATCCACTATTTAACTGGATTCGCCTTGATTCCTTTCCAGGAACACTGATCATCACTTTGTTGATGATCAGTAGAGAACGGAATGCAAAATTGTGGTCTGCAAATGGTAAAGTAGGTTCTGAAAATGTTTTCAAAACGATGAAAAAAAAAGTGCAGGTAAAATGTATTTTTTCAATGCTCTCTTTTTCTGCGCCTTCTGTATATAATGCGCGCGGACCGCATAGAGAACTGTGGTTCTGCCGAATAGGTTTTGTTGAAGTTTATGTTTTTTCGCGGGTTTTGCATCATTATCTTGGGAACTATTGGATTTTGCATCATTATCTTGGGAACTATTGTGTTTTGCATTATTATCTTGGGAACTATTGGGTTTTGCATTATTATCTTGGGAACTATTGGGTTTTGCATCATTATCTTGGGAACTATTGGATTTTGCATCATTATCTTGGGAACTATTGGATTTTGCATCATTATCTTGGGAACTATTGGGTTTTGCATTATTATCTTGGGAACTATTGGGACTGCATTGCTTATATTCTACCATTTTAGAGCACTCGTTCTGCTCTACAAAATGAGACTTTAGGATTTTATGTAGCTGCTCAGAAAGAGTGAAAATCATTTATTTTTCTGTCTAATTGTTTATCAAAACCTGAAAGCAAAGGAAGGGGAAGGTGCTGAAGCATCAATGACGGGGGTAAAAAGGGGCTAAATATGCTTACCTCACGAAAAGGTGCAACAAAGTGTGTTCATTTTACTTGATTTCATGGCCTAAAATACGTATCTCGAATGATCGGTATGAAAACAGCTAATGTTCAGCCTCTTGTCTCTGTATTTTCTCACGATGCCCGCAGATATCAAACAGAGATCATTTAACCTGCTCTTGAAAATGCACATTCACTTTCAAGGTCAGATTCAGACTTACGAAAATGATTTCCCGATTTGTAGGGATCCAGAACAGTCGAGAAGGCACAACGAATCGAATTTGGTAATTTCTTCAGTATAATTGTCTGGAATTTCTTGATATTGACAGTCTTTACTCCAGAAGTGTAAAAATCCCTTGAGGTGTTAGATAGTGCTTAGAATTTGAGATATTCCCTGATTCGGGAAATTTCGAAAACTTGCCGACGTGAGAATTTCTCGACCTTGTCGAATTTCTTCAGTCCGTGACGTTCAGATTATAAACATATCCCTTCAGAATACCGTCCCGACTAACAATTTTCGGTCCCTGCACACCCCAGTGAAGAGATTCTAATGTCTCTGGTGAGAACGTACTCTCGTTATTTTCTTGGACACTGCAGTTAATTTCTGTAACTTACAGAAAACAATATAATTTGTGACAAAATATCGCTACAATTTCACTATTCGTATTACATCAACTTTTTCTAGATATCTCAAGGGGTCAAGTGCCCCCTCTGTCCCTCATGCGGACGCCCTTATTCAGACTCAATTACTTGAAGTCCTGGACTTCCCCTACTTGACCGAGCATAAGAGAATACGTTTTGAATTATATACGTGGGTTGGAGATTTAATAGTGGCAACTATTTACAAATTTTACCTCTATGAAACTTTTACATACCTTCGATGTAGTCACCAGCATTGTATACAATCCGTTGCTAGCGAATTCAAAGTTGTAGCTGCCTCTGTTATGTTGATGGTTCGAATGAAGCGGTCAATTGCCTGAAGAATTTATGGAACAGTTCGAAAGTGAATGCCACGAAGTGGTTCCTTCATCTTAGGAATTAAATCAAGTCACAGGGGCTTACGTCCGGAGAGTATGGAGGATGTAGCCCTATCGAGCTAACAAATGAGTCGTAGGTTACGCTACATGCGCCCAAGCATTGTCCTGCAAATTGATTAGAGGATGCAGCAGAAAGTGTCGCCTCTTCTTTCGCAACGCAGATTCCCCGCACACCTCACGAACACCTTCATCACACTGTCGTGTTGTACTGCCGCGCACACATTCAATCCTTATCCAACTACGCTGTTCCTGCTTCGAAAACATTGTTGCGACTACACAACTACACAACTTTAGACCGCCAACTCCAATGATACTCTATTCCTCTCGTCACTGCGCATGCGCCTAGGAAGAATCCATTTACTGGGAGGTAGGTTAGGTATCAAACTAACGTGTGGTATAAATTAGAAGCACCGGTTCCGTTTCGTGGCTTATATATACAGCGATGTTGCCACTACAAATCTCCAACCCACGTATATGTTTGTACTCCAAAGGTTTAGACTGTCTCCATATCGTAAATTTAATGTTGATCTCTTGTAATCAAACATTCCCTGCTTCTTTTTCGGGTGGAGGTACGTACTATTTCAGATACAACATTTAACTGTGGGCCTAGTCCAGATTAACCAATCTTTACATCTGTGTATAAGGTGAACTTAAACTTAGGAAATTTAAAAATAAATTAGCAAGAACTGATAATATGCCAGCAGTTTTAGAAATTCGGTAATTTCCAGCTATTTTCCAACTTGTTGAAAATCTCGAAATTCTTAGATATTTTTTTAAGAAGTGACAAAACAGTGACTCGCACAGCAACACAGGCCGACAAAACCCCAGCTGCCTTCTTGATTCGTTGCTTAATATAGTTATTATGATATGACCCATATTTTGGTAACGCCGTCACTTCAAAATATGTCACTGATATATTTGTTTTGTGAAAGAAAGCGAAATTTTCGTGTTATTATATGTAATATTGCACCTTGGGTGTAATGTATATCTTTTGTTTAATATTTATTGTATTTTATTCTCTATTATGAGTAATTCAATGTGTCTTTATATTTGAGAGAGTGCACTATGTGAATTTGTGTTTCTAACAACTTGTGTAGATGTCAGTTTTGTTGGTAGCATCTTTTTGTAGGTAGTGAGTGATTCATCTGTACTTGAATCTGTGTACTTGAAATAGTATGAAAGCGAGGATATGGCGTAAGAAATATCACACTTTCGCCACGGATCGACGAAGCTTTTAAACTTAAAAAGAACTTCTCGGTGTTGTGCATTTCGGGGCGCAAGCTAGGCCTATGTGATCATAGGTACGCCGATAGCCATGCATTGATGCTATGCACAATACTACAATCATTCTACGTTAAGAAATAAAGCTAGCCTAAGGATTAATTAGTAATGAAAGGCTAAGAGCAAGCATTGGCTCAGTTATTATAGCATATCTCTTGGTGTGGTAGTTCGGGGCGCAAGCTAGGTCTATGTGATCATAGGCTTGCCGATAGCCACGCATTGAGGTTAGCGTTTTACTTGAGTCAAGTCATCGTCAAAGCGATATCCTCACCTTCGTACTAAGCCTCTTTACGTTATAATTGCAATAAATAAAGAATGAATCTTTTCGTGTTGTCTACTGCAATAACGTGGTTTTATTCCTATGTGCTGTGAAGCATTAGCTTGGCCTAACACTAGCCCTTACCTGAGAGGAGTCTGTGTACTTCGCCGAATCTCATCGTTAACTGCTGAGTATTACTGAGCAATTATCGATAAGTATAATACAAGGAGATAATACGAAACATTATATAATAATAATTAGAACGCCTTTCGTTTTCAATTAAACGTAACAATTTTTCGTCTCTTTTTCTGTCACTTTGGCTATTCGGGGCGATGAGGATCATCATGATATGATGAAATTGAGGAAAGGACACAAAGAACAGCTCTGCCCAGGCCAGGATTGGAACCCGCGACCTCTTTCGCCGTGATAACCACTCCTTTACGGTGGTCGGCTATCCCATTCGCCTTGTGAAAGTACGCGAATCTTCAGCACTGAAAAAGAGGAAGTGAACATCTCAACCACTATCCAATCAAAATCGTTGTTTACGTTCCGCAAATAGGCACTCACCCATATTCCTTGTTGACATTGAATTATACGGTCTCGAAGATTCAAAAAGAGCTGAGGGCAAATATTGACCCTGGCTTCTCCCAGTCTCTCAGTTTAGCCATTTGTAATTCCTTGCGAACGACGAAATGGTGAACACACAAGGACAGAATTGGATGTAGTTTCCTGGGTCTGAACTTTATCTCAATTTTCTATTTCACTTTTTATTTCTTTGCTTTGCTCTAGGGTCTAATTTGAAGACATTTTACGTTTCCTCTAGGCTCCTATTGAAGTTTGCCTACAAGTGCGTAATGAATGGAAGTTGATGGAGATGGTGAAACAGCAGCAAAAAAGACAGCAATCAAATACGGGAAGTATTCCGCCATGGCATAAAAGTACCTACAAGAACTATAGAAATCCACCAAGGGTTCCAGACAAGGGTTCCAGACAAGACTGATGCTCAATTTCTTCAAAATTCACCAAGACAAGACGAAACGTACTCGTGGGTATGTAATTTGTGACAGAGATCAACGACATAAATAATATTGCTTACAAGATTTAGCTCAAGAATAACCGACCTCCGTGGTGGATTGGTTATCACTAGGGAACGAAACTTCATGTGCTAAAAAACTCAGAAATATTTTTTTTATGTGTCATAAATGTTGAAAATATGTGACATAAATAAAAATAATTTGGTAACAAAAACAAAATATTACATGCACTTTAAACACCTGAAATCAGTTTCTAAATGCTTACCTCTTAGCGAGCTATTTCTTGGAATAGTTGCAGTGGATCACCATAGTTTTTCCAAATTCTCCATTCTGTGACGATTATCTCTAAAAAGCATCTTATATTGCGAGAAAGATCGCTCCACGTCACAAGAAACAATTCTTGCATATTTGAAGCAAGAAATGCCACTAACGCTGAAGTTTTCCAAAGCTTCCTCTTCCTCTACTTCACCTTCCAAAACACGTGCAATTTGGCACAAAGTTTGAAAACCTTGATTTTTCCCAAAATTTCTGTACATTTAGACATTTAGCACTTGAGGGTTAGATCCAGTGGGGGTAATATTTTCCCCCAATAGGATCGTAGGCGAGGCGCTAGAAGTCTGCCAGCGAATGTGTCAAAGACAAAGCAAATCTAACACTCTCGATATGAAAGAGGTGTGGAGAATACACATTTTTCCTTCGAGGATTTCGAGGTAGCTGAAGTCAATTAGCGATTTTAATAATTTAAAATGAAAATTCGCAAAATATGTATTTACGTACGGAAAACTGGAAAATATGTGTTTTTATGTAAAATAAAATTTGCTGTGTTGACATATAAGGCTATGATCAGGATTTTGGCAAAAACGAGTGTCTCTATCTTATCGCAGAAAAAAACATTTTTTTACCTAAAGGTCCGTTCCCTAGTTATCACTGTGCACCTCGACGCCACTACTTTCTGCACAGGAAGGTTAATCGTGAATAGGCCTACAGACGAGGACGTAGCTAGGTTATACTTTGGTGGGGTGGAATCTAAAATTCGTTCCGAGTAAACTACGTATTACCAGTAACGAATGCTAAACAACCAGTGGCGGCGAATAGGGGGGACGAGGGGGCAGTTGCCCTCCACTTTTCGACGCTTTTGCCCCAGCAATATGCTAAACCTTATCTACAAAGAGAAATATACTGTATTTGCCCCCAGTTTTGGCACCTTGCCCCCGCCGGTTTTGGAACCCAATTGCCGCCACTGTAAACAACTGAGTGTGTGTTTGTGTGTGTGTGTAATATTCTATATATTTATTATGCTTTATTAACAACGTGGATTGGTTTAAATCAGGTTGATTTATATCGCGATTTAAATCAAGATTTAAATCAGGTGATGTTTTTGAAAATATCAATGATTTAAATCTCTTTAAGTAAATAATTTATAAAATTGTTCACTTAAGGAATTTGGAGATATCAGAATCACTTTAATGAAAGTACATTAATCTCGTAATCATTTAATGGTGTTTATTAGGTTCTAAGAAAGGAAATAAAGGAAACAAAATATATGTACTAATGGGGTGAAGCTCATTTGAAAGGAAATGTAATATGTAAACTGCAAACACACTTAAATTTATCTTGATTTATAAAATTCAATAATTTTTATGGGCAAAATTATCGAACAATTTGTGTATAACAATATACAAAATACTAATCATGTAAAAACCATAGATAGTTTCATATTCATTAAACTATAGTGCCTCTCCGATGGTGCAGTGGTAACATCGTAGCCTTGTAATCAAAGGATCCCGGGTTCGACATCCGGTGGATGCACATAGTGGTTCGGATCCCACTTTAAATGTAGGTCCAGTCCCGATTAGCCTTACTGTGCATAAAGTGGACTTAAGACAACAAATCAATCAATCAATCAATTATACATGGCAGCTGATATTTAGCAAAATAATATGAAAAATTACGAAAATTTAAATATTTTAAGTTTCAATTAGAGAGTACATCCAGAATGTTTTATTTTTACTACAAGAAAAGTTACTGAAATTTTTATAGTTTATTTACGCTCTAAACAAACATTTCTATAGTGTGTTCATATATACAGGATCAGAAACAGAAAAATATATATTTACATACAATTCTATATTTGCTTTAATCAAACTATTCAGGGCCGTTTAACAGAAAAAATCCTTTCTATAAAAAAAAAAACATATCTCTGTATGTATGATGCCAAAAACCATACAGCAATTTGAAGCGTGTTTTTTTAAAAAAATCCGATTTAAACCAAAAAAATAATTATTTATTTAATAACAATCATGATTCTTATTCACCCTGTTTATTAACGAAGCAATGCAGTCGTTAATATGATTTTTGTTTGACAGGTTCACTTGATTCCTATGTAAAAATTATCACAAAAAGTAGGAATTTAACCATTAAAAGTGGAACAAATGCACTATGACTACACTGATAGCGACTTGAGACAAGATACTTGCAAGATCGCAAAGCTCTGAAGTTGAAGCAGGCAAAAGTTTGAAAATATCAGAACATTATCAGTCATTGGAGAACCCCATGTATCTCTCTAATCCCTACTGTTGACAGCTTGGCGGAGACTTTGGTTCCATCTGTCAGGAAAGGGTCATTTGCAACAAATGGTTCAAATCTCTGTTTTCTAGAAACTTGGGGAAATGATAATGCGCTCACGGTAGGCAGCGTAGCAAGTTTGTTCTCTACCTATAGAGTGTCTCAACCTTAAAAGTCAGTATGGAAGTAAATGGAGTACTTCCCTCTCTCTCTAAGACATGAGTTTCCCCAATTGCTCTGTCCTTCTCTACCACCGCTGCGTTGCCAGATGTTACAAAATTTACAAAATGTAAAAGTCATAAATTTCAAACAGTGAAATCATTATCCTGTAGGATTTTTAGTGCTCTATTTACTGACGGCATTATATAACCTGTCAAAAATTCATGTAATCTGAATTTTTGATAATTATGCAATTTTGCAAAACGCTTAATTTTTTTCTAGTAAATACTTCAAAAGCCATAAATATCAAACCGCTTCAACAACTTCGCCAGTTTTTTTTCTACAGGATCTATGATGTTTGTAGATATGATATTCTTCGCCTGAGTGAATTAATTTACTTACGAGGAGAGTTATATATATATATATACATTGGATATTTTGAATAAATCATCAGACCGTAACACGAAAAAGTTGGTTAGCGAGAAACTTTTCGGTTTGTCGCGATACACGTGCAGACCAAGAGAGAAAAGTGTTGACAATTGTTTGAAGTTATTTTTAGAATGCATTGTTACTCCACAGCACCGTTATAGTATATTCCGCAATCGTAGTTTGTTTATGCGGGCTGTCTTTCGTATCAAATTCATTGCACGCCACCAAGGTTACAATTCAGTTGCAGACAGGTGCCCCGGTTTGTAGGAAGTGCAGTGTGCTTTATTTTCCGAAAAATATATATCTTAATGTTTGTTTTTGTATTTATTTAATTCTGTAAAAGATACAACATTCAACGAAAGAAGTAACAATAGTTGCTTGTATTACACATATAATGCAAATGTAAAATAGTAATAGGTACGTCGAAATATAAAGATTTACACGCAAATCTTGAGGTAACTATAGTTTTTTTTAATGCATCAAGTACATAGATTTTGAAGATTCCCTATACCATATAAAGGGAGAAAATTTGTCACAATCATTAGCGATTAACAGCGACTCGATGCTTCTCCGTTTGTTGATCTGGCAGCGCCGCGCTCCATTTAACCCATACTGACTTTTAAGGTTGAGACGCTCTATAGTGATTCAGCTCTGCTACAAATTTACCGGATAATATTTTATATAATTAATTTGGGATAATTTTAAGTCTATCAAAATTTTGTTTGGAGGGATCACAGTTGAAACTGGTGGGGCCAGGACCCCCATGACAGATCAATGTAGTATCTGACCGGTAATCGAAGCGGGTGCCCTTTCATTTCAAGGGAACAATGTTAAATCTATGCAGTGGAGACTTTGACCACAATCCGTCCTTACCCGTAACAGATTTACCTCGACGAGTAGCGTCGGATGAATGCGGTGGAAGTTTTCTAATGGTTACCGTACAGGTCTCAGGAAAATAATTTAAGCATATATTTTCAAACACTTTGAGGTTTATTGTAACAAGCAGCAATAAGGGCTTTAGGCTACACAAAATATTTCTAAAAAAAATATCAATAAACCCCACTCATCAAGGGCGCAAGTGCCCCCTTCTCCGAGATTTCTGGAAATAATTAACGTTTATTTATTTATTTCGTCTTTTTTTACATGGCGAAGTTAAGGCTGTGGAGCCTTTTCTTCCATTTCACCATGTTTACAAAACGTTTTGAATGTGGAATATTGAAATATTGAAAAAGAAACAAAGAAAGATAAAAATACGTGTATATAAATATAACAGAGGAATAAAAAAATACAAGGAAGTATAAGAATCGTAATCTAACCTATAGATACGGGCACACACACTCACACTCAAATACATATTCTTGCCCTTACATATACACACGTACCAGCAAATATATAACATTACACATACTTAAACACGGTCCAAAACTGTTTACCTTGACGATAATTAATCTTAACTATTACGTTAATTCAATTTGTGCCTTAAGTCCTTCTATCATTCTCTGCACCCGCCACTATATTAGGGAAGCCTCGAAGACACCCCCTCCCCGACCGCTGACCCACATTTCAAGGGGCCGACAGGTTTAAAGCAAGGTTTAAAGCAAGTGCTTTTGAGGTTGTATCCTACCCTGCCGGACGTCCAGCTCGCGGAGGAGGAAGGCCACATTCACGTCTGCCACCTGAACGTTCAGTCCCTCGACAACAAATTCACGGAATTCTCCGCATCCGAAATAAAAAAATTCGATGTAATCGCATTGAGCGAAACGTGGCTGCAGTCGTCTATTCCTGACCCTCTATACAGCATTCCAAATTTCCATGTCTTTAGAAACGACCGAGACACCCGGGGAGGCGGTACCGTTATTTTCGTTAAGAACAACCTTCTTGCCTCTAACGTAATTTCGGTCAATGAAAGTGACCTTGAAGGACTATGGGTGCGAGTCTCGTGCCAAAAATCAAATAAAAGTGTTATCGTAGGTTGCGGATATAGACCTCCTAGCGGATCGGTTGGAAAAGCTTGCGCAATCTTGCAAAGGATGATCAGTAGCTTACCACCGAGCCATCTATCAATATTCCTTGGAGATATGAATGTAAATTTGCTGAAAGATGACAAAGACTCAGATACATTAATGGAAACGTTATCAGTCCTAGGACACAAACAACTCGTTTCTCTGCCTACAAGAATTACGTGGACATCCGAATCGTTAATCGACCACATTTATTCCTCGAACCCTCACTTGCACACAGTCACACGAACTGTCTATGAGGACATGAGTGACCATTTTTTCGTTTACACCACACTCAAAATTAACATAACGCGCACGCCAAGGAAGCTAATTACTACCCGTAAAATTCATAAAATATACGAACCTAATTTTTTCACCTTCGCGTCCTCTCTTCCGTTCTACGCAAGTACATCTCCCGACTTAACCGTGGACGACAAGGTCAGTCATCTGCAGTCTCTCATTTCGACTGCACTCGGCGAATTTGCTCCCTTGAAAACTCTCAGGGTGAGAGAAAGCAGGAAGCCCTGATCACCCCTCAAATTATTAAATTAATTTCAGAGAAGAACCGCTTGTTCAAGAAAGCGGTGGATCCTTCATGTGACTATACGTGCGAGCAATACAAATCTTTTAGAAATCATTGCACAACAATTACTAGGCAGGCAAAAGTAAATTACTACAGAGATATGGTGAACCAGACCACTAGCAATAACAACTGCAAATGGAAGGTTATCAATGAGATCACGGGTAGAGAATCAAAAACTACAATTAATCATTTACTAGTCGACAATGTCCTCCTAACGAGCCCGTCCGACATAGCTCATTATTTAAATATTCATTTTTCTAATATCTGCCAAGCATCGGCGCACGTTAATCCTCGTAATTCGAACATAAATATTCTAAGAAAAGACCCCAATTCAGCTGTTGTCCAACAAATTGAAGAGTTCACATTAAAATCTGTTACGGTCGATGAAGTTTTGGCAATTCTAAATAAATTAAACGTAAAAAAGACAGGAGGTTCGGACGGCATTCCCAACAGCGTTTTGGTGGTGTTGGCCCCACTTATAGCGGAGCCACTCGCCGACATAATAAACACGTCCTTCAAACGCGGCCAATTTCCAACGAGCTGGAAGCAATCTATAATAACCCCAATTCACAAATCTGGATCTCCTACCCTAGCGTGTAACTACAGGCCGATTTCCTTAACCCCAACATTAAGCCGAGTTATGGAAAAAGTAATAGAAAAGCAACTGACAACTTTCCTGGAAGCCAACAATCTTATGTCTGATCGACAGTATGGATTCAGGAAGGATGTATCCTCGGAATTATTATTACTTAGTTTAATTAATGAATGGCGCAAGACACTGGACAAAAAAAACAATTCCCTAGTTGGATTAATTTCCCTGGACGTTTGCAAAGCCTTCGATACCGTTGATCACAATTTGCTAATAGAAAAATTAAAGAACAGATTTGGTTTCAATAGCAAAACAATTCTCTGGATGGAAAGTTTTCTCGCAAATAGAAAAATCTCAACGAAAGTAGGATGTTCACTTTCCACCGAGCAGTCGGTGCCTGCAGGCATTCCACAAGGCTCTATACTTGGCCCAAAATTATTCAACTTATTTATTGACGATATCACACTAATAAGTTCAGATTTATCGATTACTCTGTACGCAGATGACTGCCTTCTCGTCCATGTTGGAGATACGTACCAGGATGTAAGGGAGAAAATGGAAAACTCATTCCCCAAAGTATTAACGTGGTACAACATGAACAACCTGAAACTTAACGTTGCAAAGACGAAGGCCATGGTGCTTCATACCGGTAAGGGAATCCCGGCTAACACGATAGATATTACCCTTAATGACGCCAGAGTACCTTTGAGCAATCATTTAAAATATCTCGGAATCATTATCGACCCTCAGCTAAATTTTAATTATCAAATAAATAACTATATTCGTAGAATCTATCACCATATTTACATATTTCGCAAAATTCTATTATCTCAATAGAAATCTGAGTAGACATTTCTACCTTTCATTTATTCGTCCCGTATTCGAGTATGGTGCTAGTCTTATTTTTGGTGGTAACATAACTCATCTGAAGAAACTTGAAACTATCCAAAACAATTGCTTAAGAATCATACACATGCACCCCCAAGAATATAATTCCCAACAATTGCGCAAGATTTACAATATACCTACAGTCACTTCGAGAATACATTACATCTACTTGAATAAGGTATTCCATAGCATACATAACAAATCATCTCCATTGCATCATAGGATTAAGCTCCGTTCTGAGTTCAGCACCCGAAACACCAGATCGTCCTTACATAGAGACCTAGTAATCCCCAAACCCAACAAAAGCAGATTTGGTCAGAAGTTTTTCTCGTACTTAGCAGCGGTAACCTGGAATTCACTCCCGACGAAGATCAAACTCAGTACCAGCAAAGCGCAGTTCTGTCGTCTTCTACGTTCACATGTCTATAAATTCTAACTCCAGTAATATTATTTTCAGTGCTTACCCCCCTCCCCACCATCCCACACCCACACACATATATTTTAAAATTTTCATCCCTGTACTTCGAACAGGAATTCCGTACACACTCATATCCATACCCACACACCTTTACACTTTCTTTTCTTCTAAATGTGTATAACTCTCAAACTTTCTTTATTTCATTGTTACTATATATACTATATATACTAATGTAAATTCATCACATTTTCCTTAGATGTAGCTTTTGCATTTTTTTCTACTATATAGGGCATCAAGTCATTATTTGTATTAATCTTGTTCAAAATGAAATGTTGTATGGCTTAATTGTAACCCTATGGAAATAATAATAAATAAATAAATAAATAAATAAATAAGTCAAACATTTAACTTTCATGTGTAACTTTAACAATTTTTGAACGTCACAATTGAGGAAGAGACATGAATTTCAGGTGGCAACTTGTTCCAAAGGCCTGCTGAGGTAACAGTAAAAGAATTCGCATAAAAGTTGGATTTGTGGAGTGGAATGGAGAGCAGAGACCTCTCGCGCCATCTGGTGTTGCGGCTGTGAAAGTCGGAAAGATGTTGAAATCGGTTATAGAGTTATGAAACTTACGTTTTTCGTTTGATTTAAGCCACTGGAGCTTCGCACAGTACGGTGTCAAATGCTCTGAATATTTTAGATCGAAAACGAAACAAATGCAGGCATTTTGAATTCGCTGCAGTCGTTTAGCTTGCTCGTGATTGGCATCCAAGTAAGCAATGTCGCAATAGTCAACAATGGGAAGACAAGAGACTGGACCAGTGATTCGAATTGTGAAATTGTAGCCATATTTTATAACAAAAAATATTGTTTTTCTTTCTTATAGTTGTTACTTTGCCTGGTATTTATCATAGCTTACCAGTACTCCTTCGCAGAGAACAACGAGACCGTTCAAGCATACTCTGAGTCCACCTTAGACGTGGGATAAACTTTGAGTCTTTTGATTAAGCATAAGCGTCTACAGTATGAGACCCAATCACACAATTTACACTCACCAAGTAAACTCAGATTCTGTGGAAAAAAACAGTATTAATCTTGAAACCTTTCCTACAATTACACTATCAAAATCATACATTTAGTCATTCATTCATTCACTCTAATCAACAACTAACTTCCAGCAACCGGAACAGAACGTTTCAGGTTAGTCAATAACCATTCGACTGAAATACAAATTGGGTGAAAACAAATTTCACGGCATGATATCACACAAATATGTGCATTTGTATTTAACATTTTAAACTTCGCATTATTGTACCACATACCCCCACCCTCCTCGATAGCGTAGTGGCAATGTCGTAGCCTTGTAATCAATGGATATAAGTTTTGAATTCCGGTAGAGGCACATTGCACAGTGGTTCGGATCCCACAGTAGGTCTAGTCCCAATTAGCCATTCTGTGCATAAAGTGGACTTAAAACAATAATTCAAACCAACAAACAATTATTGTATCCAATGAGGGACGTAGTATAGTTAATATTCATAAACGTTCTGCCAGACGGGATTACTAACCCAAAAATGTTCATTTTTCATCATCATCTTCGCGACTAACGTAAATGGCGGAAACAGACGTAAAACAACCACATGTACAAACGCAAGAGATTAAGAACAAACTATTCTCTCAACAACGTTGTAACCCTACACTGAATGAAAACAACCCATCCTGATCATCGAATACACGTATAATATTTCTTGCAAGAAGCTGTGCCATCCTGAACGTCGAATACGCGTGGTAATTTATTTATTTATTTATTTATGCTAGTATTATCCTACTGAAAAACAGCTGGCTGGCCTTAGTACAGCAGTACGTATACATGTAAATACATAAAAGTCATAAATTTATAATAAAAGATTGAATGATAAAGATGTGACTGTACAAAAGAAATAATAAATACAATAAGAGGTGCAATAAAATATGAATGATATATAGCCTACAATAAAGTATACATGATAAGTCATTAAAATAGGCCTGATGAATGATTAAAATACAATTGATCTTTAGGCTCGTTGGAAATCATTATAGCTAACTACTGACTATAGAGTTTAGAAACTCATTATATTTATAATCTGTAGATGTTGTCAATAACGACCCTTTAGTGCGTACTCGATAGGGCGTAGCTTGTAAAGATATTCTCGATAAAAGCGTAGGGACAGAGTAGTAACCTTCTAAAATTTTCTCAACGAATTTTATATCATTTCTGTTTCTTCTAGCTGAAAGGTATTCAACTTTTAACTTGTTCAATAGGTTGTCATAACTATAAAATAATTTGAACAGTTTAAATCTAAAATATAAATAGGAAAGATATTTCTTTTGTATATTCTCAATGATGTCACATTTTCCAACACCACAGGAAAAATTCCATGTCACAGAACTGAATTCCAGAATGGGTCTGACAAAAGCCATGTACATAACTAAGAGAAGGTGGAAGTCGTTCAGACCTTGCCATTTGTTTATGACCCAATCTGTCAGTTTTCTACTTGTTGACACTGAAGCAAGTCTTTCACACACACTTCAACGAAACATCCTAGTATTTATCTTTATCCAAATCTACTTACAGTTTGTTAAATTCAAAGAAAACTCGGACGTCACTATATATAATTTCAATATATTTTTCACTTATTGATCTACTGTGTTTTGTTTCTTTTTCGTTGCTATGGTCAAAAATAATATAGAAATGTATACATCGTAATTTTACATTATGAAGAATGTGATTATAATTAATTATACATCATATAATGCAACAACATTTTCCAAAATATAACAAAACAGAAATTGATAACAGATATATCATCGTGCGTATTAAGCACAAAATTAAACAAAACATAATAAATGAAATAAACGAACATCTTTGGGTCAGTCACAATACGCACCCCTTCCGGGTGAAAATTTTCGACTTATTTAAGTTCTGTAAATATCGAAAATTTTAAACACATTTAGTTGCAAACTTATGAACATTGCATTTTTAAATTACAACATCAATTCCTTTTATTGAACAATATTAATTCAGTTCATTATGAACTCCATGAATCAAACTTGACTGACACATTTTGTATCGCACTTTGTTGTAATTCCATTCATTCATTACACTAAACGAAAGAACAATATTATTGACTATGCAAATATCCAACATTTTTCATTGTAGAAGTGTCCGTAGTTACCTAAACATAACTACATACAAGAATAATTTAGGCAAATTTAAGCAACTCTGTTTTCCTGTCGGCTGAACAATTAAACTTCTTTACATTAGACAAATTTTGCTTATTTACAGATTTCTTCCCATCTAGAGACATAAGTTCCACATAATTGTTCTTAACATTTTTAACTAAGTAAGGACCTAACCATAAATCCAGAAATATGTGAAGTTTCTTATTAACAAAGCTGCTCTTCTCGTGGTTTTTAACAAGAACAATATCGTTGACTGCGATTGTGATACTCCTACCATCCTCTTTCTTCGTTTTGGTTATAGCCCTTTTCTTCATTCTTGTTTTTGCCATTAGACATTTATTCTGCCATGTCACCTTCTCCAGTTCAGATGGCCAATTAATTTGATGAAATACTGTATTCTTGACATTATCATGAAGAAACAATTCATTCGGCGTAAATCCTGTAACCTCAGATACCGAACTGTTTAAAAGTCCAATGATTACACTTAAGTGTTTAAACCACTGCTGATGATTGTCCTTTGTGTATAGTCTTAACAGCCTGATTATTTCCTTATTGTATCGCTCAATTGGGTTGGCGAAAGGTGAATACACTTATGTTGTAACATGTTTTATTCCATTCGATTCTACAAAACTCTTCCATTCAACTGATCGAAATTGAGATCCATTGTCAGACAAAATTACTTTAGAAAGTGGATAGTGATAAAAATATTGCAGTTGGAACTTATTTATAATTTCCTTGGTTGTAGCTTTTCTCAAAGGGTAGGCCATTATAAATTTCGACATAACGTGCACTATTGTTATAATAAAGCTATAACCTTGTGATTTCGGTAAAGGTCCAATAAGGTCTATAGAAAGCATACTGTGAGGGGTTGTAGTATGTACATGCAAAATTTCTTTATCAATTTTTAAGACTGCCTGCTTAGTCTTTGCACATGTTAAGCAGTTTCTGAGATATTCCTTAATAGTATCTTTCATTTTTGGCCAATAAAAACAATCTTTGCATTTATTATGAACCTTAAAATATCCAAAATGTCCTTGCTTATCGTGAAGTCGATGTAAAATTTTAGGTACCAACTCCCTTGGAACTACCAGTTTCCACTTATCGTCTGGAAAGTGCTTCAGAAACAGAAGACCGTCATGGAATGTGTAAATCTCTTTGGATCCTTTCGGAGTATTGCCTTCCTTTAAATGCCATATAATTTCAGAACAGTATAGATCCAGTCTTTGACTCTCCTTCCAAAAGTCAACTGTGTCCTCATCAACAATATCTAGATTCAAATAATTAATGTATAATTCATTGATAAGAGGAACGCCTGTAGATAAATCAGGATACCTACTAAGAGTATCGGCAGCTTGGTTACAAGTTCCAGGAATATGATGCACGGAATAATCAAATCCTTGTAGTTTTAAGGACCATCTGTTGAGTCTCTGATTTAATGACTTCGCAGACTCCAGCCATGAAAATGATTTGTGATCAGTATACAAATGACGTGCGTACTATAAGTCACCTCATTACCGCGAAGAACTCAGCTTGCATATTGTATAATTTTGAGATCCTCTCCTGAAGTGTCGCCATTTTGCCATAAAACAGCACCGATCCCCTTCTTCGAGCCATCTACATTTATGTTGAAAGGTTTTGAAAAATCAGGTTGTGCAAAACCCTCTGGAGATATAACTAACTCACGTAACTTCTCAAATGCCTTTGAATGCAATTCCTTCCACACCCAAGGAACATCAGATTTCAGAAGTTCATAAAGAGGCTGAGCAGTTTCTGCAAATTTATTTATAAATTTTCGTCTCCAGTTGACCAAGCCAAGGAATTTACGAAGAGCTCTTTTGTTATTAGGTGTCGGAAAATTTATTATTGCAGAATTCTTGCTTGAATCAACTTTAATTTGGCTTCCAGAAACTATATGGCCAAGAAAAGAAATTTCCTTACATGAAAATTTGCACTTCGAAAACTTAATTGACATATTAGCCTCCTTGAGTTTCTGAATAACAGTTTCTATATGCCGTAAATGTTCCTGCCAAGTTTTACTGAAGATCAAGAGGTCATCCAAGTAGCAAACAACGTAATCATTAAATTCCCTTGTGAATATCTTATTCATTCTGTCTTGGAAAACAGAAACTGCAGACTTTATACCAAAAGGAAGATATCTAAAAAGATACTGTCTTCCACGATATGAAAAACCAGTATAAATATATGAATCCGGACTTAACGGGATCTGAAAATATCCACAAGATAAGTCAATAGAAGAAAAATACTGCGCTCCTAAAAAGCGTTGCAACATTTCGTTGATTGGTTCCACTCTAACTTGCGGACTAATAACATGCTTATTTAAATTCCTAAAATCCACAACTAGCCTCCACAGACCCCCCTGTTTCGGGACTATGTGCAAAGGATTTAAATATGGCGAAGATTCTTGGTAAATTATGCCCCAACTTTCCCATTTGGCAAGTTCTTCTTCCAAAGGTTTTCTTCTAGAAATCGGAATGGGATATGGTGCAGTATATACAGGTATTTCTGGGTCCAATTGTATCTTATATACCTCTACATTTGCATGTCTTGGTCTATCGGAAAATTGGTTATGATACTTCCATAAAAGTGAAAGTAAATCTTGTTTTTGTACTTCATTTATGTCATTAATTTCAAAAACTTTATTGTAAATGTCGCTGTTAGAAGGTATGTATTCGATATCTGATACAGGCACATAATTTAACAATCCACAACACTTCAATTTATTTGCTTTGGATTGAGGTTCATTCTTAATCGTAGAGCTACAATATTCATCACATTTGGAGTGTAACAAATTAGAATCTTCATTATTTAATGAAGCACAAATTTCCTTACCTGAAGAACTTACTAAACTTATCTGCTGTGACCTGAGATCTACTATAGCCTTATATTTTCGTAAGAATGGAACTCCCAAAATAACATCAGCGTTAAGTTCCTTTAGAATAAAGAATTCCATAGGAAAATATTCAGCATCGATTTGAAGGCTTATCGTTTTGCAACCAGCAATCTTGCACCTTTTACTTCCAACAAATCCAGACAATCTGATATCTTCAACCTTGTCTAATCTGAGATTACCAATCAATGATGTTATTTTGCACCAAACTTCGTAATTTAAAACATTTGCTTGACTTCCAGAGTCTATTATACAAGTAATAGGTAATTTACATATGAGTCCATGTATGATTGGAACTTCCGTTACAGGAATAGGAACACCATCCTCATTAAAAGTCCAGTCGGGTTCATCGTCGAACCATTCTAACAGAAAGTTTATTTCAAAAGTTTTGAAAGATGAACTCGCATTATTTACAACATTAATACGATATTCTTCACTAACACCATCATCAATTGAACGTTGCCTCTTAACAGGACAGCAGAGGGACTGAGGCACTTCCTTCTGCGCAACTAATTTAAAGATGTTGAGTTAGGAATTTGTTGCTGTATCGATCCTTGTACTTGATCTATTCGCGAAGTATTTTGTTCACATGCCATTCTTGTAGAATCAGAATTAATTGTTGATACCAAACCTGCTGCTTCATTTTGAGAATTTAATGAATTTGAATTTGCAGGAAAACTCTGATATGGCATTGTATTATTATTAGCACTGCGATTTTCATTCCTGTAATAGAATCGCGATTGATTGAGCAAATTTTCATTATTAAATTGTCCTGTAGGTGAACGAGAATTATTTTGCCTGTAATTATTTCGGAATTGTCCTCCGTTTCTAGATCTCAAGCCATTATAATTGTTTCGTGCAGTAAAATTTCCATGATATCCATTATTATTAGAGGTTCGCCTAAAATTATTGAAATATCGACCTGGAAGATTGTTTCCCTGTCGATTTTCGTAACCTTGATTGATAACAGCATCGGCTTCTACCTCACTACTAGTTGGAGTCTGAGTACAAACACTAGTGGTCTTTGAATGTCGAACATTAACTTGCCGCACATTTAACTTGCCTCTATTTTGTTCAGAGTTCTTAAAAATCTTTGGAATATTTTCACTTTCGTTGTCTTCATTAGGAAGAACAACAAGCCCCTTTCTACTAAGTTTTATTACATCTAATCTTCTTAACATGCTAGTCAGTTGATCTACTGAACGAATTTCGTGACAAGTAATGTGATTGGCAATATTATCAGGTAATTGGCTAAGTATTAACTGCACAACATCTATATCTTGAGGATTTTCAACCAAATTACAATAACTGGAGTGAGTTTTTAAAGCAAAAGTCTCTAAACTGCCATGTACACTGGGATCGTATTTGCGATTCCTCAATACGGAGAGTTGTGATTGGATAACTTCCGAAGAAGCAAACTGATTAATGAATTGTTGTACAAACTGATCATAAGAATTAAAATAATATTTATGAGTCCGAAACCAATAACCAGCTCTCCCAGTGAAGCATTGTTGGATACTTTGCAGTTTCATTTCTGTTGGCACTCCTACAACATTTAATATGTTATCCAGCTGCTCAATATATTCTCTCGCTGATTGTTGCTCTATCTTTCCCGAGAACTTAGGCAATTGAGATAATTCACTTAATTTTAAACGTCCACTTCTTGCATTTCCTTCTCCATTGCAAGTATTTCTAGTTATAGGATGATCACTTCTTCCTCTCAAACTATACGGTCGATTATAGCAAATATGATTTGGTCCGTTTAACCCTGTGTTACTACAGTTATGCAATCTCGAACCATTTACAGAAGAATGAGAATCATCGTGATTGTTCGAAACTGAACATGGTACACTTGCATCATGATAGATATTACTAACACGATCATTTTGTGGGTTAGGTTCTGATATTTGTGGGTTAAAATCACACCACATACAAGGAGAATTACCGCTTTGATCCAGATGACAATGTGGATTATTATGTACATTACTAACATTGTCATTATTCTTAGTAAGCACAAAACTAGAAGTAGGATGTGAATTTGTACCAAACAGTTGATAGCAAGCGTTAGTGTAGTTATATTTCTCAGCACCTAACTCTCGTTTTTGGAATGGACGTTCTGAGTATTCACTTCGGAATTTCTTTACGGAAGTTTCTTCAGAGCTAGATCTTACAGATTTATTATACTTGTGCTTCCAACGGACATGTTTACGAGCACGAGTGTTAGTAACATTCTTCTTATCGGAAACTGTCCTAGAAGAATCATCTGATACATCACTAGACGAAATACTGAGTACAACATCACACTGAGTTTTTCCATTCCTACATGTATTAGATTCTGTATTATCCACAACAATTGATTTTTTTCTACTATTACTATTTGTAACAACAGAATTATGAGCAGAGGAATTATGTGTAAGGGCTACGCTACCTTCATCATTATCGTTAACCTTGGCTGTTAAATCCTTGCCATCAGCTTGAAGCTTTTTGATATTTTGTTCTATACCTTCAATATGGGAATTAAACTGTTGGAACCTTTCTGTACAATGAGAAATATGCTTATGTACATCAGCATTAACATCGCTTTTACTTTCTAAAATAGTGACTCTAGATATAAGATTAACTATATTAGCAGAGCATTCATTACAATTTGAATTGAGATTATCTAAACGTTGGTCATAATCAAGAACGTGTTCTTTCAATGATAATTGTACATTTTCAAATTCAGCTAGTTTGACATCAACATTACGACATTTATTATCAAACACAGATTCAAGACTTGTAGTTGATTGTAAACACGCTGTACTAACCGCATCTATTTTGTCCTTAAATTCAGACATTAAAATATTGAGCCGATTGTTAACATGACTAATATCATGATTAACAGCTTCAAATTTGACATCAAGCTGTGAAGATAACTGTGTATGTGCACTAGATAATTCAGCTTGTTTTAAAGATATAACGTCAAGTTTAACCTGAATATTTTCATTAGACAGATTTAATTCTGATCTAAGTTCCTGATTAGACTGCTTAAGTTCTTGGTTAGACTGTTCAAACTGAGTCCTAAGTTCTTGATTAGACTGCTCAAACTGAGTCCTAAGTTCTTGGTTAGAACTTACAACAGCTAATTGTATGCTTCTAATGCTGTTTAGTATGTCATTTAAATTAGGATTTATGCTTTCCAAATAAGCTGGCAATTGATAAGGATCGTAACTGGGATCACATTTGTTGCAACAGTATCTTTCCTTCGTGGTAGAATAAATTGTCCAATGTGTAACGGAAAGCTTCAAACATGAAACATGATACCACGAAGGACAATCAAAACATTGCACATACCTCAGGTCATTATCAAGTTTATCACAACACGCCACTCCTTCAATCTTACCTGACTGTACATCACAAATGTCCCCATCGTGAGAATTACTACTATTTAAGTAGGTTCCTTCATATGCAACATTAGACTTTAGCCTACGTGAATGTCTAGACTTAGTTTCTTTAGTTTTATCTGCCATGACTGCACAGAATAATAATAAACATAAATAAAATATTTAGGGTCGCCAATTTTGCCTTCGCAACATGTTCAACAAATTGCAACTCGAAGACAAAATAAAATTTTAAAAGTCTGTAACAACCATTGCGCAAACCTCAAACCACGCATCAGAAGATTGTCCTTTTCTTCTTGGATCCTGGCTGTAGGCACCAAATTATTGAAGCAAGTCTTTCACACACACTTCAACGAAACATCCTAGTATTTATCTTTATCCAAATCTACTTACAGTTTGTTAAATTCAAAGAAAACTCGGACGTCACTATATATAATTTCAATATATTTTTCACTTATTGATCTACTGTGTTTTGTTTCTTTTTCGTTGCTATGGTCAAAAATAATATAGAAATGTATACATCCTAATTTTACATTATGAAGAATGTGATTATAATTAATTATACATCATATAATGCAACAACATTTTCCAAAATATAACAAAACAGAAATTGATAACATAGATATATCATCGTGCGTATTAAGCACAAAATTAAACAAAACATAATAAATGAAATAAACGAACATCTTTGGGTCAGTCACAACACCTTATCATTAAGATACACCTTAAAGCTAAGTTTCCTGTCAAGAAAAACCCCAAGATCCTTAACATCTTCTACAAGACTAAGATTCACATTGTCAATGTTATAATTGTAGCAGGAGGTCTCTTGCGTGAGAAGGTCATTGTAATATTTCTTGCAAGAAGCTGTGACATCCTGAATGTCGAATACTTATGGTTATACATCTTCGACTGTTTCTTCCTTCAACGAATCCTTCATATCGATTCTTGGAGTTTCCAATTCCTTTCTTCTGATTGTGTTAGTAGTGGCTGTTTGTCCCACTGTTCGAAGAACAGTTAACGAACCTTGACAAGTTATGTGGTGAGCAAACACGAGTTGGCTTCCAATGTTTCTCTAGAAAAAGAGGCTGTGTTTTTCTTGTTCCGCTTCAAAGCATTCCCAGATCTCAAGCATTGAGTGTTGCTTCTAGTCTGGACAATGCGTCAATTGGTCAAGATCATATTACATGGACGTCTCAGATATCGAAACACATATTTCTACCCACTGGAGAATATTGATTTTTTTATTGTTACTAGCTGATTACCCGGCGTTGCCCTGGTATTTATTTATCACAATCTTCTATTAGACAGAAAAATAATGAATTGTAACTATAGTGTAAAATGAACTTTGAGTTGAACGTCATTGGGAGTGTCACTATTAATCTTAACGACCCCGAAAACTATGGATTCCACATTAATATCGGTCGTTTTCCATTATTTTTACGTCACCCCTTCCCACCCCCACCCTAGGGTTGCCAGGGGTGTTTTACCCCACAATATTTATTTCCATATTGTAAATCATGTGTGTACCAAGTTTGGTTGAAGTTGCTCCAGGCGTTCGAGAGTTATGCCGGAGCAAACACACACAGATCAATTTTTATATATTAGAAAGACTCTTACTAAGTTCTTGAATACCAGCTAATCCAAATACTCGTAAAAATGTAATGTACATTGAAATTGAAGGGGAAAATATGAGATCGACCAGAACTCGAACCCAGTGTCTGGTATAACATGCCATTGCTCTGTACGTACATCAGTGGGTAGGGTACGTAAGTTATACGTAGTACATCTCGGGTGGTTTATCTGCCAGAGGAGAATATAATTGCAGGAATTTCAATAAATGCATGACAACATCGAAATTCACTAACTGTACAGTCACCGTCAATAAAAATGGGACACCTAAATCTTGAAACACTCGCTTCCTTGCAAAGCGTTGTGTGTGTGTTGCATAACTCTACGCCGATAGCTGGCTGGATTTCAATAGCAAATTTTCGATGGCAATCAGTGCCGTAGAGTTAGGCAACACACATAACGCTAAAGCAAGTATTTTTGGATCTAGTGTCCCGGTAGCCGGTGACTGTACATCAAGATATTCACGAAGGACAAACTTCCACTCTATGATCCATTCGTGGCTAAACCAACACTGCAAATGAACAAAGTTAAATCATTACGAATTTATAACGAACAGCATTTCAAGATAGAGAGTCATGTGCGAGCAGAAGGCGGGGTTATGACGGTCAGATCTCCCCCACTCCCGCCCTGGCCGTCATGTTAGTAAGAAAAATACTTTTTTTCCACGATTTTATAATGGAACATTTTCCATCATTGTGTCATTTTCAAATAACAGTTTTGTAGGACCTGCAATTCATCACGTACCAAAGGAGTTACTTCAGAATAAAAACCACACAAGTTGTTTTTTTTTCCTTTTTTTCCTATAGGTTGATCCTCCCCCGCCCCATATAAAATTTCTGGGTGCGCCTATGAAGTCAATTTATGTTTTTCTTTCATTAGTTATTGTACTTTACTTCTATCTTTCTACGTCCACTGTAACAATTATGAAATATATTTTGCGACAAACACAATGATCCATTCCAGGATTCGGGCCTCCCCGATGGCGCAGTGGTAGCGTCGTAGCCTTGTAATCAAGGGGTCCCACGTTCGATACCCGGTGAAGGCACAAGTGGTTCGGATCCCACTGTAAACTGTAGGTCCAGTCCCGATTAGCCTTACTGTGCCTAAAATGGACTTAAAACATCAAATCAATCAAACCATTCCAGGATTCGAAATTGTAGTGCTAAGATTCGTAATGTTACGCTAACCAATATGTCACAGAGGTCATCGAAGTGACGTAATCATAACTAGGGTGCGGATATACAGATTTCTTGCGACTCGCTTCAACAATTTACATGGTCTCACTGGCGAGATATCCGAAGACACACGGAAAGCAACGAGAGTGCAGAGTAAGAAATTCCGGAGCTACTTTCCGCAACGAGAGGGCAGAGTAAGAAATTCCGGAGCTTCTTTCCGCAAATAGAGTGCAGAGTAAGAAATTCTGGAGCTTCTTTCCGCAAATAGAGCGCAGAGTAAGAAATTCCGGAGCTTCTTTCCGCAAATAGAGTGCAGAGTAAGAAATTCCGGAGCTTCTTTCCGCAACGAGAGTGCAGAGTAAGAAATTCCGGAGCTTCTTTCCGCAACGAGAGGGCAGAGTAAGAAATTCCGGAGCTTCTTTCCGCAAATAGAGTGCAGAAATTCCGGAGCTTCTTTCCGCAAATAGAGTGCAGAGTAAGAAATTCCGGAGCTTCTTTCCGCAAATAGAGTGCAGAGTAAGAAATTCCGGAGCTTCTTTCCGCAAATAGAGTGCAGAGTAAGACATTCCGGAGCTTCTTTCCGCAACGAGAGTATAGAGTAAGAAATTCCGGAGCTTCGTTCCGCAACTCAGCGCCAATTGGAGTTTCTGCGGTTGGAAAATATCGCCGTGTTTCGCACCTCTTCCCTTTTTTGTACGTGAGCTTATGCATTTTTTCCTCAATACAGCTTCCGTCTCGCGTGGCGTTCGCTTCTATTGTGTCCCATTAGGCGTCCCGCTTAACCCGTTCGTCGACGTTTACAAACATCGAACAGTTCGGACGAAAATATTCAAATTGATTGCAGTCGAAATCTGAACTTTCCATTTGCGACGCGTTTCGCATTTATGCATATTCATCGACACGCAACGATTGTTGCAATCTCTCGTTCCCGATTCAAAACGTTTTAATCAGCCGAAGCAGCTTACTCGGCCAATAGTAAATGGATTATACTACATTTGGTTGAAATATAAAACTGTGATTCCAGATTTGTTCCCGCTTCGAGACTTTAAACCCGATTATTCCCGCTCAAATTCAAGCTTAGTGAGAGCTTATGTACACATTAGGAAATGTATTGTTCTTGTCTGTGTATCTACAATGTGCGGTGTATTTTCAGTCAGCCGATAATTGTAGTTCATACTCTATACGCTGTCTTAGTTAACTGTGGAGCAATGACGCGCATAGTGCCAGAGAAAAGAGTGAAATCTTTTAGCCAGAGCGAAGCAGTAGACACTGACTGGAAGGCTGGTAACTTCAGTCACTTTCCCCCACTCCACGCAATTCCGTTCCTCTCGCGTGTTCATTGGTGGAGTTGTCTCGCGTCACTACTTGCGCAGAGACTTGATTTCGTTCGCCTGGTCTACAGTTAGCTGGTACGGAGATTATATTCGGAGAAAAGTAGAAAAGAAGGAGGGGATTTGATTGAGGATGGTGCAGGAAGGTTAACCTTCAGGAATCTTTACTGTCGTAACATGGTATAGGGTGTCTCGAGTTTGTATAAACCGTTTGTCAGGATTTCATTCCGTAAAAATCGATATTATTGTCATAATACATTTACTTTGTTTAGCAGGTTCTAATCTTACCTCTTAATGTTCCCAATCGTATTTACACGAAACATTCTCATTCTACGAAAAATGGCATATTTATTCACAACCGAAAAATCTCCGGTTCTGATAAAACGGATACAACTCTACATCTAAAATATAAGAACTCATATGAATTGCAAATTGCAATTCTTTTCCCTTGTAAGAAAACATATGACGAATGTCTAGTGGAAGTGGGGTTCACTGCAGACGCTAGATGGCAGAATAATCGCATCAGGCGCTATTCTACTGGGAAATTTCTTCTCACATTCTGGAATGTTTTCGTTCCATATCACTCGAGTGCTTTTCAAAGCGATCTCCAGATGAGCATAACAGAGCCATTGTTCACTGTATGAAATGTATAAGAAACTCGATGTGGAAACGGGCCGTGCAAATATGGATGCAAATAGCTGTATCTTTAAGCTACAGTTGCTCTTGTGAGTTCTTATTTTAGCACAATATTCTGTCAAATACATTCAAAAATATACTTTCATTGTGATTTCAAACTAGGATTTTAAGTTATATAGATTGCATGAGCGACACCTGTTCGTGACAATTTCATACGTTGGAAGTTATTTTCTACTGTTTCTCGCTGATGTTACGACTCTCGTGTGACGGCTTGTTACGTTTCTTTACGTAAGTTACCCGTAATTTACTAGTAAATTACGTGTAGAAAACCAGTTTTTTTACGCAGATGTAAAAAAAAACTCATTTGCTTTCGTAAACAAGTAATGTGAAACTTCTTTAGTTATATTAATTTTAAACTTTAATTTTGTTACACAAAATAATGATTTTCTGAAGATTGTTTATGCAGCCACCTCACGCCCTCACCCTCACTAAAGGTTTTTTTTCTCTAAATAGAGAACGTGTTGATTTATACGTCTTGCACTAGTACTTCCATTTATAACATAACATAACGATTAACGACAATTTATTTGGATTGGATTCCAAAGATTGAGTAACAGCTTTTAATCCATTTTTCGTACGCATATATAAATGTAAGAAAAAACGTGTTGATTGTTAATTGTTATACGTCATACTGAAAAAGAAACTGCTGATTGAATAAAGCATTTAACTACTTATTTTAAAAATTGCCGAATTTACTTCCAACACTGAATAGAAAACCATGTCCCTATTTTAATTTTTACTCAAAAAAATTGTTACACGCTTTAAATGTTTATTGACCTATAGTGAGCACATACAAAATCGGAAGGAAAGTTTTTCAAAGCTTTTTTTAGTTTTCTTCCACTGCCAACTGCCATACAAAACAACAACTATCGCAAATGACATGTTATCTTTTAATTTGGCAGGGTGATTCTAGTTGTTTACGTACGTTACGATTTATACGTACTTTACGTGTAATTTACGTGTCATGTAGAAAACCTTTTTTACGCGTAATTGCACAACCCTGGTGAAGGCAGATGCGTACCCGATCTGCTGTCAGAATCCCGCCGCTTTGCTCTGTGATGAAAAACGTCCCCATATGACGTGATAACCGTGGGAAACATCAATTTACACATTGTTTCATGTTGCTGTCAGAATTATTTCATGTTTAACACGCACCAATTGTCTTCTATCGGATTCAGGTTTGGGAAACTTGCGCGTTATAAATGCATAAGTATGCTTGGTATATCTTATTTTTTTAAACCTAGAACACAATAATCGTTGTGCTTTTCGTTTAAGTACAAAATGTGTTTATGAATGTGTTTTAATTATTATTAATTCCATTTGGTTTCAGTGATATAAGTTTAGTTAATCTTCTTGTCAAGAGATGGCGCTATGTGCACAGCAGCGACAATTCAACGGACAATTGCCGTTATGAGTTCATTTCAACATTTGTTATTAGTAAGGTAAATGTAGTGCATAACCGGGTATAGTTATAAAGTATCATTGAGAACCAGCGTGTTTTATTATATTGTGTTTTATTGTGTCAATCAACGCAATCATGCAACAGAAAAGCCAAAAATTCGATAAAAAGACCATAAATCGCTCTATATACCAAATAGGTTCATAGTTAGAGCTCGGTTAGTTCATCGAACTATCCTGCCTAACTATTGACTATTTTTTGGGGAGCAGGAAAAGGTTTATAGTATACTTGCCTTGACTCATTTCAACCAAGAGGTCGTTAGGTGCCGGAGCTTTCCCGAGTTGATAGCTTCCTGGAGATGAGGCCTGCTCGAAAAGGTTTATAGTATATGCCAAATTCGCATTACCTTGATTTTCAATTGCAATTGCAATTGAAATGTGTTCAGAACATGCCACTGCACATATGTAAACACTTTCTTGCAGCAATTAACCATTTTTTAGTGGTTAACTATTTTGCTGAAAATGAAGGTCCACAGCTATATCTATCATATTAAAACATATGATTCTAAATAATATCAAATAATGTAATCTTAACGTATTTTTGTTAATCTTTTATATTATTTTGTTACTTTATTTTTGTTATTTCATTGCTGACAATTTCAGCATAAAATGGCCATTTGTGTTGTATGTACCGGATTTTTTTTTTTAAAAAAGTAACTGGGTTGAAATTGTTGACTTGAGATGTAATCGTGTTACAGTTAGTGAGTTGAAAATGTAACTGAATTGGAGTTACTTTGTTCTAAAGTAAACTAGGTTACTGTTAAATAATATGAAAATGTTATTTACTTACTGAATGCCGTTATTTCATTGAAAAAAAATAATAGTATCAGTATCAGATTTCACCTCCCCAAAAATGTTGCGTGATTTATGGGACACTAACTTTCTAAGGCGAAACGGGACATCCCATTTCGCCTTATCCTGTTTCGCTTTACACACAAAACATTTCCCCCAGGGAATATTATCGACATGAAGGGTCATTGTTATTAATGTATTATTAACCTAACCTAACCTAACCGACAGGACAATGGGAGCCAAGGTAGGCAACATCACAAGCTCTGCGCTCCCATCATGAATTACCTTTCAAGTCGATAATAATCCCAGGTGGGAAATTTTTTGCATGTAAGGCGAAATGGGATGTCCCGTTTCGCCTTAGAAAGTTCGTGTCACATAAATCATTTGAAATTCTATTGGTCGAGGTGAAAACGCAATAAGACGAAATTGAATAAGGAGAAAAGGGAGGACACGCTCATTTACTACCGTTACTCTGCCAGATTTACCATTTCACGGTTACCCTGATGAGAAACTAAGTGTTTACAATTAATTACTTGTAAATGTAACCGAGTGGTTGTTGCTGTTGATTAGTTGCTGTTACATAGTTCAAGATCTAACTGGGATGCTGTTACATTCTTTAAAAAATAACTCAATTATGGTTACGTAGTTCAAAAATTAACTTAGTTGAAACAGTAACTAAGGTTCAGTTACTTACTACAAAAGTTAATTTCAGTTAATTCTGTTGAAAAGTTACTAAATATATTTTCTACTGTTAAGGCGGCCGACCCTAATGCTGGCAACGGAAGTGGTTAGCGGGGAAGCGACCAATCCAGCACGATATGAAACGCAGTAGGCATGTAGAACGAGGTTCACGTAGTACTTCTTCGAGCCGCATCGTAACGATCGGAGCCACCGCTGTTGTCTGGTTGGTCTGCGGCGTAATCCCCGCCCCAATTCCCTTGCCAGAACTAGGATCGGCCGCCGTAAGAATACAAACGACCTGTAGGTTGCAGTTATTTAATTACAGTGCATAACGAAACAAAACCCGTGGCGCAACAGCCCTTGAGGGACAAGCCCTAGTTCCCGACTGCCAGTCTAACTCCCACATGCCTTAGCACAGATCGAACCAATTATGAGATGACGTGTGGTCAGAACGACGAACCCCCGGTTGTTGTAAGTTCCTCTGACATGGTCAAGATTCTCATTCGTAGCTCCCTAATATATTTACGATGGTTGCTGGCCACCGGTCCCATGCAGAGGCCGTTAGACCCACACCCCCACCCATCCCCATCTCCCGAGAAAAATACCGCGAGCGCCCGTGAGTGCAAAACCTTAATTTGATTAATTTCGAGTTTAAAGTAGAGTCCTGTGTGAGGAATGGATGTTTCGGGTCGGGTACCCTATTCAACACCCTCGAATTTTCAGTTTTTTTTTCATTATGAATATTGTGTGATCCTAATTGTGAATTAAAAAAATGGAGCGCGGAAAGAAGTATTTACGACTGTACAGCCGTTTAAAGTTGAGATTTTGTCGTTTGAAATTGTTGAGTCCAAATTTTCCACCGATTCCGGGCTCCGCCCCTGGGGTAATTGACTTACCGCCCCCTACCGCTACCGCGGCCCCGCATTTATCTATAGAGTCCCTTTTAAAGGCATGTTAGAAATTGGCTGGAGTCAGCTGCCCCCAACACTATTTCTCACTGTTTTCCGCATTGACACATGAAGATACCAAAAATGAAGGCTAAAATTATACCTAAGAAGGTAACTTACCTCTTTTTACCAAAGCCAGGCACAGAATTGCGGGTCGAAGTTAAATTTGTAATTCCAGAAATTGTAACGTATTGGGTGGGTGCTCGATTAATTAGCAATAAACGTGAGAAGACGTGCAAGGAGGCCGTGGATGCGAATTACGCATACCCAACCTAACAGTTACAAATGTTGTTGTTTGTTATGAGGTTAATGGAGCGTATTTTGTACGACCACCTCAGTCTCAAGTGAGAACCAATTACATTAGTACAATGAGTCACGTTAAACAAAGGACTTCTTCGTACTGACGACAAAACTTGTCCCCCTTCCTCTTTTTCTCTTATGATCACCTGAACCTTAAATTAAAACGTAAATTTAGCCATGACTCCATATTCGAACAACCACAAGTTCGTTTTGTACAATTTATAATGTAAGGTACAGTTCTTTAGTATGGCAAACAAAGACGTACTACATAATTAGTTTGCGACGCGAGGTCAGTTTTTATTATATTAACCCCGCAACGAAGTATGGTTAATATTTCTTTTCATTCAAATAACAAATACATCCATAAAACTACAACAATTCTTTCTTTGATGAATTGGACAAATGTTCATAAGTTATTATTCACTCGTAACAATATAATAAATTAGTTGAACGAATAACATATGTATATAAACGTACCACGGGTACAAAAACACCGTTAAAACTTACAATATCAATTCTTGGCTTGTAAGACCACAACTTTTCTTGGGAAAAGTAACCCCCGATTCCTTTGATGCTCTTATTCTTTTCGTCAAAATACATAAGGTGCTTACTCATTTATTCGAATGCCAACAAAAATTACTTAATTGCATTCCCCTTTCTTTTTTTTCTTTTTTATTTTAATTGCAGTCAGTGCTTGCCAGGCGAGCAAAAAATGAATGGGACCAGGGTCATGGCACTACCAATCAGAGCAACCGCGACGACGCGATACAAACAAGGGAGGAAAACAACGATGAACTTCTCATTTGAGTTTTTTTTCTTTTTCTGACGTTTGCCGGCGAGACATATCGCAACTCGTGATTAGTTGCTGAGCGACACTTTCATTTGTCGTAAAAAAAACACTTCACTGTTCACTGAGTTAATGGTTGCAAAAGTACATACCTCAAAACAGGACCAATTGGACTGCGTGGCTCACCGGAGACGATTACTAGGGAACTGAACGGGACCTTCCAATAGTACTATCCACAATCATCCGCAGTATCTTGTCCTGTCGTCTCTGTGCTTCCTTCTCGTAATTGCCAAATTACGACTTCTAAATTCGGGGTTCCATTTCCAACACAGGAGAAAACGACGATCAAAACGGCCAATTGTCAAAACTGATCCACATGGTCGTATCCACTGCTTACTGTACTTCCTCCAAAAGAACCAACTGCAACTTCCCTGTATCGTTCGTAACTCAAGTGCGAAAACAAGGGACAAACTCCACGTCGTGTTCGAATGAAGAAAATGTGGTCCCCTCCGCCTCAGATCATCGTTAGCCCTACTGAGGCATGTCTAGCGATACGAGTTGCTCATCGCTCTCACAATTCGAGGTCGTAGCTTCCTGTCTTCCGTGCAACTGACGAACCTTGTTTTTTTTTGCTCTCGATCGTAGTCGCACTAAAGGGAATTTGCACTGAGCGCCTCTAGCGGTGAATCGACCAACTAGTCGTCAAAAACAAACTGACGCACTGGCGTACCGAAGAATGAGGGGGAATGTGGGGCTTTTCCACGCAATAAATTAACGTAATACTTTTTTATTACAGTTTGCGGGGAAAAACGTCACAAACTCCCCCCTCTAGCACAAAAGGAAACTCCCACGCAAGGCACTGAATCAATCAATATAGTATAAGCACCCGTAACACCATAATTACAATGAACCCGTAACAAATTAATAGATATAAATAGATGAGAGCATTTCATGACCCCTTATTGTTGTGTTAGAGAACTCGATAAACATTGAAATAGATAAGCCAAATATCACACAAAGTCATGTTGGAATTAAACAACATGAAAAATATGTCGCCCAAGAAACCTGTTACCTCGTATAAGTTAATAGCCAATATCCCAATAAATATACATAAAACATCCCATAAAAATGGAAAGATAGCAAATAGGAATAATTAATAATTACAATTAATGTGAAGTTAAAAAATGGACATGAATGAAGCGATTGCAACCTGAAATGAAATGAACAAGAAAATGTGAAAACACTTAACGATTATAAGATATGAAAATACATAACAGTACTTTCCAAAATTACCCGTATACGCCTATAAAGAGTCTATAATATTCCTTGATTGGTGCGTATGAATTATATTGCACTGAATAAGATGATAACATACCTGGTTGCGTTGCACTTAGTTTGAGATTTTTTTTTTTGTTGAGGGGTGGACTAACAATTGAGAAAGGCACTCGGGATGTACACTAATATGTAGAAGGATTCCAGAGAACACGTAAGATCACTATTTTTATACTTAGAGGATAGGGTGGCCATTCCAGTAGATGCCTCGTTCCAGAATTCGGAGATGGTACGTAAATTTGTAGGTTTCCTCGTAAACCATGAAAAATAAAGAAAACGAGAAATTAGAAGGAAAAATAGAAGAAAAAATAGGAAAGAAAGGAGGAAACATAAAGGGAGGGAATAGAAAAGGAAATAAGAGCATCAATTACAATTTTGTTTTGTTTAAACAGCCAAATATAGACATATCCTCAAGAATATACTACAAGTGAGATCAAGGTTACCAAATAAATTCAATATGAGTTATGCAAATTATAATCCATCTTGAAATAAGCCTGTTTTAACAAATGGTTATAAGTTAAACAGTGTTCCAACAATAAACAGAAGGGAACACATTTACATAATGAAAGATACATATTATCAAAAATCCATAATAAAACCCTTAATATACTAAGATACACATTTACATTATTAATACGGTCCAACATTCTTATTACTAAATGAATCTGTCACTGCTCATAACTCAAGGGACCCGAGGATTGTAGTTGTTCGAAGAGGGACGACGTCGGCAGTGCTGTGAGGAGTGTCCAGGTCGCCGGCAAAAATTGCAGTATAGCGCTGGAAGATGACGCTGTGGACGATTATAAGTCTGTCCCCGTGGCGATTGCAAGAGTGAAGCCACGTAGGTATCGGACAAATCTACATCAGGTGAAGGTTCATCCCTAATAAAATAAGGCTTAATATGTGCGATATGCACTTTACGAAGAAAGACCTCAGTTTCAGGATCCACCAGAAGAACTGTTACTGGACCCAAAAGCTTGAAAATTTTGGCTGGACCTGCCCAACGTTCTTGAAGTTTAGCGGTGACCTTCTGAAAGGCATTGCTCTGTGGGAATGTTTTGTAAAGAACCATATCCCCTACCTTAAAGGAAGAGGGTTGCCTTTTGGGGTCATATCTGGCTCTCCGCGTAGCCCAAGCCTTTTGTAAATGGTGAAAAGCCTGAGCCCAACATTTAGCACGGTCAGCAGAAGGAGGACCGGCCAATTCTGAGTCGGATTGAAATTCCCAGAAAAAATTCATGGGCCCATCAATGTCCCGTCCAAACAATATTTGTGATGGAGAAGTTTGAATGCTATCATGTACTGCCGTATTAAAGGCAAAGGAAATGGCATTTAAGTGTACATCCCATTTGGTGTGGTCATCGGAATGGTACGCTATTAAGGAGGCCTTTAAGTTACGAATAAATCGTTCAGCCAATGGGGGATTTGGGTAGTAGGAGCTAGTATAAATATGTTTCACCCGAGATTCAAACAAAAAGGAATTAAAGAGACGGGATCGAAAATAAGAAGCATTATCCGACACCAGTTCGCAAGGAGCCCCAAACACGAGAAACAAGGAGCGAAGCTTTTCCACTACCTGATTTGATGTAGGTCCCCGAAGAGGATAAAGAGAAACCCATTTTGAAAAGGCATCCACCACTACTAGAATATAAGAATGACCCTTGGACGAACGCACAAGAGGACCAACAAGATCAATATATAAGCGTCGCCAAGGATGTTTTATGATCTCAGAAGACAAGAACCCCGGGGGCTTCCGTATGGCCAATTTGGCCTTTTGACAAGTATCACAAGACTTGACATAGGCTTTAATATCTTGAACACAGGATGGCCACCAGAAGACTGACATTATCTTCTTAGTACATTTTTGAATACCCAAATGTGAACCTCCCATAGGCGTATCGTGATAATAGCGACAAATCAGATGTTGAAGGGTGTGCGGTACAACAACTAAGGAAGTTGTAGAACGTGGAGGTTGCCAAACAAGTAAGTCATGATACAGAGCATAATGTTTATATTTGTGACCTGCACGTAATTGTTCTACTATTGGTTGTAAATTTGAATCTTTTTGTTGAAGATCAAAAATATCGGATTTACTAAAGGGGATAATTGGGAATTTAGGTGCCGCACAAGCAAGAGATGTAACGGGTAAGGAAGAAACCTGGAATTCCTCAGGTGAGTACATCCGAGACAAACAATCGGCCACCGGATTTAGTCGAGAGGCGATATGTTCGACTGAATACGAAAATCGCGACAGGTACAGCAACCATCGCCCAAATTTGCCATATTGCTCGGGGTGTCGTAGAAGCCAGGAAAGAGCCTGATTATCTGTCTGAAGAGTAAAATGCTTCTCTGTTAAGTAAGTCTCGAACTTTTTGAATCCATAAACGATCGCGCAACATTCGGCCTCGTATATGGATTGTCGACGTTCCATATCGGTCCGCTTACGGGAAGCAAACGCAATAGGGCGTAAAGACCCATCAGGCATACGTTGATTAAGAGTAGCCCCCAATGCCAAACCCGAAGCGTCACATTGGAGGACAAATTCCTTAGAAAAGTCGGGTAAAGCTAAAACCGTATGTTCAAGAAAAACCTGCTTGAGGTGATTAAATTGTTGTTGGTCACTCTCTGACCATGTAAAGGTTATGCCCTTTTTCTTTTTATCTGTAAGAAAAGAAGTCAACTCTGAATATGATGGAATGAAGCGGGAATAATACCCCAAAAATTCAAGAAGACGCTGGACAGCTTTAAAGTTCCTAGGGGGAGGTATGTCCTGAATCGCAGAGATGCGATCGGGGTCTAAGACAAGCTGTCCCTCACGTAAAATGTATCCTAAGTATTTGACTTCCTTTTGCATCCATTTGGACTTAATGGGATTAACAGTTAATCCAGCTTCTCGAAATGCTTGAAGAACCAATTGTAGATGTTGCAGGTGAGTTTCCTCATCCGGGCTAAAGATCAAGACGTCATCGGCGTATGTGACCAGGAATTTAAATTTATATGGGCCCAAAATTTTATCTAAAGCACGCGTCAAAAGTTGAGTACCCAGATTGATACCAAAGGGAACCCTGGTATACCGATATTGACCGAAAGAGGTGACAAACGCCGTTAAGTCTTTACTGGTCTCATCCAGCCGTATCTGATGGAAACTTTGACAGAGATCCAAGCAAGAAAATACCCGAGCCGATTGTAAATGTTGAAATATCAAATCAATACGGCTTTGTGGAAAGTTGTCATAGGCGATCAATCTATTTAGATGCTTGTAACTACAAACCAGGCAATGTCCACCATCCTTCTTATCAACAAGGAAACAAGGGGATGCGTAAGGAGAGGCGCACGCTTCTATGATATTCTGATCCATCAACTCCTGAATTTGTTGACGTAGAATGGCCGTTTGTGTAGGGTTTAATTGAAAGGGCTTAGAACGAAATGGAACGTTAGTAATTAAGGGAATAGACACTGGTTCCAGTGTACAACTGCCAACACGTTCTGTAACTACATCATCATATTCGCGTAATAAACTTGTTATATTAGGGGGAACCTCCATTAAATGAGGAGGACTAACGTCTTCCGGAGACCGTGCCTGGTGTTGAGCGGTGGGAGGTACGGACGAGGCGAAAGGAATGTGATCAGTGGAATAGGGAAAGGAAACAAGTAAATGTTTAAAAGGAATAGTACCCTTGGAATGAGAAAAAAAATCTGAACCAAGGATAACGGGAAGGGGTAAATTTTCTGAGATCCAAAATTTCCATTTCCAGGACAAACCCTGTAACTTCAAGGTCAATACAACACTTGTGTCAAGGCGTATAGCCTGACTATTGACCGTTTGTAACGTACGAGTTGTATCTGTACGAACGGGAGGTCTGGGACGTAAGCTAGCCAAAAATCCCCTCGCAATCAAGGACACGGAACTTCCCGAATCGAGAAGAATGCGACTCGGTGTAGAATTCAAGGTGGCATTAAGAATCGGTACAGCTGTCTCAATAATAGTCAAGGGGTGTTCAATATGCGTTAAGGTGGTAGCCGCTGGTACCGAAACGTGTTGAGTGTCCAAATGTGAACACATAGGATTTGGTAAATTAACACTAGTCCGTGGAACCACATGAGAAGGAAACTCGTCCGACGTATCCAAGATTTCTAAAGGAGGGTTAGGGGAAGGAAATGCAGAGCTAGTCGGTTGTGGATGTTCTACAGGAACAAGCAATGGGGTTGGAGGTGAGACACCCAAGTGTGGGGGGTATTCCTCGGCTTGTTGCTCTACACGACGTAATTCCATGGGCCATATTTCTCTAGATAAATTTATAAAATTGACCATAGAAGTGGGCCTATTAAAACCCATTAAAAGTAGGCGGGTGGCATCTTGTAAATTCAACAGGACCGATTCCAAAAGACTAGATTCGGACCAATCAATGGGTAATATGTGAAAGGCGTCGAAAATGTCATACAAATAGCTAGAAAGAAATTCATCGGTTTTCTGAGGACGCATTAGATATTTGTTCAATAAGATCTACAATTTTGAAAAGGGAACCAAACGATACCAAATAACTCGTGTGAACGTTGGCCAGGGAAATTTCTCAATAAGAGAGGTATACCAAACCTCCCGAAGTAGTCCCAAAGTGGATGAAAACGCCATTAACAATAAGGATTCTAGATCCAAAAGATTAAGTTTAAAGGTTTTATATATAGTTAGCAAAAAAAGAAACAATTGGTCGGGGTCTGAACCATCAGTATGCGGTAAAGCTTGTAAAAGTTCTGTTGCTGCGGAATATCTGATATGGTTTGTAACATGTGAATAGTCGGGGGGTAAAAAAAGTTCTCTGGGTGTATGAAGATGCGGGGTCTGCTGAAAGGGGGACGGTTGTATAGTCACTGGCGGAAATGGGAAGGTCGACGAGCCGTACACATGGTCCGGAAGAGGGGTTGACATTATTGAAACCACTCGAAAAATCTGTTCCAAATGCAAAAGAGTAAATAACCAAAAAAAAAGGTAAATGGTACTATCCCATACGAAATAACAGTACGGAACTGCAACATAAGGAAAATATAAATATAAAAAAAATATAATCGATTGCAGACCTTGTAAAACCAACTAACCCTCCCAATATCACAAAACCGGACGTCCAGGAAAGGGGAAAAGTTCTAGTGGTGGGGGGGGGGGTTAATCTGCTGTGGTGCTAACGAAATTGCAAAATGAGGGGAAAAAAAATTTCCAAAATTAAGCCCGATAATTTCTTCCTTTTGCAAAAAAATAAACAATATAGGTAAGGTACAACCAAACGTCCCGGAAAGGGGAGAAAGAAAAATTTCTAATGGGGGGGGAAATTTTTTTTATTAAAAAGAAGTGAATCCAAGTTTTTCTTACTTTTCTTTCTTTTAAGACGTAACGCGAAAAAAATGGAAATATGGAGAACCATGCTCTGCTACCAAAACTTTGTAACGTATTAGGTGGGTGCTCGATTAATTAGCAATAAACGTGAGAAGACGTGCAAGGAGGCCGTGGATGCGAATTACGCATACCCAACCTAACAGTTACAAATGTTGTTGTTTGTTATGAGGTTAATGGAGCGTATTTTGTACGACCACCTCAGTCTCAAGTGAGAACCAATTAAATTAGTACAATGAGTCACGTTAAACAAAGGACTTCTTCGTACTGACGACAAAACTTGTCCCCCTTCCTCTATTTCTCTTATGATCACCTGAACCTTAAATTAAAACGTAAATTTAGCCATGACTCCATATTCGAACAACCACAAGTTCGTTTTGTACAATTTATAATGTAAGGTACAGTTCTTTAGTATGGCAAACAAAGACGTACTACATAATTAGTTTGCGACGCGAGGTCAGTTTTTATTATATTAACCCCGCAACGAAGTATGGTTAATATTTCTTTTCATTCAAATAACAAATACATCCATAAAACTACAACAATTCTTTCTTTGATGAATTGGACAAATGTTCATAAGTTATTATTTACTCGTAACAATATAATAAATTAGTTGAACGAATAACATATGTATATAAACGTACCACGGGTACAAAAACACCGTTAAAACTTACAATATCAATTCTTGGCTTGTAAGACCACAACTTTTCTTGGGAAAAGTAACCCCCGATTCCTTTGATGCTCTTATTCTTTTCGTCAAAATATATAAGGTGCTTACTCATTTATTCGAATGCCAACAAAAAATACTTAATTGCATTCCCCTTTCTTTTTTTTTTTATTTTAATTGCAGTCAGTGCTTGCCAGGCGAGCAAAAAATGAATGGGACCAGGGTCATGGCACTACCAATCAGAGCAACCGCGACGACGCGATACAAACAAGGGAGGAAAACAACGATGAACTTCTCATTTGAGTTTTTTTTCTTTTTCTGACGTTTGCCGGCGAGACATATCGCAACTCGTGATTAGTTGCTGAGCGACACTTTCATTTGTCGTAGAAAAAACACTTCACTGTTCACTGAGTTAATGGTTGCAAAAGTACATACCTCAAAACAGGACCAATTGGACTGCGTGGCTCACCGGAGACGATTACTAGGGAACTGAACGGGACCTTCCAATAGTACTATCCACAATCATCCGCAGTATCTTGTCCTGTCGTCTCTGTGCTTCCTTCTCGTAATTGCCAAATTACGACTTCTAAATTCGGGGTTCCATTTCCAACACAGGAGAAAACGACGATCAAAACGGCCAATTGTCAAAACTGATCCACATGGTCGTATCCACTGCTTACTGTACTTCCTCCAAAAGAACCAACTGCAACTTCCCTGTATCGTTCGTAACTCAAGTGCGAAAACAAGGGACAAACTCCACGTCGTGTTCGAATGAAGAAAATGTGGTCCCCTCCGCCTCAGATCATCGAAAGCCCTACTGAGGCATGTCTAGCGATACGAGTTACTCATCGCTCTCACAATTCGAGGTCGTAGCTTCCTGTCTTCCGTGCAACTGACGAACCTTGTTTTTTTTGCTCTCGATCGTAGTCGCACTAAAGGGAATTTGCACTGAGCGCCTCTAGCGGTGAATCGACCAACTAGTCGTCAAAAACAAACTGACGCACTGGCGTACCGAAGAATGAGGGGGAATGTGGGGCTTTTCCACGCAATAAATTAACGTAATACTTTTTTATTACAGTTTGCGGGGAAAAACGTCACAAAATGAAGCAACTCCTACGTTGAAAGTCCTTGTTGTCCTTTTCCACAGAATACCACCCTCCACTCCCTTCCAATCATAAAAATAAGAAGTCGCAAATTATCCCATCCCACAAGTCATTTAGAAAAAAACAACCCTTTACGGCCTGCAGTTGCCAAAAAGAAATAATTAATTCCAATTTCTGAAGTCCCATAAATGAAATCCAATGTTTGAAATGTTCAACCCGCCAATGTACCACACAAATAACATATCGCAATCGCAATGTTCCCATTGCACAAGTCAATCATAGAAGAAAAAGAAAAAAATCAGACGTGTGCCTGTGACATGAATCCATGATCCGAAATCTTCAGACTTGCACCTGTGACATGAATCCATCATCCGCCATCATAGAAGTTCTGAAAAACGTTTTTGACATTACGCAAGGAATTTTAATTTTATAAAAAACGTAAGTTTCGTAGCACGTAGATCTAAAAAATTAATTTCCGCGCTAATTGCAAACACTGTTTGTTATGAGGAACTAAATATTTTCACGAAAATATTTCAAATGTGCCTGAAATCGAGGGTGTAGACTGGAGCCGTTTCTTCTTTGTTGCTTCTTCATTTGTTCCACTAATTCACCATTCATCTTGAAGAGGTAAAAATCGACTTGAAATAACCAAGTATTTCCAAGTACTACATTTCACTTAACTAAGGCACGAACATATTCTAGTGTTCGTTTCAAAAATTGTCATTGATTGTTTGATATTAATCCCATTAAAATTAAACGTAACCTGAAATAATTAAAGTATTATACTATAAATAATCGTGAATAATAAGAATATAACATTTTTCAGATGAATTAATTTGTGTCACTAGAGCCTACGCATATATCTTTCTTAGAACATTTTTTCTATCCATTTTTTTTGCAGATACATATTCAGAAAATTCATTCTTGTCAGAGTTGTAATATTTGAATTTGTTTATATACTTGCACTGCCATCTAGTAGTCACTGAGATAATAAGTCAAGAATGGACATTTATTAATATGAATAAGAAATGAATGAATATGCAATAATCTGTTATTATATATGTTCCACATATATGGGTTCTGTTGAAAGATGACTATCGTGTACTTTCCTGGAGAAACGTAACTCGGTGAAAATTACTAACTTGCAAAGGTAACTGTTACTTACAAAGTAACTTTCACACACACACTACTTGTTTTTACATGGGAACCTGATATCTTCTACGAACCCAGCACATTGTGACACGAAAATAAAATTCCTGACTAGAGGAAGTGCATAGCACTTTTCTATCTGGCAACATCATAACATTTATATTGCCTAATATAGAGCGTTGATATGAGACACATGCGAAATGGAAATATTATGTATTCCAGATGATCTCTAATGAGGATACACTCCGGGTATTTTATAAATAATTCAGGGCTTACAAAATTTATTGCAAGTAAACTATTGAACTTATGTTAATGAAACCAGTCCAAAACGATCGAGGAACGCAAACAGTTTGTGCGTTAATGTTTTGTTAATATCATATGTTTTGTTCATATCCCTGCCGCTAGGAGACACTCAAATCACCCATGTCACTCACAGTGTCTTGTGCAATGTTTTGGTCCCCAAGATCACAGGATCTTACACCGTGTGAGTTCTTTTTGTGGGGTTACAGAATTGATGCGGCGTGATATCGCAGCCCTAAGGGAGCGTATCGTCGCAGCGATCGACACTATCGACAAGTCCATGTGGATCCGAGTGTTGCAACAAGTAGACTATCGTATCGATGTGTGTCGTGTCACCTGTGGTGCACACATTGAACCAATTGCAGGTGTTAAAAGAAACTGTTTGATTTCCTCGTTCGTTCTGGACTGGTTACATTAACAAAAGTGCAATACTTTACGTGCAATAAATTTTTATAACCCCACGATTATTTATGCAACACCCGGTATATATATATTTATTGTTACATATAAAGATTCAGGTACTTTTACTCTTATGCTTGCAAGTTTGTTTATTATCCATTTATAACTATGTTAATAGCATTTTACCTCACACACATACACAGTTTCTATGTTAATGCATGATATACTCTATTAATAGTGTACAAATAAAATATATACAGGGTTAGTCAAAAGTATCGGAACAGGCCAGTACTAACGAGACTCATGGACGGGGGAAAATCACATGTTGCAAGTAGGTATTGGTGCGGAAACTGCATTGAATGGGGGTGTGACCATCATGGCAGCCATCTCGAATTCCGCCATATTGGATATCACACAAAAAACAATCCGAACTCATTTTGGACCTATCGCCATTCGTGGAAGAGATAGGGTGTGCAAGGTTTGACTGCAAAAAGTGAGATTGGTCTGTAGAGACGCGTGGACCGAGGACAATCACATGTTGCAAGTGGGTATTGGTGCGAAAACTGCAATGAATGAGGGTGTGGCCATCCTTGTGAGAAGAATAGTAGAAAATATTTTGTAGTGTGTATTTAGTAGGGTTATTCCACGATAGTTAGGTTAGTTTGTCTCGCCTTGTGATCAAGGGGTCCAGGGAAGCAGTTTGAGCACTTGCTTTGAAGCATACTGTAAGTCAATGTCATGTTTTCTTGTTCATGCTCTCTGTAATTTGCAGTGTACAGTTACCCACAGGAATACAGTAAACTATTTTTTCAGACCAATCTAATTTTTTGCAGTCAAACGTAGCACACCCTATCTCTTCCACGAATGGCGATAGGTCCAAAATGAGTTCGGATTGTCGTTTGTGGGACGATTCTAGCCTAAATTGATGTGTCATACATACCCCTTTCCATTTGAAAATATTGTGTGATATCCAATATGGTGGAATCCAAGATGGCTGTCATGATGGCCACACCCCCATTCATTGGAGTTTCCACACCAATACCCACTTGCAACATATGATTTTCCTCCTTCCACGCGTCTCATTATTACTGGCCTGTCCCGATATTTTCTACTAATCCTGTATAATGAAACAGATGTAGTATGTCACAAAAACTATAATACATGAAAAAAGGCAGAACAGAGACATAGTACGAGTTTGTTCCTTACAAAAAAAAATGTGTTTGAATTGTACTAATTTTTCTATAAGAACTAACCGAGACGAGACCTACACTTTGATCATGCATGTCGATTTTATTTAAAATGAATAAGCTGTGCTATAAATTAACTTTGCGTACTTTATTTATTATTATTCTTATTGTTATTATTGAGATGAAAATTGGGGTGCTGGAAGAGGTTTGGATATGAAATTAATTAAAAGATGGGTAAGTACACCCTCTGGCGGCGCTTGTGGCAAGAGCTAGGAAAGGTTTTGTACTGATTATATTATAATCAAGGTTGTCCAGGAATTTTAAATAAATTCAATTCCGGTAAAAAAAAGTAAAGTGCTCCCCTGTGTGGGGGTAACGCCCCACACTTTCTTGATCCAGTCGTGAGTGGGGTGATGTGATCAGCATCACGCCCCTGACCGCCTTTACCCCCCAGGGTTTCCCCCAGGTACCCATGTTATTCGACGCTGGGCGTGCGCCGGGGCCGCTTCCATCGTTAGAAAAGTTCCCGAATTTGAACCGGCCGGGGATCGAACCCGGGACCTTTAGCTTGGTAGTCAGACGCGTTACCGACTTTTTTTTATATATATAAAGGAAATACCCCTGTACGGAGGTATCCCCCACCATTCACACTTTTATACTTTTCAATTGTTACAGTTTCTCAGTTTCTTATCATTTGGACAAACACAAATACCCATGTCTTACCCGGGACTCGAACCCGGAACCCCTGGTTTTGTAGCGCGCTCTGCTAACCACTCCGCCACAGAGGTCGACACCGACTGAGCCACCGCGGCCACATTCAATTCCGGCCCAGGAGAGGAGATCAGCAAGCGTAAGTGGGTTCCGGACCGTAAAGAACCTTTTGATCTGTGAAGTATTTCAATTCGGTCCAGGAACCCCTTTTCCGACTGAATTTAAATAAGGTCCAGGAAATGTTTTTCAGGATGAACTTAAATGCGGTTGAGGAACTTATATTTTCCCGCCTGAATTTAATAACGTTCCAGGAACCCTTTTTTCAGGATGAATTTAAATACGGTCCAGGAACCTTGTGTCCAGATCAGTTTAAATACGATCCACGAATCGTTTTTCAATGTAAAAGTACGCAACTTGGACGCAATTTAAATTGTGCAAGAAAAATAATTCCGGTGCTGCAGCGAAACCTAATAGAACCATTCTGGACCTTTAACAACTCTGATTATAATACAGATGAAGAGACAGCGAAATATCATGGACTAGGAGTATAGCTTTAAGAAGTAAATTTTTGGTTCTTAAGCGCATGAAAATCTATCACAGCTAACAACTTTCAAATAAGATACAGCAGCAACATGCAGCGCTGTCTGTGGTGGGATTCGGAACTTCACGCTACATCTCCATATTCCTTCCCGTCAAAAGTTGAACCAGGATTATTGGAGGGAAGAATATTGAAAAGCAAGACTCAACCCACCGACCGCCGTGTCTGGAGCCTCGAGTATTTAATGAAGGTAAACGAGGAAAGAACGATTCTCATGAATTATTAATGCGGAAACAACTGTTCCGCTGAAAGGAACAAGTGCAGAGCGAGTCCCCGCCTACGACAAGGCTGTGGAACAAAGGCTCGCTCGCCATTCTGAATTATGAATTTCCTTTGTGGTTGGAAAGCTTGCATTTTAGTGTACATTGGAGAATAACTGGAAGCAACTGCTCTGTAAAATCCAAATTACAGGTTAATTGTGGTTCACGTTCTTATTTTACAGTACCATAAGTGTTTTTAATGGTTTTCATTTAGACGAAGAAGGGTTGCCAGAACTGCATATTTTATTTAATTATTTGATTCTTTGCTAACACACTATCTCTATTTTTCATGGATTTCTTATTTAGTTCTTATTTTAATTCTCCCATTTATTATCATTCTTATTTTGTGCTTCTTTTTTAATTTACCCCGCTGGTCGGGCAAGTTGGGTGGTCGAGTCCTGAACTTGGCATGGGTGTTTCGTTCTGAAGAGATCATCGACAATTTCAACCCATCATGCATTCTCATCGTCACGATTAGCTTAAAGAGGTAGATAAACAACTTTAATGCAAATATTCAAGCAGAAATCTTAAATTTGGTTGCGAATGATTGATTTACATTTGTTATTTAGTGTCGCTTTTCTGCCTCTTTTAGCTCACTGCGACGATGAGAATGAGTGATGATATGACGAAATTGATGAAGGAACACTAACAAAGGACATCCAATCCTAGGCCGGAATTCGAACCCGGGAGCCCTAGCGTAATAAAAAGCTGTGCTAACAACCTTGCCTTAGAGGTCGGTTTAGTTGCACTTGGCCTAAGATAACATTACAGTATAAATATTCAATATTCCTCCATGATATACAGAGACAAGACAAAAGGCAGTGTGCTACAACCGAAAAATCTGTTTGCCCATATTGTATCCACCAATGCCAGTTGGCAACTCTGTCGGAACGCATGATACGCATGCGCAAAAGTAGTATGCTTAAGCAGCTGCAAATACAGTCATGGAACGTTGGCTACTTCAAAATATTTTCAATAGATGTCACTAAAGACATTTGTACTTATATAAAAGTATAACTATTAGTTATTTCAAATAAATCAAACTACTGATAAGCGTTAAATTTACGAAAATGTTTTGTCCTTTCAATGTCTCTAACTAAATGTAGATGTTGGAAACATTGTATAGCACGTTGTAAGTATTTTACACCTCTCGCAATTAATATTTCAAATATTTTATTATTAGTCTACAGATTAATAATAATAATCCGTTGCGCAACAGCCCATGAAGGGCCTAGGCTTACCTACCGACTGCCGGTCTCCCTCCCACGCTTTCCTTCGTCACCTCTAAGCGTGGAGATCTTCAACCAGTATTGGAATAGTCGGGGGGTCGGCCCGACGTATCCCCAGCCGTTATAGTAGGTCTCCGTGACCGGATTACGCTCACTCACTCGGAGCTCCCCAATTTCCTCACGATGGTGGGTTGCCACCGGCCCTATACGTAGGCCGAATAAATTCCGACCAGAGCCGGATTCGAACCTACGCCGTCCCGCAGCGAACGATCTCAAGACGAGTGAACGCCTTAACCCGCTCGGCTACGGAGGAGGACAGTCTACAGATTAGTGATCCAATATATTTTTAAGCAACAAGTTAATATTTGAAAGGTACATAATTGTGCCTGTTCAAGATGAAAATAGAAGTACATTGACTCCTGGTGGTGTTCCAGCCGTATGTGCTGCTATCTGTTGGCGCATTGCGTCATCACGGGGAGGCTCGCTACAGAACAAGAAGGTTGTTGATTTTAGCATGATGTCATTTTTTGTACTCTTTGTTTTGAAAGGAGATGTTGTGTTCTTAAGCCATGTAATCATGGCTAATTGTGGAGTAGCAAACTTTGAAAACTGTATTCAGAAAACTAAAGTAAGTGATAGTATAAAATAGCATAGATATCAAGCCGAGAATTGCGTAAGTGAACATTGGATTGATACTTGTAGACAAGACAAAAATAATATTGAAAATGTGAGCTTGTGAAGGGTCATTGTTTTGTGAATATGACTATGTGTGAGATCTATAAAGTAAAACGCTTGCGTTTATCATCAAAGAAAGTGCTGAAACCAACTGCCGTATCATCGTTAAAATTATATCCAATTACTTTAGTGGCAAATAATAGAGGACGCGCTTTTCTCCTATTTTCATTTTGGTGCTGTAACTGGCTATAATAAATTTTGATTTCAATGTTCCTCACATATTGGTTTCAATTTTAGTACTTAGTATTCATTGTCATCTACTGAAAGGCAGAAATTATGTATTTGTGTGAACTATACATCGCGAAACCCCTTCTCCTACAAATATATTTTCAGTCATACATTTTACACCAATCTACTTATATTCCTAAACTATTGTCATTGCAAAAATTCCATTTTGTCCCATTTACTGAGTAACATACCCTACGGTATGTGGCACCAAAATAGTGGGTGTAGCTCACTTATAATTCATCCTTGATTATGGAGCAACTCGCTATTCAGCTATTCATGGTAAGCTTGATGGTAAGGTGCGAGAGGTAATAATTACTAACTAACTAACTAACTCTCTAGCCTTCTTAAACCCGAAGCTGCATGGCTGCAGCAACAGAGGCCTTCCATCTTTCCCTATCTTGAGCAAGTTCTATATACTCTTTTCAATCCCTACCGATTTCCCTTAGGTCCATCTCAACGTTGTCCCTCCATCTTCGTCTTGGCCTTCCTACAGGTCTCTTACCATCAGGTTTCCCAACAAGAATCCTGTAAACTCCTCTTTCCTCTCCCGTTCGTGCCACATGGCCTGCCCACCTAAGTCTTCTTGATTTAATTATTCTAATAATATCTGGACATGAGTACAAATTATGTAGTTCTAAATTATGTAACCTTCTCCACTCACCTGTCTCCTCATCCCTTTTAGGTCCAAAGATTTTCCTAAGGATCTTATTTTCAAATACTCTCAATTTATGTTCCTCTTTCAATGTAAGGGACCACGTTTCACACCCATATAATACTACAGGCAAAATTACTGTTTTGTATATTTTAACTTTTAGTTTCTTAGATATTAAACGAGAAGACAAAAGTTTATGAAGAGAGAAGTAACATGCATATCCTGAATTAAGCCTACTTTTTATTTCCTCTTTAATATAATTTTCATTTGTTAATATTACTCCTAAGTATTTAAATTTGGAAACTGGTTCAAACGAGTTGTTATCAATAATTAGATTTTGATTATTACCTAACACTAGGTTTCGGCCTGTAAGCATATATTTAGTTTTCTCTTTGTTAACTTCCAAACCTATCTCTTCAGCAGTTTTGAAAAATATTTTAGCATTATTCTTTATTGTATTCACATCATCCCCCAGTAAGTCTACATCATCTGCATATGCTAACAACTGAGTCACACCATTTAATTTTAGTCCTTCTTTAGTTTCTTTTACATTCCTAACAGCATATTCTAAGGCAAAATTAAAGAGCAATGGATATAATGCATCTCCTTGTTTTAACCCAATTACACACATTTGAATGGCAAAGCACAACACCTGAGCTTTGTACACCCTAAGACTGGATCAACATGGTAAATGGAAAAGTGTACCTGTCACTGCCTGTGTGGAAGTGCTCCCTCGGAGTGTCGAACTACGGATTCGTTAATACTAACAAGGTGTCCGTTTGTAGCGCAAATCTGAATGTCCAGACTTCACTCTCCTTCTCCTAGAATTTTAGCTCGTACTTCTGCAACCTCTGACAAATAGCTTAAAACTGACCAATGAACTCCCTCTTCTCAGATATTTATTATGGTCGATTTTCCTAAGTAAATGCAAAGTCAGTTACTTCTATCCCCTTCCTGGTTTTACCTGTCTCCATGCTTACGCCATCGGCGACCAGGAAGAGCTTAGTAATTGACATTGCATTCATGATTGTCCAGTTCCTGTCTGGAAAATGATTGCTGAATAACCAGGATTTGGAAGTTCATTATATTGATATTTCTAATTATTCCATAGATCATTACGGTATACATGGTTTCACTAACGAAACTTCCCGAAGACACTCGGAAAGCAACGAGAGTGTAGAGAGTAAGAAATTCCGGAGCTTCTTTCCGCAACTCAGCGTCAATTGGAGTTTCTACAGTGGGAAAATATCGCCGTGTTTCGCGCCTCTTCCGTTTTAGTAGGCGAGCTTGTATCTACGGTATTATGTACTCTTTCTCAATACAGCTTTCGTCTCGCGTGATGTTCGCGTCGATTCTGCCCCAGTAGGCGTCCAGCCCGTCGACGTTTACAAACATCGAACAGTTCGGGTGAAAATATTCAACTTGATTGCAGTCAGAATCTCAACTTTCAATTTGCTGCGCTTTCGGATTTATGCATATTCATCGACACGCAACGATTGTTGCAAAATCTCTCTCCCGATTGAAACGTTTTAATCAGCCGAAGCAGAAATGAACAGCGTAACAAAGCACAGCTATGGTAGCTTAGTCGGCCAATAACAAATGGATTAAGCTACATTTGTTTGAAACAAAAAACGGTCATTCGAGATTTGTTCACGGTTCGAGACTTTAAAACTGATTATTCCCGCTCAAATTGAGGCTTAGCGAGCGCTTATGTACATGTTACGAAATTTAATGTGTTTTTCTGTGTATCTACAATATGCGGTGTACGTTCAGTGGGCCTATCATTGACGTTCATTGGATATTTACTGTAGAACATCCGTGAAGAGCCAATGAACCGAGACAATTTATATATGACATTCATGCGCATACAATTGAATAACTTAGAACTACATAATTTGTATTCATGTCCAGATATTATTAGAATTATTAAATCAAGAAGACTTAGGTGGGCTGGCTATGTGACACGGATGGGAAAGGAAAGAGGTGTTTAGAGTATCCTTGTTGGGAAGCCTGATGGTAACAGACCTGTAGGAGGGCCAAGACGAAGATAACGTTGAGATGGACCTAAAGGATATCGGTAAGGATGGGAAAGATTGGATTGATCTCGCCCAGGATAAGGACAGATAGATGTGCTGCAGCCATAAACCTTCGGCTTTAAGAAGGCTAGAGAGTAGTAGAAATGTGCATACAATGCAATAATTATTTTATTGCTAATGAATCATAAATACTTATAAAAGAGAGCACTGCAACTGGCAATCGAATTAGCGTTACACTTTTTATAATAAGTTAATGCTCTATCATTCCTAAACCCGAAAGTCCATTGCCACAGCAGCATAAGTTTTCCTTCTATCCCTATTGGAGACTCTTGACCTGTTTCCTTTAGGTTCATCTATATATTGTCGTTCACCAATCTTCATGGTGAAGTGGTTATAACTGCACACCACGACGCCACGTGTACCGGGTTCAAGTCTCTGACTGGTCAGGAGTGTTTCTTGTGAGTGTTTCTTCACCATATCATCACTCATCCCCATCTTTACGATTAGTCAAAACCAGCAGAAGAGCAAAGTAAAATAAACCAAATTAATCAAACAATATTTTCGTTGCATCTTTGATTTAGCTTCCCTACAGGTCTTTACCACTAGGCTTTCCAAGAATGTTTGAATTCTCTCACATGCGGCGCTAATTCAGTTTGTCACTGAAGCATTTTTAATTTCATATTTATTTTACGCTGTTGCTAAAAAATGATATAAATATACGAGGGTCGTCGAGATAGTAAATTCCGATTAGCCATAAAAATCAAGAATATTGGTCGTAAGTGATATTTATTGCATTACTGACTCATACCGTACTTTTCAACATATCCGCCACGATTGTTCAGGCACTTGTACTGTGGCACTAAGATTTGTATGCCCGTGTCATACACATTATGTGCCTTCCTCCAAAAACTGGAAACAGGATGTCACCGCCGTCTATACTGCGGCGTTGCCGTCAAAACATTGTCATTAGTAGTGTAATTGATGATACAACCAGCACCGGAAAGTATGAACCCCCCTCTGGAAGATTTGTCTACACTTAAAACTTGCTCAACATGCCCATATGAGCTTTTTGCTCAAGTGTGGAACCCCGTCTAATCCAAGATTTTTGTAAAAATGCCCTCGGGAATTTCCTGAGAAAGTATGACCCCCCTCAGATTGATTTGCCTACACTTATAAAAGGCACTTCTGTGAGATTGTTGTCCATAAACCTGTCAAAAATATGCCCCTCTTGATATTTTTTTTGGCCACACCTACAACTACGCCAAACGTATTAACACACACACACCCACACACACCCACCCATACCCACACCCACACACATACACACACATATTTACTTCCGGTTTAAGTTCAATTGGATACCAGCCTCAATTTGTTTATCTAATATTAAAACAATGTAATTCTTCTAGAATTGCTCTGTGACTCTCTCATTTCTTACATCATAAACATATGATTTTTCACCTATGAGAATAACACTACATATGGTGTCATCGGGGAGTGAATCGTGGAATTCACAGATAATTTTAATGTTTGTCCTGTCATTAACCACAACTTGTTTCCTTTTTGAAGTGTTGATGACAAACATGGGTCTCTGTGCTTTGAATTCATCTGGTGTGTAATACATGTCAGTATTGCCAGTAGTGACCCTTTTGTATGCTGTAAATGCTTCATATAATTTAAGGAAATCATCCTTAGACATGTCTAAATTATAATTTTCTCTAGGGAATACCTCATTTCTGCCATTTTTAAGATATATGTTCTTGATGTTGCAGTTATCAAATCTACCTGAATTTTTTTCCTGATTATTGTGTCTTCCAGTCTGAAACAGCACCACCACAAAATCCGGCATGTCATATTGTATACTGGAGAATGAATTTGTAGCATCAAACTCATAATAAGTACCAGTTGCGGGCTTCTGTACACATTGATATGTATAAAATTGTAAAGGAATCTGTGGATTTTTTATTATATCTGCTTTGTATTTAGAGCATAAGTGGCTTCATATTCAACAACTGGGATTCTTAGCTCCATAGTCTGAATAATGCACTTGCCTTCATCAGGTAGGGTATTGGGCAGAGCTTCCCCTGTAGAGTTTAATGTGCTGTACCTCATCAAAGCATTATTATCATTGGCAGCTCTTCTAAATGTGATTCCTAAACCACCCTTCCACATAATATCTTTGTAATCTGAGAAGAATCCTGGCAACAGGCGCATAGGGAACAGCACTGTGTGGCTCTTAGATATAATTTTATCACCAGCCTCAAATCCACCTATTTTGTAGTAAGAAGCCTCGGTTTTGGATAATTTTAGTGTGGCCAAAGCTGTGGAGGTAATGCCGGGATAATCCACTCTGTTTATAACAACACCATGTTTTCTGATCTCAATTTCAGAGAACAGATGCGGCACAAAATTATCCACCAATCTTATATTTGAATTTGCCGGATAATCTGTTCCATCGAGCTTTACAACATCAAATTTGATGTATAAATCTGCTCTGTGGGGGTGTATAAAGCCATCCCCTACATCAAGCTCAACCTCAATTTCTTTGTTGGGTTGATTTAAATTTGCAAATGTCCTCCTGTTTGGAGGGAATGATTGTAGCTCATAACTCTCAATATTTTCCATTTTTTTCTTGTATGTATTTTTATTTAAATATTAATCTCTATGATAGCAGTTGTTGTGGCTCCAGCAAAATCAACTAATTCTTCTTTTTCATTAGTGACCATCAACTCAATGTAATCTATTCTATTATGGCACACAGGAAAATATAATGTTGGGGATGGAGTGTAGATGATGGGCTCCATAAATTCAGAATTAGGTTTAAATGTTGCAATAATGCCAGTTTGTTTGTGAGTGCCTATGCCATTTGATTTGGTGATCATATCCTCGGCCACATTACAGTGAATATTCAGAGTCTCTATGGCTAAGAATTTAGGTATATTAATAGCAGTGTGTTTGATGGCTGGTTCAAGTTTTGTGTTGTTCTCAAAGCCTAACAGCTCTCCTATAGTACCCAGATCCACTGTTTCTGTAGCAGATACAATCTCTACTCTGTGAGTGACAGAATTTTGAGTTAATACTATACCTCTGGGTAATTGAGCATTTAGAGTGGACAGATTATATTGCCCTGGAGTGATGACAATTTTTTGATCCCCTACTGCAATTTTGTTGTTGTGGTGTGTAATATTAGGGATCAAGTACATGCCATAAAATGCTCTGAGAGCTATTGTTTTGGGATACACTATATCATCATGTAATTTGAGTTTCAATATTGAATTTTGGCTGGTGAGATGGAATACCCCCATGATGTTTCAGATACCACAGGGCCTTTTGAAAATTTTCAATTGATGGTTTATTTATTTGAGACATATATCTAAGAACAGATAAACACAAATGTCCACAATTAACATCTTTGAAATTTTGAACACGGGCATTATTGTAATAAAGATTAGCTGATTTTAGATATTTTACTAAATTTTCAGGTGGAACACCTCCAAATGAATCAAACACAAATGCCCCATTGTTTAAATATTTAAGATAACAAATCCAGTGAGTGCCCTGATTTTTGTACTTATCCAAATTAACAATGCCACACTCTTTGTTGAGTGGTTGTTCTGGTAAAGAATCAGACATGTACACTCCTCTAAAATTTTTGATGCCCAGTGGCTTGATTAAAGCTTCAATATCTTGGTTTGTAAGCGGCTCTTGTTTTTTTTAAACTTATTCATGGCTCTCTTAACACCTTTGCCTTGTTTCTCCATGGCCAGATTATGGCGCTTCAATTCATCTAATTCTGCCCTATTCTTCTTGGCATCTATTACTGTTTTTGCTATGGCAGCTGATCCCCCAGCCAAGCTCCCAACAGCCCCAAGTGCTGCTAAGATGGCCGGGATAGTAAATATGAAACCCACCACATGTGATTTTTTTCTAGATTGCTGTAATTTTTTTTTAATTGGGGGGTACTAAGCAACAATTTCATACCATGGCCCTTGGCAATACAAGATTTTTTTTTCTTGCGCTGCTTTTTGGTCAAAAGGCTATCAATAGGCCCAAGAGATTTGAGACCTGCATAAGGTATTTGATACATAACACCCTTGGCCTTCATTGTAGGTTTATTATATACATATTCACAAACCCCACCCCAGTTTTTGTTTGGTGTTCATAGCTATGGTGGTCCCCAATGCTGCTATTTTTTCACTCAAAGAAGCATCTTTGCTTACAAATCTACCAAATGCAGCCTCTTCTAATTTCTTGTCTGCAACATGTCTCTTGACAAGATCAGAATGTGTGTTGTATGCTATGTCATGGTCTCTACAAGCAGCATCTAGGGGATTAACACCAGGATCACCCCTGTTTAATCTATGGTCCAATTTTGTACCGGGACCACAATACTGATAGCCTGGAATGTGTAGTTCAAATGGCAGCTTGTTTATAATGTCATTAACCAATCCCCGACCCTCAGAAATATTCCAAAATTTAGGTGGTAGAGTATTAATAATTTTTATAAGATATCCAATCCCCTTAGTGTCATTCACTATAAAATTAGACAATTTTGTGCTTATCATGTCCATAATTCCAACCTTTTCATTGTAAAAATTGTGGTTGCCAGCATTTTCCTCCCCAGCTATCACCAATAACCTATCTACAAGTTTCCTGACATCATCAACCCAGACAAATTCTCTAGGCAGGGTGTTGTATTGTTTGATTCCACTGCCTGTCTTAATTTGTGACCATATGGGCTTGATTAAATTGTTGTATTTTGCTCCACTGCTAGACTTGACTCTTTTTTGTGTGGGATCATTGTTCTGGTATAGAGCATCTGATTTTATTAATATTTCTTTGTAATGCTCATAATCTTGATCTGTATAGCTGCCAGGCCTTTTCCGAATCCTGAGTTCCCACAATCCAGGTGTGCCAGGATATTTAACAAAACCACCTCTTTCTCCAAGATGAGATTCTGAATATACAATGAGATCATCTCCCATAAATATTACTCTGAAATTGCCAATTCTATGTGATGCTACCATCACGCTCTGTGTCAGCATATAAGCCAAAGACCTCATCTTTGTTGTCTTTAGGTGTGCTTAAATATTTTTGAGCAAGAAGACCCAATTCAATAGGATCCTGGGTAGCTTCAATTCTTCGAGGAGCAACAGGACTAGGTGTATGAATACTGGAAAGTGGGGTGATTGGATAATCTAATATGTTCCTAGCAGCTACAGGTACAAGCTCTGTGATCAAATTTTGATTTTGCTCTGTAACAGTTTTGATATTTTTACCAAATTCACTAATAGCATCAATAATAGGCTGTTCTGTTTGTTTGTGTTGTTCATAAATTCCTCGGTTCTGTGATTTCCATCCCTTAAATCTTTTTACAAGATAATCTCTTAATTTAAGATCATCAATGATTGGCCTTTTCATGGTTATTTATATATGTTTCAGTGTCTAGAAATTTGTTAATTTTATTTCTGTATTTGCCACTATTGGGTTTTCTTGTCATATCAATTGTGACAAACCCATAACTGTCCTGGTTCCAGCACCTACTGCAAAACTTGGAAAAATCATTGTAGCTCAAGTCCCCACCTACATATTCATCATGTATGTGTTTCAGGTTGGTATGATCTTGATGAAACACACATATAAAATTGCTGTTGTCTCGGATCAGCTGCTTCGGTATTTTAGAAAAAGTCTGTGCCAGGTAGAAGCAATCAATGTTTTGTGTCGGCCCTGTGTAAAGAAATTTCTAACCTTGTTTTGATTATCCAGTATAATGTCATCAAACACAACAACAGAATTATCGAGACATTCATGAAGTGGCTTAACATCTGATTCAAAAGTGGCAATATCCAGTCCATCATATAGCTTCATCAGCTGCTGATATTTTAATTGTTCCAAGCTCTTAGAGAAGACATACAAGTGCCTGTTTTTCCAGTCTAACCAGTTGGGTGCCAATAAAAAATTATCAATCATTAGTGTAGTTTTACCACAAGCTGATGGCCCAACAATAAGACATCTAATATTTTCAGGCAGCAACTTGCCATTTCTCTTAATCTGCTGTTCAGGTTCTGGCAGCCTTTTTATAACATCCCAGGTGCTCATATTATCACTTTGTCTGCATCGATCCAGCTGTGTTCTGGGAGTCCTAGCCATTTGACAAGTAACTTGTTGCCTTTTCTGCGGATGATTTTTTCTATGAGATATGTGTCAGGCTGTTTAGTTTTGCTGAGTTCTTCTTCATAGAATCTGCCTTTGAGAATTTCTCCTCGGTGATCTTTTATTATATGTGTGTTAAGGGTCCCAGGTTTAACTTGAACCACTGTAAATAATTCAGTGCTCCAGTTTCTTGTAAAGCCTCTTTTGAATAAGTGCTTATATTTGCTGATTCTTACTTGATCACCCACCCTGTATTTGGCCTTTCTTGTTGTTGGCTGGTATCTAGGATAATAAACAGTCCTGATCAATTTTTGCTCATCAGATGAAGTTACTTCAGAGGGTTTCATGTTGATTGTGGAATGGACCGAGTTGTTATATTTATGTAGAAGTTCTGGAAGAATATTAAGCCATTTATAATTACCTTGAAGTGTAAATTGTTTATACATAAGATTTTTTAGGGTTTTGTTAAATCTCTCTACAATTGAGGCTTTGAGATCACTGTAACTCGAATAATGTTGTATTGACCGGCTTTTAATAAATTGTTGGAACACAGAATTATAAAATTCTTTGCCATTATCTGTTTGCAAATAGCGCGGTGATCTTCCACTCTGATTGATGATTGTCCTGATGGCTTCTGTAACACATTTTCCAGTCTTGGATTTGAGTGGCACAGCCCAGGCAAATTTTGAAAATGTGTCTATTACAGTGAGTAGATACTTGTAGCCCTTGTTGATTTTGTCTAAGTTTTTCAACTGTCCACTTGCCATCTCAATCAAGTCCCCTTGCCATAAATCATCTATGCCTTTTGTGACTACTGGCAGTCTCTTATAATTATGTCTGGCTTGTCTGTGTAATTCATCAACAATAATTTGTCTAGACATAATATGAAAACAAGAATATTGCAACTATGGGGTGTTCCGCAGCTGATACTGCAGGATTTTCTAAATACAGTTTGTCTCCTATTTGTATATTAAATTCCAGAGAGCCATCATCTTCAGCATAAGATGTTTCTAATGTATTGGGATCTGTAAAATCCTCTAACTCTACACTGGTGATTTTTGGTTTGTTGTCAGCATTTGTTATTGATAAGGTGGGGTAGTGGTGTGCCTGTGGTTGAAGCCAATATTTGATCTTGATTGGTCTCAGTGTGCCCCCAACAAAAAACTGGTAATAAAATTGTGCAGGGGACAGCATATATATTTTGCCACCTGGTGTAAATGGTGAATCATATTCTTTGTTGGGGATGCTGTACAATTCAAGAATTACTGTATGTTTTGGATTCTCGATTATGCTTGTTATTTCTTTTTCTGCTGTAAGCAATCTGCTTGTTACAGATTCAAGGTGCTCAATGATGGTCCTAACAACATCATCATGGCCTGGCTTGATTTTTATGTCCACAATAAGTTTCTTGTATTATTGCACAATCTCTTGAAGCTGGGTGGCAAAAACAGACAGGGCATTTCCTTGATTTGATTCCATGGTCCCTAGCTGTTGCTTGATATTAGCTACAATTTGTTGCAAATTTTCAATAACTGCCAATTTTGAATTTTGAGCAGTAAGATCATGGACCTGTCTTCTGATATCCTCAAACAGGGCATGCAGTTCATTAATATGTTGATTAGTTGGTAGAGTGGCCACTGTCTGAGTAAGTTGTTTGATCTCTGTCTGGATATTCTTGATATCTTCTGATTTCAATATGCGATTCACTGCCCTCTTTATATTTTTAAGTTCCTGTGATGTAGGCAGATTTGTTACAGTATTTTGCAAAGATTCAAGTGCCAATTTCACATTATTTAATTCAGAAGCATCAGCCACATTTTGCATAGCATTTTGGAGCAGGGCTATATCTGCCTGAGAGGGTGTTGATTGTTGTAAAATTTCAAGCTTTGTTTGGATATCATCGATCAAGTGATGAAAATGAGATAGCTCAGATTCAGTGTTGAGGTTTTCAAGCTTTGTGATCTGTTCCTGGACACTGACAAGTGTGTCTACAATACCAGGCAGGCGAGATTCTAGAGATTCTTGTACATTTGTCAAATCACTTTGCACTGCTGCTATTGTACCCTCAAGATGGGTTATGGTACTTTGAATTTTTCCAAAATCTTCATATGTTTCAAGTTGCAGCTTGATGTTGGCAACACTCCGAGTTATTGCACTCAAAGCATCAGAAGATGGCAAGTTGTTCATAAAATTTTCAAGTGTCTCAATTTTTTCTTTAACCTCGGTTATGGCATTGTTCAAGGGGTCCAGATTAGGTATCTGGAGTGATTGAATCTGTTCCTTTAGAGTGGAAATCACTAGATCAAAATCTTCTTGTGATTTTATGCTTTTGACAATTGTTTGGAGCTGTGTCTGGACATTATTTATCTGCTCTTCCAATTGTTGTTTCAATTGCTCAGAGTTGGTGGCCTGGGTTTTAAATTTGGCTTGAAGACCTGCTACAGCCTCTTCTAAACTTTGAAAATTATCCAATGTTGCCAGGTCAGTATATTTCTGAAGCAATAATTTGAGTTCTGAATCAATTTTAAGAAGAGGGTCCATGCATTGTGATTGTAAATTTGTAATTTCTAATTGAAGACTGGCATTGAGTGTGGTTTGTAAAGCTTGTAAATCACTTCTTAATTTCTTGACTCTGACATCAAGCATCAAAATCTCATCACTGTGATTTTCATGCCTTGTATGGCCAAATATATCATTAGGCATTTTGTTTTAGTGGTTATTTATTATTGAATATCTGATTCTTAATTCTATAAAAAAAGGTATAAGCTTGTCATAGGATCCAGGGACCTCAATATATAAGCAGTCACCAGCAGAAACAGTATATACAGTGCCAGAAATCATGTTTGAGTGCTTAATTCTATAAATATTTCTCCCCACTGAAATCTTGACATTACCCTCAGGGGTTGTAATAAATTGCAATTGACCACCTACAGGTAATTGGAAATGATTTAAATTATTGTTAAATATGTACAATGTTTTACCTGTTTCATCATCAACATCTGTAAGTATGCTGTTCAGATGAATAATTAACAAAGCACTTAGTTTAGATATCATATCAGAAGAGGGTTGTGGTGTTGGCAGGTCCATAATAGCCTGTTTTTTGAATCCAAATAAGTTCATAGGCATGTTTATTTATTTCAAATCATGCTCTGTAATTGGGCATTGATTACCACTTTTCAAATCACAATGACCCCATGGTAGAGTATGTATGCCACATGATAAAATGCATCTCTTATCATCATGTGGGTCCAGAGCCACTTTTCTTACAATATTGCTAGTCAATAAGTGATCCACACTCTGAATTCTATTTTCTGATGTTCTGATTGTGCTACATGATTTGAGACAATTTTTGTAATCCTCAAATTCAAGCTCTTTGTCAACAATTACTCTGCCAATGCCCTTGGCCTTTTTGGCAACAGCGCCACTACATGTTTCAAAACTGTACATCTTGGCTCTTAACCCAGCAAATGCCACAATAACATCACCAAGTGTCTCATCTTTTAACTTGCCAGGCACCTTTTTGTTGTGGGGGTGAATCTTTGTATGTTCACTGGTATCAAAATATTCAAACAATTCAGGCTGTGTTATATCTTGATAAACATCTTCTGTTTGAATATCAAGAACAAAACTATCTGTGTCCATGTACATCAGTTTTACACAATCACCATAAAAAGGTTTCAACACATCATAATACAATTTTAACATGTGTAATTTTTCCAATTCCAATATCACAGCCCCTACATAAATAGGCTTATCAAACTTAATATTTGTTTTTTTCATGTTGAAAAGTGCCATATTCTCATCATAAATTCGTCTGTAATTGAAGTTGGGCTTTGCAATCAATTTTTTGCTCCGGCTGGGGTCAGTAATTATTTTAACACTGAATTGACCATCAATTTAAACAAGGTCTTATCAAATTGGCTCAATGCAGATGTTCGAAGCTCTGTGTTTGTATCAATATATGGTTTCAACCATCTCTAGTGCCTGAACCTCAAAACTTTTCCAACTTTGGTCACTTGAACACCATGATTCATCAGGAACTGGAGGTTTTTGTAATATATGACATAATCCTGTTTCGGCTCTAGAGTCATCATCAATTTCTTCTGTTTAGAGCCAGGTGAACACTTAACCTCAGGAATTGGGGGCAGATCAGAAAATGTGTTGTGTAAATTATCAGGATTTGTCAGATCAACCTCTAAGAACAGGCCATAGTTACTGTCATCAAAATCCTTAAGATCTTCAATATTGAAATCTTCGACCCACTCAAGCCCTGCATATGGCAATTTATCCATCATAGCATAACCATAGAGGCTGTTTGCATCTACATACAGTATATAATTTGATGGCAGTGCTGGATCATAATCAGGAATATATTTGTTATTTGCTCTGGCATATATCTGAGAACATTGCACCATGCCTCCTCTTATACATTGCTCCATAAACAGATACATGTCCTGATCCTGGATCAGATCCAATTGCATTTTAGTGTTTAAAAACATTGCAGACCATGCTAGGCCCGGAGCACTGTAAAAATACATTGGATCCAGTTTATAATTTTCCATGGAAGATTTTCTGAATGCCTGCAATATATCAGCTAAGAGGGTCACATCAAGTTTTAAATAAGCCTTGTGATAATCACCAAATGTCTGGCATTTTAAATTGTTCCACATCAACTGGGCATGGTGATAATCTTCATCAGTGATTCCAGATCCTCTGATTTTGCTGTAAAACTCTTGTTGTGGTGTCAGAGAACACTCATCAAATTTAGAAAAATCTGTAACATAATCATATGGATATACACCCTTCCGCCTAATTAATTTCAGGTCCTGATTTGGAAACAAAGCACATGTGATTTTGAATTGATCATCAGATAATTGAGTGGCCAGTGTAGCCAGGCTAGCCGATAAAATTCTGTATGAATCAAGAAATCTTAAGTGAATAGAAACACCATTAACTTTAATTATTTTTCTAATAGCAATATATTTCTCATCATTTTCTGCTTAAATATTTAAATTCTGCTTGTCAAACCCCTCGTATCTGATCAAATGATGAAAATCATAATTGGATGCGCCATGGCAAAATATAGGGACAAATTTTGGTCTCTGGATCTTAATATTGCAGCTATTACACAGGGCCATTAAGAATTTACCATCTGTATGAGAACGGTGTTTCACCTTGATATTTGCATCTGAAAATTCAGAATCACATACCGGGCATTTTTCTGCATTGTTGAAATCTTCAATCTGTTTCTCTGTTAAAGGCAACATGGGTTTTGATTTTAATAGGACATTAGATGCTATGTCATGGCACTCATTTTCTATTCTATGTGCAAATTCTTTGATGGCATCTGCTCCCATGTATAAATATTCTTTACTAACCACACCACCCTGTACAACCACATAATAAAAGCTGGAAGGTTCATGTAATTGATATGATGTAATTGAAGGTTCATGAGGATCTGGGCTGCAAAATGCAAGGGGTTTGAGATTTGATTCAAAATGACAGACTATATATGCTGGGTGTTCCAACAGGGTTTCAAACTTTTTGAATTTTGCATTTTCACTTGTCATTGGCATCACCATATGAACAGGTTTATGGTTGCCACAGTATTTCAGATGCTCAATTAACTTGTTTTTAGCAATTTCTGCATTCTCTTCCCGAACCCCTTTCACCATTTTTTGACCATCAAATACAGACAAACATCTTCTGCACAACTTGAATATTCTATGAGTTTTGTCTAGTTGTGTTCTGACTAAAGCTTCAAGATTATCTATCAGAGTGTAATGATTTGTGCCATCCCCTTTAATTAAGAGCAGATCAATCGGAATAGCAGATTCATCATCAAGTGTACTGATTCTGAGAGGATCTATCAAGCAATTGTCACGGCCAGTAGAACAAGTAAATACATTAATAGATAATTGTTTGCCATTGATGTGCCTGGCCTTTTTTTCAAATTTATCAATATTCTGAACAGGCATTGGATATTCTAAACCCTCCATTGCTTCATCAAAATTTTGTTCATGCTGTTTATAATAAGTTATTCTATCAGGATTCCTTGAAACTGGATACAAAGCAGCTAAAATACACCACAAAAAGCATTTCTCGTCATTATTTTTTATATTAACCACGGCTGTTTTGTTTTTGATATTGGCAGGTAATGGCACATAAGTGGAACCTTGTAATGGGTTGAATTCAGAAATATTAACATATAACTTGTGTGAAGATCCGCATAGGCTCCATCCAGACTCTTTTGCTGCAAATTCAGAGTGTTTAATATTCAATTGATCTATCAAACTGCTTATTATTTTGTCTGAATTTGCATTTGAATATACCGGTACAGTTTCTGTTATGTGGGGCTGTGTAAATTTTGTGCCATTTGGCTTCTTATATTGTGAAAACAATTTGAGGGACAGCTTATAAGAGCCATTTTGTGCATTTAGAATTGCCTGCACATCAGGATTTATACTGTTCAAAAAATTCTTAATGTCACATCTTGGCTCTGATACAAACCGGTAATCTCTTAATTGGCCATTAAAACTGCTATGGATAGGTGCATAGCGTGGCTGCCTAGCTGGTCCAGCATTAACAGGTGTTTCATGCTTCCTTTTCAGACCAGATGTAGATGGTTGAGGGTGCAATGTTGATAACTGTGCAGAGCAAGTACCTTTATGTGTATATGTGAAGTATTGCATACTATATTCTGTATGGCATTTAGGGCATATTTTTGTGGGAGTTCTGCATTTGTCTGGATTACAAATCTTTTGATGCTTAGCCCAATTGGGGCTGGATATATTCTTTTTCCATTGATTACAAAATTTTTGATTTGGCATTTTTGTTGTTGTTTATTATATACAATTTCTTGGGATTCAAATCAAAATTCTATGCTTAATAAAAAATATGAGTTGGGTTCAGCAGTGTGTTTTGTATATTTTGTGTGTGTGTGTATGTGTGTATGTGTGTTAATATTTTTGGCTTTGGTATTTATATAAAATTTCTTGGGGTCCAAATCAAAACTTTATACTTAATAAACCTATGACAGGTTGTTAAAAATTCTATATTTTAAATCAAATAGATTTGTAATTCAATTTATACAAATCTGCAATATTTTTGTGTTTAAAAAATATGAGCAGCACTGCAACAACACACCCTCACTCTTTAACAACTCTCACAATACTGGCTGATATGCAATGCAAAATCTCTTTATATACCCCAAGCACGGACCGCATTGAAAATATCTGAAACAATAAGCCAATCAGAATATAACACATCATCACATTATGTCATAACCAACCAATCAGAAAACAACACATGTCTAATGCATAATATTGGGTAATAATTTGTTGCAAAACATGATGCAATATAAATAAACCAGAAATAGGCCCCAAGTGGACCGGAAGTAAATATGTGTGGGTGGGTGTGGGTGTGTGTGGGTGTGTGTGGGTGTGTATGGGTGGGTGTGGGTGTGTATGTGGGTGTGTGTGGGTGTGTATGTGGGTGTGTGTGGGTGTGTATGTGGGTGGGTGTGGGTGTGTATGTGGGTGGGTGTGGGTGGGTGTGGGTGTGTATGTGGGTGTGTATGTGGGTGGGTGTGGTCAAGGTCAAGGTCATCTCAAGGTCAAAGTCAAGGTCAAGGTCAAAATAATCGAAAAAATAATCCAAAAAGTAATCGAAAAAATAATCGAAAAATAATCGAAAAAATGGTCAAGGTCAAGATCAAGATCAGTGTGTGTGTGGGGGGTGGGGGGTGTGTGGGTGTGTGGGTGTTAATACGTTTGGCGTAGTTTTAGGTGTGGCCAAAAAAAATATCAAGAGGGGCATATTTTTAACAGGTTTATGGACAACAATCTCACAGAAGTGCCTTTTATAAGTGTAGGCAAATCAATCTGAGGGGGGTCATACTTTCTCAGGAAATTCCCGAGGGCATTTTTACAAAAATCTTGGATTAGACGGGGTTTCACACTTGAGCAAAAAGCTCATATGGGCATGTTGAGCAAGTTTTAAGTGTAGACAAATCTGCCAGAGGGGGGTTCATACTTTCCGGTGCTGGTTGTATCATCAATTACACTACTGTCATTCCTGACACAGTTTCAGCTGCAGGGAGAGATGAAAGTTGCTAAGGCTTCTCATTGTTTCTTCATTGTTGGATTATTATTACATTACGATTGGATACTCACTCTTAGAGTTTGTTGATGTTTAATTGGCGGGTGAAGCCACAATCTTATTCTCACCACCCCTTAAGAGTCAGCAAAACCATTGTTACCCTACCTTCTCTCACCCCGTGACGTACTGCCAAGCAGTCTTGCAAGCTTATTATTTTTCTACCAACTGTAGAGGAAAGAATTCTAAAGTTTTTTAGAATTTTTTTTTAAAAAAGTGTCCGAACATGCAAGTACTTTTCAAATGGCACTTTCCCAAATGTGTTCTTCGTTTATCGACTGTGAAATATAACATAATAACTGTCATGATAAGTATCAGTTTCTTGTTTAAATCATACATATATACATGCATACATACGTGTGATATGGAAACAGTATAAAAAATATATACATACACAGGGTGTCTCCAAAGTAATAGCGCAAACTGACACAGGTGAAAGTACACGATAATAGAAGCAAGAAAGTCTCAGTAAACATGGATCTGCAAACGAGCCGTTTTCGAGATAAACGCGAATGTGTGATTCCAAGCCGCCACTGACATCATTGTTTGTAAACGTCGTTCTAGTTGGTAAAATGCTAATAATGTGTGCGAATGTGTGTTTACAAGCAGACATGGATTGCATTTTGTAAACACCGAGTGCTTTACTCCTTGCGTGGTCCGAGGTTTGCTCTTTGTTTACAAAACAGAACATTTCCGAGAGGTGCGGCGGGCGGCTCTAGCGGAGATGCCGACATTTTCAACCAGTAATGTCCCGCTTATTTTTATGGACATATGATTAGCATGCAAAGCAAGCACTAACCTGTGTTATAAGAGTTGCTCAAAGTGATGTCAACCTACATTCACACATTCCTCGCATCGTTTGATGAAATTTTGATTCACACGCAAAAGTTCTTCCGTTCTAAAATTTAACGATCCAGTTTCTCGTAATGTAAGGACAAGACGTCTAACCGTCTCTCTACCTGGAGGTGAATCGCGTGGGAGTTTCTGTGCAAATGCCTACACACATCTCGACATGAGTCTGTTTTCACGTAAGTGTAATACATAAAAATTCTATGTACTAACGTGAACTTTGCGGCTGGCATTCCAATAGCCTCACTTACACACAACACACACACAATGCAATTACACAAAGAAGTAGCACGGCAGGTAACCAAGAACCACACTCTTTCACACAGTACGAAATTAACACGCTCTTGGTTCAAGGTCTGTTCCTCACTCCATTCGCAGCTCTGTCCAGGGCACCTGTAGTCGGGAAGGAAAGAAGAACTCCAGCTCGGAGCTTTCAGATTGCAAACAATGCTCACGAAAACCGTTGACTTTTAACGGTTTAGTCTGCAAAGAAATCTTCATACAGTGTTGCACATTCGAAACCTCCATACAATTCCAAGCGAGGCAAAACGTTTTCGTTCATAAAAATAAGCGGGATGATACTGCTCGAAAATGTAGGCATCTCCGCTAGCGCCGCCCGCCACACTTCTCCAGAGCTCTCGGCCTCGCAAGAAAATGGACGCACGGTGTGTGTGTGTGTGTGTGTCTGTACAGTACGCTGAGCCATTCAAACAAACATCATGCATGCCGCTGGTTAAACAAGGAAATTCCATCCACACCAGCGGGTTCGTCTTCCTGATAGAGGAGTGCAACCCGGAAGTAACGAAGGAGACAATACTCCAAGAATGACACATAAGTGTCCCTTGTAAATATGAATAAAATACCAAGTTCTTGGGGAAAGGGACAGCCTCGTGCCAGCCACATTATCAGACACGTGAGGTGTCGTTCAGACTCACGATTGACAAGGAGTCAAGTGCCAGTCGGCCAGTGGCAGTTTGGGCCGCGTACGAGAGAGAGTTCTCGCCCAATTTACCTCATGCTCCCTTCCGTCGGCAGGACCGGCGGCGCCGTTCTACTTTTCAAATCGCTGTACCTTTTGTGCTACATTCCTTGGTGATCCGCGATCCCAGCTGGCCTCTACAGGTCACGCAACAATAATATATATATATATATATATATATATATATACATATATATGTATATGTATGTATGTATGATTTAAGCAATATATATATAGCCTATATATATACATACATGTGTGTGTGTGTGCATACAAACATGTACATATATATTACCTTTAGTTGCCAGTTCATGGCGCGCCGCTGATTGGAGGGAAGATCAGTGTTTACATGAACTTGAGAAACTGAGCAAAAAGACTACATACGTCGATATGCTGGTCACATGAAATTCCGTAACGACAAATTCAGAATTTGTATAATACGCTCTATATTTTGCCCTTATGATTCATGATGCACAATTAGGTAGAATGCAGCTCTAGCGAGAATCAGAACTATGCTACTGGCAACACTGCAGCCAGGCTACTGTATTTGGAGAGAAGTAGAAAGAAGGGAGAGTAATTGATCCAATAAAGGACTGGAAGCTTGACCTTGAGTTGCCTCTACTCACGTAACACGGTATAGGGTGTCTGGGGTTTGTATGAAGTTTATGGCACTATTTTATTGTCGAAAATGGAATGTTTTTGCCATATGTCCAAATGTTCTTTATTTTGAAGCTTATCTGCTCCTTAACCTGCCTTACGTATTTACACAAAATATTCACGTCTCCACGCATAGATTTAAACAGCAGATTTGTCGAAAGCACAAAAAGTCTCCGTTTGTGGCGAAACGAGTTCAAATTTAAAGCAAGGACATGAAAACTCACATAATTTGCAAATTGCAATTCTTTCTCCTAGCGAGGAAACATATGACGAATGTGCAAAGGAAGTGAGGTTCAGTTCAGACGCTAGATGGCAGAATAATCGCTTCAGACGCTGTTCTACGGGGTAATTTCTTCTCGCAGTCTAGAATGTTTTCCTTTCATATCATTCGAGAGCTTTCAGAGCGATCCTCCACGAGGAGACCAACGAAGAAAACTATTGTTCACGGCATGAAATGCATGTGAGTCATTCCATATGAAATCAACACAGCCCACTACCTGACCATCTCCGATTTTCATGAAGTTTGGGGAGTTGAAACTATGAATGGAACTTAGCAACTATGAAAACTTTTAGTTTCATGTGTCTTGTAATTGTTAAATTATTCAAGGTCAAATTTTGCATAAATTGTCCTTTTTGAGCCCGCTTAGCTATACTAAATCTGCTGTAACTCCGCCCTTATTTCGCCTAGAAAGTTCAAATAAAGCTTATTGTACAGGGAATTCAACAAGCTTTCCAGTGATATATAACAAACCTACCTTTGGATAAAAAAATATAATTTTGTCACGTGATCTTGAACTTTGACCTTGAATATCTCAAAACATGTTATCGCCAAAAATCGTAAACAAAACATATTTGGTCCCTCATACCATACTCTAAAACATATCAAAATATCATCCTGGGTCTGCAATGGGATCAGAAGATTCAAAATAATATGTGTAACTATGTGACTGATAAAAGCCCCATTATATGAACTATGATGAGTCAAATGCCCTTAACACCCTCTACAAAATGTAAAGGAGTTATCCTGGTCATGAAAGAAATAGGTTAGGCACAGGGAGATTCCTAGCCGTGTGTGTCAAGCGCAGGTCCGGCATATTGTTGACCGCCATATTGAATTCAACGAAAAAAACTTCAAAGGAAAGGGGGTGATGTGATATATCAAATCAGGCTAGAATTTCACGATAAATGAAGTGACGAAGTTTTTCCAAAGTATCTTTAGCCCCGTTCGTGCGATTTTCCAATGGGAAGGGTATGTTTGGAATGCAGATTCGGAAAGGCGGGGAAACGCTGGGCCTGTGCCTTGGCCTCCTAGGTCACCAGACTTAACATGTTTAGAGTATTACCTCTGGGGACGACTGAAAGAAATAGTTTACCAAAATCGCCCTACAACGAGGGACGACATGATCGAGCGCATAGTTGCTGCATGCAGGCAGATTAGTGAGGCAGAATTTATTGCAGCACAGAATGATTTCTGTGTCCGTGTGCAGAAATGCATTCAGACCGAGGAAAGACATTTCGAACATCTACTGCAAGTTAGTAAATGTGCATCACACTGGGTACTTTACCTATTCTTCTCGTTTTCGTTGTTCATTGGTTTCTGATTACTCTTTCGTTTTACTTATCATCATTTCAGTTAGGCCTATTTCTCTTGTCAAACAATGGTTTGGCAATCAATTGTGAGAAAAGGATATTTTTCGTTGGCGAAGCAGCCGTTACACACGCCAACGAATTCCTAATTGTGCGTGACAGTAAACCATTCGTTGCTAGTCCTAAGCCTGGAGAAAGTGAGAAGGGCGGTGAAAGTTGCAGCTCAAACAAAGCTTACAGTAGTACGGTCTTCCAAGAGCGTACCCATTACCATAATTGTTTGTACAGGATCTTATGTACTCTGTCCAGTGTTTGTGTTTTGCTATTTGCGTACGTAATTCCTCACTTTGGATCATCAACTTCAGGGGTCGGAATTTTTTGGTCACCATTTTGAAACCGGTCAGTGGATTACAAAATCATGTTCGCATCCTTTTCACGTTTTCTGTGACCTTTAAAACGAGGTATTACTCAACCCCCCTTGTCATTTGAAATTTTCGAGTTCTTCCATAACTTTAGACCCCCTTTTTTGGGTCACGCGGTTTCATCCTTGTTTAGTCCCGCAGTCATCATGTGGCATATCGTTGGAAAGCTTGTGTCCTGCACTTTCCGAAACTGTTATGGTGCTGCATTTATCTTAATTGTTAAGCTCGGTATACTCGATTTGGCTCACCTTCCTTTTTTTGCAACACCATTTTCTACACGGAAAACGGTAGGTGGTACAGACAAATGTTTCATATGGCAATCGTATTTTTCCCCACCTTTCCGAATCTGCATTCCAAACATACACTTCCCATTTGAAAATCACACGAACGGGGCATGTGCCCCCCACTAAAACCACAAGGGGTGGCTTTCGGGCTGTTGCAAACACTTTCTACGGATTCTTTGGGCCAAACTTAGTGGTGCATTTTTTGTTTCAACTTGATACGATCTCCCGTTCTCGAGAAAAAGATAGTGTCTGATTCGCTCTGAAACACCCTGTATATATTCAGAAAATTCATTTCTGTCAGAGTTGGAATATTTGAATTTATTTATATACTTGCACTGCCATCTAGTAGTCACTGTGTTAGTCAAGAATGGATATTTATTAATATGACTATGAAATGAATATGCCATAATCTGTTATTATGTATGGTCCACATACATGTGGTCTGTTTAGAGGGGAATATCTTGGACTTTCTTAGACCATACTTCCTGGAGGATAGTAAGTCGATGAGAGTTATTAATTTTCAAATGTAACTGTATCACATTTACCGTTACTTTGAAAGTAACTTTCATACACACACACACACACACACCCTCTATTTGTTTTCACGTGGGAACCTGATATCTTCTACGAACACAGCATATTGTGACACTAAAATGAAATTCCTGACTACTAGTAGACGAACTGCATAAAACTTTTCTTTCTGACAACTTCATAACATTCATATTGCCTAACATTAGAGCGGTGATATGAGACACATGCGAATTGGAAACATTATGTATTCCAGATGGTCTCTAATGAGCATACACTCCGGGTGTTTCATAAATAATTGAGCGATAAAAATATTCACAGCACAGCACAGAGAAATAAAACCACATTACTGCAGTATGTATAAACTGAAAGGTTTAATTCTTTATTTATTGCAATTATAATGCAAATATACTTGAGACGAAGGCGAGGATTTCGCTTTGTCGATGAATTGACTCAACTAAAAACGCATAAACTCAATGCGCGGCTATCGGCATGCCTATGATCACATAGACCTAGCTTGCGCCCAGAACTACCACACCAAGAGATATGCAATAATTACTGAGCCAATATTTGCTCTTTAGCCTTTTAATTCCAAATTAATCCTTAGGCTAGCTTTATTTCTTAACGTAGAATGGTTACAGTATTGTGCATAGCATCAATGCATGGCCATCGGCGTACCTATAATCACATAGGCCTAGCTTGCGCCCCGAACTACCATACCAAGATGTATGCGCAACACCGAGGAGTTATTTTTAAGTTTCAAAGCTTCGTCGATCCGTGGCGAAAGTGTGATATTTCTTACGCGATATCCTCGCTTTTATACTATTTTCGAGAACATAGATTCAAGTACAGATGAATCACTCACTATCTACGAAAGGCTACTATCAACAAAACTGACATCTACACATGTTTAGAAATACAAATTCACATAGTGCACTCTCGCAAACATGAAGATACATTAAACTACTCATAGTAGAGCATAAAATACAATGAACATTAAACAAAAGATATACATTACAAAATCAAGGTGCAATATTACATATAATAACACAACATTTACGGTGTTCTTTCATAAAAGTATAATATATCAGTGACATATTTTAAAGTTGTGACATCACATAAAAAAATATGGATCATATCAAGTGTTGTGCAATATTTTGGTCCCGAAATTACCGAACCGTGCACCGTGTTACTTCATTTTGTGGAGTTTCATCAAGGACAGGGTATTCGTCTCACCGATGCCGCGTGATATCGCAGCCCTAAAGGGGCGTATCGTCGCAGCTATCAACACTATCGACAGGCCCAAGCTGATGCGAGTCTTGCAAGAAGTAGTAGACTATCCTGTCGATGCGTGGCGTGTCACCCGTGGTGCACACATTGAATATTTGTATGTGTTAAAAATAACTTTTTGGGTTCCTCGTTCATACCGGACTGCTTTCATTAACGTAAGTTCAATTCTTTACTTGCAATACATTTTTGTATCACGTCAAGTATTTATGAAACACCCTGTATATTTATTTATTGTTACATATAGAGATTCAGGTACGGCTACTCTTATGATTGTAAGTTTGTTTATTATCCATTTATAACTATGTTATTAACATTTTACTTTACAGACATAAACAGTTTAATGTTGATGTGTATACTTTATTAATAGTGTTCAACTAAAATATAGATAATGAAACCAGGAAATTGTAAATCACAAATATTATAATACAACAGATCGGAGAAAAGAATTAGTTTGCTCCACATAATTTAAAAATTAATTGTACTTATTTTTCACAAAGAACTAAACGAGACTTGACATACACTATGGTCATTTAAAGATAACGTAAAATATGGAAGTTGTATTGTAAATAAACTTTGTGCACTTTATTTATTATTCTTGTTATTGTTTATTATTGAGATGAAAATTGAAGCGCTGGAGGAGTTTCGGATCTTAGAGTAAGTTGTGCGTAGGTAGCCCCTCTGGCGGCGCCTATGGCTCTAGCTAGGAAAAAATTTGTATCGATTACATTAGGGTAATTCCAGGAGTGAAGGACCAGTTCGTTATTTCTGAAACTAACCGCTAGGCGCTAGAATCAGTGATGTGCGTCTACGCGTAAACAACGATAGTCTACATTATACACGTAGACAATTTTATACACGTAGATGACGTAATCTATGTAAACAACATGGCGAAAGATGATAACGTGTAAGCCAATAACGCCTCAGACTGTGGAATGCGAGCTGGAAGATGATCCAAGTACAATATCCTGTTGCTTCTTTATCAGACTTATCGGAATCCTCATCGCTGTCAGCTACCGGATTTCTTTGTGTGGGCAAACAGCAATAACATCAGTGAATTCCATATGTTCTTCTTTGGTCAGCTCCTCCAGAATTTGGTCCAAATTTAGTCCCTTTCACTAGAGCCCATTGATAATCTGTAAAAGGAACAATTGATTGAAGGGTCGTGCACATGGGATGTGTGGATATCTGTGACCAATTCGTAGCTACTTATCGTTGTAATATAAGAACCAAGAAATGGTGGTGTCCGTTCTTTGCTTGGGCCGTTGATGTTTCATGTGTACCAGGATGGCTCTTGTACCACAAATCTGGGCATGACATATCATTGCTAGACTTTCGTCGTCAATGTGCCACATGCCTTCTGAAGTATTTTGGGACGCCACGGGAATCTCCAGGCATGCGACCTACATTTGAGTTCTCGCCAGTGTTAGATGATATAAGGCAAGACAGAACTGATCACATAATTGAGAAGGGAATATCCAAGTATAGGCTTTGCAGAGTATGTGGAAATCGCACAATTTATCTGTGTAACAAGTGTGATGAGCCTCTGCATCCAAACAAATGTTTCAAGGTATTTCAGAAACAGTGAAATTTGATTTACAATTACCTAATTTGCCTATCTGTAGAATATTATATGTATTATGTGATGCGAGTGAAATATACTAACCCTTTATGCACCCACGCTTTGCTAATTTATAACCACTACGTAACCCTCCGAAAACAACAACAATAATAGTACTAAGATTTTCCTATACGTTATCAAAAGATAGTGAATATTACTGATTTTGACTCCGTATGTGCTCCTCGGCAACTAAAGTTGCCAGTCAAAAATTGCTACTTTAAACATTTTTTTTTTCAAATTTTCAGTTTCAACTTTCTATTAGACCCACAATAATAAAAAAAAACATGAAAAAGTTTCCTTAAAAAAGGTTTTCCTACTTAGGAGCACTAATGGGTTAAAAAGGAAGACTCAACCCACCGACCGAACGCCGTGTCTGGAGCCTACAGTATTTAATGAAGGTAAACGAGGAAAGAGCGATTCTCATGAATTACACAGGGCCGCATGGGTTCTGTTGTTTTTATAATTTTGGGTGTTTTACATGTATTTGAACTTGCTGATCATGAAAGTGGCATTAGTTTTCTCACATCACGCAAGAATTTTTTACAATTCACGATTTATATATGTGGGTTGTGGTATGCACGTTTCAGTGCAATTGAAGTGATTGTCGCTAGATGTCACTGGTACGTTTTGAAATTATTTAACAAGTAATAAAGACGAATAAGCTTTAAATACAGAGAGGTTTTGTTTTATTTAAATTAATTAATATGTTTCTTGCCTAAATGCTGAAAATAATACTATGTAAAATATTGATGTATCATTTGAAATTAATTTTATATGTAACTGTCAAGAGTCCTAATTTGCTTCCATGGTATGGAAGATACGTTGATCTACTACATTAACATTTGGTTGTTCTGTGTGGTACACTACTGTTGTGTGGCCATGGCATCTCGTGGATGTATGAATAGCCCAGATGTGTTTTGCTACATCTGCGGTGAATTTATTCCCCGGGTACAGAGACAGGAAATTACAAATTTTGTAAGAAGAGCATACTTTAAAATACTTTACGCATACTTTAAAATACAACTAGATCAAGATAACTCGTGGGGCACCACACAAGGTATGTAGATCATGTGTGGAATCTTTACGAAACTGGAGCACGGGAAAGCGGCCATCTATGCCATTTGTAATACCCATGTGTGGAGGGAGCATCAGGATCAGAGCAATGATTATTACTTCTGTTCCTGTGGAATTGTAGGTCGAAATATTAGAAACAAGAAGAGGATAGTGTATCCCAATATTCCCTCTGCAATGATACTTGTGTTGCACGGTCCAGACTTGCCTGTACCGACACCTCCATCAAGTCTTGAGTGTGTAAGTGTTCCTGGTTCACTAAGTGATTCATTGGAAGGAAGTGAAATGGAAGATGACATTTATGACCCCCCCTCACGGATCTCGTGACCCTATACCGTTCACTCAAAGCGAACTCAATGATTTTGTTAGAGACCTAAATTTATCTAAAGAATCAGCTGAGCTTCTTGGTTCCAGACTTAACGAAAAGAACTTGCTGGCTTGTGGAAAAACATTTTCCTGGTACAGACACCGAGAAAACGAGTTTGTGCCTTATTTCTCGAAATAAGATTATCTCGTGTTTTGTTGTGACGTGTCCGGTTTGCTGACTAAGTTAAATTTTCCTTGTCTTCCAACTGATTGGAGGCTATTCATTGACTCGAATAAAACAAGTTTAAAATTTGTTCTGTTACATAATGGAAATAAGTTCCCCTCAGTTCCTATTGCTCATTCTGTGTCACTGAAAGAAACCTACAGCAATATGCAACTTGTTCTTAATAAAATTAAATATGAGGACCATGATTGGTTGGAGTGTGGTGATCTTAAAGTTTTGAGCATTTTACTTGGACTACAATGTGGATATACGAAAATGCCATGTTACATCTATGAGTGGGATGGTAGGGAACGAAATTACCACTGGGAAAGAAAAGAATGACCAATATGGAAAACGTTGACCCCGGGTTCAAAGAACATAGTACAACAATATTTAGTCAATCCTGAGAAAGTTTTACTTCCCCCTCTTCATATCAAATTATTGCTGATTAAACAATTTGTGAAGGCACTTAACAAGAAGGACAATGTTTCCAGTTCATATGCAACAAATTTCCATCCCTGTCATACGGCAAAGTGAAAGAAGGTGTTTTTGTTGGACCAGACATTAGAAACGCCAGAAGAAAATCACAAGAAAGTTAGGAGAGCTTACAGAAGAAAGCGTGCTAAACAGTACTGAAAAATATGTATTATATAATGATTTTCTTGTGTGTATATTATATACTGCTATATGTAGTTTTCTATATTATATGGGTCCTTTGTGTCGGTCTATATTCATTTTAAAATAAACATGTTGAAGCGTTTAGCGTGATAAGCTACTTATTCTGATTGAAGAAAAGAAAAATTATAATATAACAGTATGCAATATTGGACAAAGCCCAAATTTTGAAATTTGATTTGAAGGAAAACCTTGCGTGAAAGAGAAAAACGAATTTCATATTCGTGATCAGCATGGCACAAATAATAAAGTTCACATATTAAACAAAAAACAACATTAAATTGAATTTAATTTGCGGCCCTGTGATTAATGCGAAAACAACTGTTCCTCTGAAAGGAACAAGTGAAGAGCGAGTCTCCGCCTACGACAAGGCTGTGGAACGAAGGCTCACTCACCATTCTGAATTATGAATTTCCTTTGAGGTTCCACAGCTTACGTTTTAGTGTACATTGGAGGATAACCGCAAGCAACTGCTCTGTAAAAATCTAAGTTACACGTTAATTGTGGTTCACATTCTTATTTTACAGTATCATAAGGGTTTTTCACGGTTTTCATTAATGCGAAGAAGGGTTGCCAGAAATGTATGAATTATTTTATTATTTTATTCATTCCTAATACGCTTTTTCCAGGCAAGTATCTAGAAAGAAGAGTACATTTCCGACCACCTGTCTCAATGATAATAATAATAATAATAACACGGATAAACTTCTCAATAACTTACAGGTCTGGGGGGAAAATAAATGTCCGTTATTAAGAAGTGTCCGCTAATCAGAAAAAAGTGTAGGATGTTACACAATAGGATAAGCATATTACAGTACGTGCTTTACGAACATAAGTTTTTTTTCCTACATTCAAGGAACAGAATACTGTACTACATACGGTGAATTTAAATTTACTAAAGTATCCCTACATACATTACAAATTTCAAAAAAGAAAATACAGTACACGTGGTGTAACATGAAACAATGCGCGCTAGTTCTAAATCCTTGCTATTGTTGTTTCGAATCCCAGGAATTGCGACCGTTTTCTTTCAGGCTGTCCGTTATTAAGAAGTTTTATTTGCGTTGGGGAGGTAGTTTTCAGTGTCCGCGTCCGTTATTAAGAATGTCCGTTATTGAGAATTAATATTGCCATTAAACCGCATGTATTTCTGCCGGGGAATTTTAAAATGTCCGTAATTTAGAGGTGTCCGTTAGGAGAAGTTTTACTCCATAATTAGAATAATATTAGGTATATAATGTAACATTAATTAATTATGTAAATTAATGAATATTTATTGTTATTATTACATGAGTAGGTAAAAAGATGGTAAAAGTATAGCGATAAATTTAAGGCCAAAATTTGTATATATACAACTTGTATATATCGATGTTATATTCAGTTGACAAAAAGATAAGTTCCTTATAATATTTTATGCATAAATATTAGAGTGCATAAATCTTTTGAACTGTCCTTCAAAGCCGTATGAGCCACATTCCTTGCCTTCCAATAAGTTCTGTGGAAATAAATAAATAAATAAATAAACATTGATTATACGAATTAACAAATGCTAAGGCATTTTATTGAGATTACTTAATTTTAGTAGTTGCTAAGTCTTTCGGGCGGTGCAGACCGACACCCCCCTAAATTCGTATTTGGCTGTCATCACTTTGTTTACTTAATTCTTATTTTAATTCACCCATCCATTTATTTTCATGGTTATTTTGTGATTCTCTTTTATAGTTTTCCGCTGACCGAGCACGTTGTGTGGTCGAGCTCTGAACTTGGCATGGGTGTTGCGTTGTGAAGATCTCATCGACAATTTCATCCCATCATCATGCATCCTCATCGTCGCGATTAGTCTAAAGACTAATATGCAAGCCCAAATTTTAAATCTAGTTGCGTTTGATTGATTGATTGACTTTTGTTATTTAATGTCGCTTTTCTGCCACTTTTAGCTAATTCCGGCGATGAGGATGAGTAATGATATGATGAAATTGATGAAGGAGCACTCACAAAGAACACCCATTGTTAGGCCGGGATTCGAACCCAGGACCCCAGGCGTACAAGAACCTTGTGCAAATCACTCCAGCAGAGAGGTCGGTTTAGTTGCACTTGATCTAAGATTACACTACAGTATAAATTCAATATTCCTGCCTGATATTGAGAGACAAGACAAATGACAGTGTGTTACAACTGAACAATAGGGTTCATATTGTAACCACCAATGCTAGAGTGCGCGTCAAATCTCCTGCATATGGCGATAGCCAATAGCAGCGCACTGCAGCGGTGCCATGTCGAAATCTCGCACGGAAAAGAGACAGCGTGGTTGAGCGAAACGCCTTGTCACGGAGAGCACGGAACATTAGGTAATATAACATATATTAAACTTAATGGGAGAAAAGAACATGCCTGATTATGCCAGAGGGACTGCCAGAGGGGGGCTCCTCGTCACTCCAACAACTGCCGTCGTTGTCCTCAACGTCAGTGTGTCGTCCTTCAAATGTATTATAATTCGGTCCAAAATTTCGTCCCGATCTATCTCCCTTACAAAATCGTTTTCCTGTAATTGTTTAACACAAGCGGCCCATTGTTCTTGTGTTACATTGTCAAGTTATTCGTTAACAAGTTAACAACACATTTTAATGTGTGGTTCTGTTTTACCCATATCTCGTCAAGGTAAAAGATTGGTCTCGAATCACCAGATACTCGAATTTCGTGCATTGCACGAAGGAATTTTACCCTTGACGTAACAATGTCACTTCTCTCCATCAGAAATGTACGATCGTCGTTGGTTTTCCTGTTTCAATATTCTCAAGGTGGAAGTTCTAGAGCCTTTGTAAGATATTTTGTCCCGTAAAGAGTACGTTATCATTTTGGCAGTAGGAAATTCGCGACAATCGTAAACTTTAAAGACGGTTCTACGAACTACGTCTTTTTCAAAGTCATCTAGGTTTGTTGTTCTTTTCGGTACGTTAATGTGCTTTCTAGGTGATTGAAACATTGGAGTAGGCCCCGATCCACATTATTTTGCCCCCGAACATATCCGAGAAACGGTAGCTTGATTCACACCACACGCTTGAGCTGTTAGAGCCTGGCATTTCTTAAAGTCAATTTTACTTCTCTATTCTTCACTCGAACATTATTTTAAAAACAGGAACGAAGGAAGAGCAAAAAGGATACAATGCAAATACGTTTATAATAACATTGCTTCTACAGAGGGAACGGTATAAGCTACAATCACGCTTGTTTTTCGTACATACTCGCAAATTCATTATCTTTCCATCTGTTGAACTACTGACACTTGAAATAATATATTTATATCCGAGCGCCAGGTACACGATTTTGTAGCGAGGTGAAACTGGTTCTGAACTAGGCAACGCCGCACGTCTGTGATTCGCTGGTGCTGTTCAGCAGTTCAAGGCCATATGCAGGAGATTTGACGCGCACTTTAGTTGGCAACTCTGTCCGAACTCAGGTGCGCATGCGCAGAAGTCCTCGCAGCTGCAAGAAAGCGTTGTGGAACTTTGACTGCTTCAATATAGTTGTCCAATAGATGTCACTAAATATATTTGTACTTGAATAATATTATAACTATTAATTGTTGCAATTAAATCAAACTATTGATAAACTTGCAATTTAAAGAATGTTTTCTCTTTAGATTTTCTTGAAATAAACGTAGATATTGGAAAACATTGAGTGGCACGTTGTAAATATTTTACACCTCTCACATTTAATGTTCAACATATTATTGTAAAATATTAATCGAAAGATAAGTGATACAATTTACTAGTTACAGATACTTCGTTAATCTTTGAAAGGTGCATAATCGGTTATACCTGAAATTGTGCCTAGTCAAAATGGAAATAGAAGAATCTTTACTTCAGGGGGTGTTGGAGTCGTATGCGCGGTCGTCCGTTGGCGCATTGCGTTTGCGTCTTCTCGGAGAGGCTCGCTCCTTAATTAGAAGGTTGTTGATTTTAGGGTGATTTATTTTTTGTACTCCTTGTCTTGAAAGGAGATGGTGTGTTCATAATCATGTAATTATGACTAATTGAGTAGTTGCACTGTAATAAGAAAAGTATAGCAAGTGATAGTGTAAAATATCATAGATATCCAGTCGATAATTGCGTAAGTAAACATTGAATTGATGCTTGTAGACAAGACAAAAATAATATTATAAATGTGAACTTGTGAAGAGTCCATTTTTTGTGAACAAGACTAAGTGCGAGATCTGGAAGTAGGTATATCTTCTGAGTTTACCATCAACGAATGTGCTGAAACCAACTGCCGTGTCATCGTTAAAATTACTTTCGTGACAAATAATAGATGGCACGCTTTTTTCCTACTTCCATTTTGTGACGCTGTCACTCGTAGTAATAAATTTTGATTTCTAAATTTCCCACGTATTGTTTTCAATTTTAATACTTAATACTCATTCATTCCTGCTTAAGACCCGAAATTATATATGTGAGGTCCCGTGTTAACAACTTCGTGAACACCTATCTACATTTTCAGCTATAACTTTTAAATTAATCTATGCCAGATGGCTACTAATATTTCTAAACTTTTTTACCGAGATGAACATTTCAGTCTCTCATTTACTAGTACATTTCAGAGCAATGTTTCCCCAGTAGAAGTACATTTACTGATCGAGGCACGGGCTGCAGGCTTCCCAAACGCCCTCCCCCCCAAATCAGAATCTGGCCCCTTGCCAATATATATATATTTACATGGAGATTAATTAGACTTCGCAAGTAATTTTTCGAATAGGAATGCGCTTTGAATTTTAATAGCTTATTCATTTATTTATATTTGCTATTATCAGTAAAGGTTATTATTATTATTTTATTTATTTAAGTGTTGTTAACAGATTAACCTTTATACAACACTGTGTGTTTAACACATATGCATAAAATTATTTTACAAGATCAGGTTAGAATACATAAAAGAGGGTTGCAGTAATATACATTCAATATATACATCAGAAATTAAAAGAAGAAGATATATAAAAGTTAAAATACAAATTGTTCTTAAAATAGCTTACAGTTTTGTCGAATTTATGCATACTCCAAGAATTACACTGAGGAGCTGCAAGGGGCAACTCTTTATATATATATGTATGTAAATTTGCATTTCAATAAAGCTTCTTGTAATAATTTTGGTTACTTCAATACTTGTCTTCATGGGCGGAGTTTGAGATTTTGCTTTGGGGGGGGGGGCTAAACTCTGGGAGAAGCATATGATGTACCTGAGGGTTATTGAATATCCTCTATTTTATAGGGGATCCGGAGGCTTTCCCCCGGAAATTAAAAAACAAGAGCTTAAAAACACTGAGTTCTAGGCTTTTTAGATTTGAAAATGTTAAATTTCCTCGCTTAAGTAAACAAATATTAATTAGTATATTGGTTGTCAATTTTAAAAGAAGCAAAACAGTACGATTATTGCATTTTGCATTTGATTATTTTTTTATTGATACAATACTTGTATTACTTTAAAAAATTTCCGGTACAATAGTAAGCTTCAGAATTTTTTTTTTTAAAAAAAGAAACAGTTCTTTTGATGCCTCAACAGTAACTGTTGACTCAACACAAAGTCATTTTACATTTCTTTCTTTAAACTGTACACATCAATCAAATCTTGGAAGTTAAATTTTTTTAACAACATCTGATTCAAAATATATGATGATTAAATTGTTCAATCTCTCTTGACCCATTGTGCAACGCAACCAGTTGTGGTTTCGCCTCATAGCAGAAAATATATTTTCACAAGTGGTACTATTTGATGGCAGGGTAGGGGCAATTTTCAAAAGAATGCTGAAGGTTTTGTATGTTTCTGTATGTTTGCCTAAAACTGTGTCCACTATCTTTGGAACAGCATTCTTCAAAACGCACTTATCAAACTCAAACCTGAACATTCCATTACATTTCTAAAATGGTCCTTTCTGCCTTCAACATTGTTGTGTTAATACCAGGAATGGAGTAAATCTCAATGAAACGTGCAGCTTCTTCTTCATGCAGACGAATAAATCTTTCACTGGCTTCAGCAACTTCCAAAGTTTCACCACTGAATCTTCTTTTCAGTTCGCCAATCAAAGTATCCAGCATTGGAAAAAAAAATCACGCTTGTATTTTTTCTTCCAGTTTTCTTAACTTTGAAATGTAGAAAGTGTTTCAGAAGATGCCTCTTCTCTGGTTCACTGGCCAACTGAAGAACAAACCAGATAAGCATCTAATTTGCTTGATATCAGTCTAGGCCGTTTTGGATTCGTACCTTCTTTCATCTCACCTCCACCTTCAAAGATGTTTAGACCTAATTCTTTGTCTTATTCCATTCCATTTTCTGTCCCAAATGTTGCCATTTCGCTGGGACTCAAGCTACTAAATCACTCCGTTGGCTACACTGGAACTTTGAGCTATTGAGGTATCAGCTTTCTGATGGGACTTTGATAAAACATTTATCAGGGGAAGATATTAAGAAAATACTGATAAACATACAATGAAATCCAACGATTTTATAGCTGAAAGCAGGCCTTTCTTTATCTAAGTTACCTCCAATAGCTTTAGCTTTTCTTTCTCACTTTGTTTCAGAAAAAAAGAACGAATGTCAGTCAAGGTATTCTGCTTTTTACTCATTGTTACCTGGATTGTAGACAGTAGGCCTACCACTTATAGACGATAAACTAAAAAAACAAAAACACTAACAACAAAACACTTCTGCTAATGAACTATACACCAGTACACAAAAACACTCTAATAAAGCCACGAATGGAAAACACACAGTAGCCTACAGTAGTAACTGCAGACTGCACTGACAGCGTGGCTAGGAATTCGGACGAGTCTATTTTAGGTTAAATAGGGGAGGAAGCTAGTGAGTTGAGTGTTGCATCAGAGCCAGTGTTTTCAATCCAACTTGTAAGAAATACCCGCTATTGCGGCGCAATTACCGCACATTCCAAACGTCAAGATTTTCGGTATGGCTTCATAACAAAATTGTAGTAACTAAACTTAATCATGTGCTACTTTTTTAGTCTTTTTTAAGTTGGGGGGGAGGCAGGCTCCCCCTGGCCCCTCCAGAACTCCGCCTATGCTTGTCTTGTAAATGATTCTCCTACATTAAGAAATGAATGTCGCATGATTGGAACTTACTATTTATTTCTCTTTAACTATCTCATTTATGTATTGCTTCTTTAGCATCTGTCCTTTATGTTAAATTATAACAGGCAAGATTTATAGAATTGTGAAGTGGGAAATAAGAACATGATTGACTTCCTTAGAAACATATCGATCAGAAAGTTTCGGACTTCTACGTGCACTTTGCCTAATTTTAAATTAATTAATGTATTCTCAATTATGTTACTAATCATTACAATAGAATCCCGGATCCCGGAGTATGACAATTAATGTTTTCCCAATGGACAGACTAATAAAATACTTTCCCTATCTGAATCTCCCATAGCAATACCACCGTTCGTTTAGCGAAGCTCTCTGCCCTTCCTGTGACGTCACGAGCTCGTACACCGATCGGCACTCCCAGGTTGGTGCTACCTATATCCTGTCCCTGGTATCTCTAGGACAAGCGAACGATAACACGTCTCTGAGCAATAGTGACGCGAGACGGCTCTAACAATGAACGCGCGAGAGGGAATGGGATTGCGTGGAGGGGGAAAGCGACTTCTCTGGCCACTCGCCTCACCTTCTCTGCCGCTATGCGGGGCCTTTCTCTACAGATTTAAATATAATCAACCTGTAAGAACGTGCGTGTGGGTAAAATTAGCCACGAGATTTTGAAATTATTTTCTTGGTCATTTCCAATGAGTGCCTGAGTCCACCCCCTTCTTAGTACCATTCCATTGAACTCTTCCGGTTTGTCGTGACTTTGAATCAACTACCAGAGTTTTAGTTTCTGCTGACGCCGTCTGGGTAATCTTCAGCCATCGTTTCAGCTAGATATTTCCAGATAATAATATCTTTTTAATCACTTTTATCAACTGCATAATGCAAAAAAAAAAACAATGTTCAAAATTAATAAAATTAGATGAATCAATAACGGTTTTGTTATTTAAATGCTTTAAAACGATTTCAATTCGGACTTACGAAGTAATTTTGCTTCTGGGCAATATATACTCAGCTACATCATAGACAAGGTCCTTAACTGTCTCGTTTCCTGATAGTGCAAACGCTGATGTGGCGGTCTACATTGAAATGGATCGATCTGTAACTTGCATCGTAAACTTGCATGAAAGCTCGAGCGTTGCATATTGAAAGTTTCTGCTAACCGCCACGATGGGACGAGACAATAATACGGATGCACAACATTCGCACCAACATCAATACATTACTGTAACATCGAGCCTGGGATTGGGAAAAGACGAACTACTGCACTTGAATCTATATTTTTGTTATATAACGTCCTTTTTCTTCCACTTTTTGGCTAATCGCGACGATGGAAATGAGTGGTGATGTGATGAAACTGTTGAAGACACACTTAATAAGATCGCCAAGGCTGAGATTTAAACCCAGGACCACTGACATCGTAGAGCGCTGTGATATCCAAATCAATTTGCTTACTGGTCATAACCAAACTCTTTGAATTCAAACGTACCCTTCTCTAGGAAACTGTTTTCAAATAAACCGTCCTTTTCTACCGAATTCCTTCGTAGGTTCCAACACGACTCTTTCCTAGAATCCTTTGCGCGAGGAACGGAAAGCGTAACTCATCGTTACTGACCGAACGGCTTCCGCAGCTAAGCTGTAGTGACCGTAGCATCGTGCGAACTTGGCAAAGGGATCTTGCGAGACGAATAGCTCGCTCTGCACCAGACAGAAAAGGGTGCAAAAACTATTTCCAAAGCTTTGGTTTTGTTGCGTTGACAATCCATTAAGGTTTCTACACACATCAACAATGGTTCCAACAATAAGTTGCTGTTTTTGGCTATAGAGCGTCTCAACCTTAAAAGCCAGTATGGGTTGAATGGAGCGCGGCGTTGCCAGATCAACAAACAGAGTCGCATCGAGTCGCTGTTAATTGCTAATGATTGCGACAAATTTACTTCCGTTATATCGTATAGGAAATCATCAAAATCTATGTATTTGATGCATTTTGGAAAAAATGCTACTGTCAGTATCTTGCCGCTATTCTCCGTGATGGAGAAACATTCCCATAGGACTATCAAATCTTGGAAAACATCCACGATCTGTCAGAATTATTTCATGTATAACACGCACCTATCGGATAAAAGTTTGGGAAACTTGCGCGTTATGTATGCGTAAATACGGTAGCTTTTTTTGTAAATCCTAAAGCACAATAATAATGGATTTTCGAGGTACTTTTCATTGCAGAAAATTCGAGGAAAAGCTCAAAATTCGCATTTTATGCCAAATTTGGATTATTTAGCGATTTAGAATGAGTTAAAATGTATTCAAAACATGCCACTCACTACACATACGTAAACACTTTTACAATGTTTTGGTATTATATATTATTCGAATAGTTAAGCTCCCTAGCTATGTCCATCAGTGTGCGAAACGTAACTGAGTTGCAGGTTAAAATTCTTGAGTTACAGTTAGTGAGCTGAAAAAAATAACTGACTTGGAGTTACTTAATTCGAAAGTTAACTAGTTTTCCGTTATAGGTCTTATCTGGTCTTACGGCGGGCGACCTACATGCTGGCAAGTGAAATAGGAAGCGGGGAATACGCCGCAGATCAACCAGACAGTAGCGGTGGAGCCGAGAGCTACGACGTCGCGGGAGGAGGTGCTGCGCGCACCTCGTACTACAGGCTGCTGCATTTCTTATCGCGCTGGATTGGTCGTTTTCACCCCACTTCTCTTGCCAGCATGTAGGTCGCCCGCCGTAAGACTAGACACGATATATAAATCATATGAAAATGTTACTTACTTACGAGGCCGCAACAGCCCTTAACCCTTTCAGGTACACAAGTAAACTGTAATTGATATTTATGATATCTATTACTTTGTGTATACCTTTTGGAGTAATTTGGACAATGAAACTAAAATTTTTCACAAAAATACATATTAAATATGAAATAATTGTTGGGACATATTTGTCCCTATGTACGTCAAAGGTAACAAATAACAAAATATATGCAAAATTAAGCAACACCTTGATGCAAAATTATTTTTCACTTCAGAATGCAATATTATATATCAAATTATTAGGAAACTCATGAACATTGTATATTTAAGCATGACATTCTTGGAGACAGTTGCGATCTCACACAACATAGATATACATTACATATTGAGCACATGTTATTTGTACGATTTTCTAGTTTCTTTATAGCACAATTCACACAGCGTTTCCTTTTTTGTACTTTTGTCATGTAATGCTCTGGAGGTTTAGAAGGAAATTGACTCTCAACCCTCTTTTTGGTACATACTGTCATTGACAATGATTTCTTTCTGTTCGAATACTGTCCAATCAACTCTCGAGCAATGCTTTGGCGTCATTGACTTCCCTGATTCTGTGCACACATTTTGAAAAGCTTGCTGTACACTATGTAAGAATTATTAATTCCAATATCAATCAAATCAAAAAATAACCTGAGGTAGTGCTTAATTTTTGCATTCCTTTCTCAGAATTACCTTGAATGCGTCTTTTTACATTTGTTATTGGGATTGGTGATATGAAATTAGATAAAAGATACACTAGCCTATTGTCCATCCACTTGATGCAAGACATACCATTAGTGTTCACTGCATAAATGTCCCCTCTCTTCATTTCTTTGTCCGTTGAGAAGTTTTTTGGCATGTTTTTTTTTTCTGTTTGTGCGTACAGTACCACAAGATTTTATGATCTCTTCTGCTAGAAGGTACTGTATAACAGGCAAATTAAAAAAGTTGTAAATATAAATTTCACAATCAAGACCACAAATGGATTTTGTTAACTGCAGTAGACCCACTTCTGCATAACTTACCCCTTTCTTCCCTGTGTATAGGTCAAATTCATACAGGTATCCAGTTTCTGATTCACACCTGCACTACATTTTCAAACCCCACTTTATAGGTTTGTTCTTTATATACTGTTTCATAATGTTATGTCCTTTGAATTTGACCATGTGTTCGTATATTGCCTGGGTTTTAGATGGACTCAAAGCGGCTTGGAAGCTCTTATTTAGATGGTCCATTACTGGTCTCACTTTGTAGGCACGGTCATACATTTGACTATTTCTGTTTGGTTGAGCCTCATTATTTGAGAAATGCAAATACTTCCTAATTTCTTCAAAACGATGTAAAGGCATTACTTGTGAAACGTAAGGAACACTTAGATCAGGTTCCGTTGACCAATAACTTCTAATAGTAGGTAGAACATGGTAACTCATTATTACATTCATACCTAAGAAGGCTTTCATTTCTGCACTGTTTATATCAAAAACCACCCCGTTTTGCTGAGCATATCGGCAAGTTTCCTCGACTATCAATTTGATTAGCTCATTGAAATTCATAAGGGAATTGAAAATTTCAATTGGTTTTAGGACACAACCACTTTCTTCTACATTGAAAAGAACTTTCCCATAATCAAGATTTTCATTAACACTAAATTTCCTTGGCTTGTATCTTCTATTACACTTAAAATCTGGAACACTGAAAGCGCTATGTGACTCAGGGTTTTGAACAGCTCCACGAGGACTTTCAGAATTAGGGTCCATAGAATTCAGCTTGATGTCCGAAACTGTCAATCCCTCTCTTGAACAAGTAACTGCAGGTTCAGGATAGTCTATGATGACATTAGTTTATCCTTCATCAATGTCTTCTATTAAAAATGATTGGTCCTCTTCATCTAGAAGGAGATTATATTCATTGTCACTGTCTTCAGCTTGTAAAACTTGCACGATTTATTCACCAGAAACAAGAAATTCACGTTGCTTTGACATCTTTCAGGAACAATATAATAAAAAAATAACTTTAGAATATAACATTTTATTACACACACACACATACATGCAATATATATTTTATGTTGATACAATTCAAAACTTTTTTTTACAAAGAAATATTTTTTTCTTCGAATTTGTAGAATTACTTTCAAACATGCAGAAAGTTACCTTTGTGGTACATAGGGACATATATGTCTCAATCAGTTTCTGAGCCTGTAGCTTTTTCAGGTGCACTGCAGATAATCAGAAACTCATCAAAATATGTTGTACAAACATTAATAATTACAAATACCAGAATTGTATTTGTGAATTGGAAAACAATTGCAAGATATTTTGCGAAATATAATCCAAAATGCGAAGCTATATACTTGCCACATTTAGATGCTTCTAAAACAGTATAAATAATACATGTTGCCGACAAAACACTTGAAACTAATAATATATAAGTAGGAAGAAACTATAATAATAGTTGCGTCCATGTAACCCCTATCATATGAAGAATGTGGATAAAATAAGACATGGGACACATATGTCCCATGTACCTGAAAGGGTTAAAGGCCAAAGCCTATCTACTTCATTCCTACATGCTTCAGCACAGATCTAACCAATTATGGGATGATGTGTGGTGAGCACGACGAACCCCCAGTCGTTGTAGGTTTCCTTGACCGGGTTACGCTACTCATTCGTAGCTCCCCAATTTCCTCACGATGGCGGGTGTCCACTGGCCCCATACACAGACCGAAATTGTTGTTAGCTTCCCCCAGGAGACGCGACCCTGCGTACGTCGCGTAACCGGAACCCAAAAAATGACGCATTAAACGGCACGGCAATAAGAGTAATACAAGGAGAATTTTCCATGACTAAAGAACAAGATGTGAACCCCACCCCCGAGAAAAATTCCGCGAGATCTCTTGAGTGCATCAACTGTAATTTGATGAATTTTGAGTTTAAAGTAGTCCTGTGTGAGGCATGGATGTTTGTTGTTTCGTGCTTGTTCATTTGTTCCACTAATTCACCATTCATCCTGAAAAGGAAAACCGATTTGAAATAAACAAGTATTTTCAAGTCCTGCATTTCACTTAACTAAGGCACGAACATATTGTAGTGTTCGTTTCAAAAATTGACAATTTTTCATATTCAATTTATTAAAATTAAACGTGATGTGAAATAATTAAAAATATTATAGTATAAATAATCATGAATAATAAGACTATAACATTTTTTAGATTAATTAATTTGTGTCATTAGAGATTACGCATCTCTTTTTCTTAGAAATATTTTTCTGTCCACTTTTCTTTGCAGATATATATTCAGAAAATTCATTCTTGTCAGAGTTGTAATATTTGAATTTGTTTATATATTTGCACTGCCATCTAGTAGTCACTGTGTTAATAAATCAAGAATGGACATTTATTAATATGAATATCTAATGAATGAATATGCAATAATCTGTTATTATATATGTTCCATATATATGTAGTCTGTTTAAACAAGACTATCGTGTACTTCCCTAGAGCATACATCTTGGAGAAAAGTAACTCGGTGAAAATTACTAATTTTCGAAAGTAACTGTTACTTTGAAAGTAACTTTCACACACACACACACACTACTTGTTTGCACATGGGAACCTGATATCTTCTACGGACACAGCATATTGTGACACGAAAAAAAAAAATTCCTGACTAGAGGCACTGCATATAACTTTTCTTTCTGGCAACATCATAACATTCATATTGCCTAACAAAGAGAGTTGATATGAGACACATGCGAATTGGAAATTTTATGTATTTCAGATGATCTCTAATGAGCATACACTCTGGGTGTTTCATAAATAACTAGCTGATTTTTATTTATCCCAATCTTCTATTAGACAGGAAATTAATGAATTCTAACTAGAGTGTAAAATGAACTTAGGGTTGAACGGCATTGGGAGTGTCACTATTCATCTTAGGGACCCCGAAAACTATGGATCCACTCTAATATCGGCCTTTTTTATAAGCCACCCCCTTCCCACACACACCCCTAGGGGTGCCAGGGGTGTCTTGGAGTTGAAAGGCTTTTTGAGTGTCACTATTCATCTTAGGAACCCCGAAAAGTATGGATTCACACTAATATCGGTCGTTTTATAAGTCACCCCCTACCCACCGCCACCCATAGAGGTGCCAGGGGTGTCTTGGAGTTGAACGGCATTGGAAGTGTCACTATTCATCTTAGGGACCCCGAAAACTATGGATTCCACACTAATATCGGTCGTTTTATAAGTCACCCCCTACCCACACCCACCCCTAGGGGTGCCAGGGGTGTCTTGGTCTTGGGAGTGTCACTATTCAACTTAGCGACACCGAAAACTATGGATTCCACACTAACCATTAAACTCATGATTTTTTTTTCTTGTTTTTAGTCTAATATCTGTTATTATGTACTACGAAAACGTAATGCCTCACATATTTTCTGAGCTAATATTTAATTAACGTTAATGATATTGCTACAGAATATTGTTGTATGTGTCCTCTATACATGTTATTTTTCAACATAATCTTCCTTCACTTCTACACCACCTTGGAACAAGGGCTTGTATGCCATCCCTGTACCAACTTGCGGGCTGTTTCTTCAACCATGTTTTCGCAGCACGAACCACACTCGCATTGTCCTCAAATTTTTCACCGCGCAGTGCATCTTTCATTGGCCCGAAGAGATAGAAGTCGGAAGGAGCAAGATCAGGGCTGTAAGGAGGATGGGGGAGTACAGAGAACCCCAATCTGGTGATTGCCTCGGTGGTTTTCAGGCTCGTGTGTGGTTTTGCATTGCACCTTGCACACACTTTGGAATAACCCAGTTTGTGGATAATGTCAATTGCACCCCCATTGCTCACTGACAGTGCTTCTGCCAATTGGCGGCTAGTGATGCGGCGATCCTCACGAATAATTGCAACGGCACGTTCCAACACGTCTGGGTTGGTTGAAGTGGAGGGATGCCCAGCAACGGGGACGATCACACAGTTCAACTTCATCACCTTCTGCGGACTTAATCCTCTTCATCCACCGCCCAACGGTACACCTGTCCACTGCAGATGTTCCATAGACAGCACACAACCGTTTGTGAATATTCACCACACTTTCGTTCTCGGCCACCAAGAATTCAATTACCGCTCTCTGTTTGTAACGAGTGTCACACAGACCCGCCATCTTTACTCACCGCTACACTGCTACCACCTATCGGTCGAACGTGGAACTCTGCACACAAATTAAGGAAGCATTACAGTCGGACTGAGGATCAGGACACTTCTATATCTTAAACCACTATTGAGAAACAGATGTGGTGCATTACTTTTTGAGCGCCCCTCTAGAAAGTAATTTTGAATCTTTTTTGAAAATTTTCATTCTCCTTTTTCGAATTATGCCCCGTTACCATATGGTAACGTTATGCGTTCAACTGTCCAAATTGATATATTTTTGAAAACTTCGAAATTTCTGAATTAACCTTAAAATTACTTTCAAAATTTGATTTTTAAAAAATATAATACAAATAGTATAGATCCATTGTACTATCTGTCCAGATAGAAAATGCTCTGTTGATGGTGGCGTTGAAAGCAAAACTTCAAATATTAAGGTCAAATGTGTGACTGAACACACCATTCCCACTTCAAGTTTTTCGAAACTAACATATTCTCTTTTCTGGGAGTTACGTTTCAATAATGTATTCCTTAAAGATCTCCGTGGGTGGCAAAAGGTAAAAAAAATGTATCGGTGTGGAAAAACAACTACATCTGAAAGAAAATAAGCGAGAAGAAATTCGCGTCGGCAGTAATGAAACAATTCGAAAACTTACATGATAAGTAAATAAATACTTACCAATAGAAGGTGTAGGTGAGTGGTGTCGACCAACGTTGTGTATGTAATTTATTGCATATGTTTGAGAATAACCAACTTTCTCCTTTGTCGTTAAAAGTGCCTTAGTGTGATAGCTTGAGGTGAAACACGACAGCAACAGTGTTGCCAGTGTCCCTCGTAATATTGTGAAAACATCGATTTTTGGAACAGCCCACTAATTCCCTTGTGCAATGTTTTTGAAACTTCGTCAAAGATATTTTTCTGTCAAATTCAATAGATGGACATCCAAATTGTTCGTTGGTATTGTGAAATTTTGCAATAATTTACCTCAGTGAGTTCTGTGCATCAATACACACGATTTGCAAATTTTGTTTCCGCCTTTGGCAACACTTTGCTTATTTGTTATTAAAACATGCATGTTCTTACATATGTTTGTCTCTCTAAATTTTCTCAATATACAGGGCATTCTCTTGGCGGAAAGCGTTTCTTCTAATTTCGTTTTGCTATTCCGTTATACGGTCGTAAACACCGGGTTGCATGACTTTTCGGATACTCTGTATATTCAGGGCATTATGAGGCAAGTAACAAAAATGGTTGAAAAAACAGGGATATAAGTAGTAGTAATAAAAGCTCTCCGACGACTGTGTTTATCTATGCACCAGGCACGTTTCAAAAGGGGGGAACTTAGGGGGCTCGAACCCCCCGAACGTTTTCGGTTTACACTATATAAAATGAGATTTTTGTTTCTTGTGGTGTTAAATCAAATAATGTGACGTTAATTTAAGTCGAGAAATAATTATCGAGGCAAGACGGAGAATATTCTATAACCCTGTTATTGGTAACAGCTCGTATCCAAGGTGGGAATCAGGGGGCTCAAGCCCCCTCCTTCAGAAAATTCACAGTTTACGCTAGATAAAATTAGGTTTTTGGCTTCATGAATAATGTGATGATAATTTGACAGAGATAATTATCTAGGCAAGACAGAGAATGTTCCATAAGCTTGTTATTGGTAATAGCGCGTAATCAAGGTATGAATCAGGTGGCTCGAGGCCGCACCCCGCTCCCCCAGGATTTTTTTTCAATTTACACTGATAAAATTAGGGTTTTGTCTTCTTGAATAATGTGACGATAATTTAAGGAGATAAATAATTATCGAGGCAAAACGGAGAATGTTCTATAACCCTGTTATTATTAATAGTGCGTATACAAGGTGTGGATCAGGTGACTCGTGCCCCCCTCCCCACCAGGAGATTTTTCAGTTTACACTAGATAAAATTAGGTTTATGTCTTCTTGAATAATGTGACGATAATTTAAGGAGAGAAATAATTATCGAGGCAAGACTGAGAATATTCTATAACCCTGTTGTTTATAATACTGCACGTAAACTTTCCTTACGCTTTCTGTGTTGTCGTAGCGAACTTGGACACTATGTAGAGGCTTGTCAGCATTTGGAAGCTGCACAACAAAGGTAGCGCCACACGTAGGGCGATTCGGATTCATTGTAATTTTTTAATCTCTGGAAAGCGCGAGAGGGAACGTTCTTGAATAAGAGAAGGAGTCGAAATACTGGCAATATTTACTAATAGTTTTATCTGTGGAACGTTCTAGAATATAATGAGGATATTAATTCGCAGCTTCAATTTCCCGATTGATCTGTACAACAGCATAGGTGGAGACTTCAGAGGTAAGTGTGACAATTCATACAGTCGATTAGTGATCAGTGGAGCCCGGAAGTTCAGGCATTTATTTTCGTTAAAATAGGCAGGCGAAAAGGCATTTATAATGTGGTAAATAGGCACTAAATATGAGAAAAAAGGCAAAATAAACCGAAAAAAGGCACATTTAGAAGTCGCTTACTTTTATCTATAATTTCTGGCAAAATGTTAAAATCTAAATTGGGAAGAGCATTTCAATTTTCTCCGTCTTGATTGCACATAACTACAAGGTGCTTTTTAAGTTCTAAATATTCATTGATAGTCGTCTGTCAGAGAGAATGTTTTTCATAATAGAAAATGATCTTTCTACTTCGACAGAAGTTATTGGAGCATACATATAACAAGCTAATGTAGCTGGACTCATTTTGGTAACAGCATTTTCACCTTTTAGAATATCACAAATTGTTTTCAATTGTTTCAAGTCATTTGCACTCACTACCCGTTAGCACTTTTCCGCAACAGCTCCCCCTTTTCTCCTGGCACTTCCATCATCTGCTGCATAGATTCCTCGTAGATTTTCATGGATGCTATAATTGTAATTGTCTCTGGCAATGCTCCATAATGTTCAAGAGTAAACTTGAATAGCACAGGAGTTTTTTCACTTCACGAATTGAAGCCGCTTCATTTTCTGGAAGAGCATCGATCACCTCACTGATTTTTTGAAGGTTGTTAGCATAATATATAGCTGCTGATATCCAGGTTCTCCATCTCGTCAAGACTTGTTGCTGAGGTAAACTAAGCTTAATCGCAACTTCCTGAAATTTTCGGGTTCGAGAGGGAGATTTCAGAAATATCTTCTTTGTGTTCGAAATCAACCTGTCCACTTCAGCAGTCAATCATGCACAAGAAATGTTAACCGAAAGGCAATATCCAGACTCAGCATGAAATACTTTTTTCTCACACTTTTCTCCTTCAGCAATGTTGAAACATGCGTGAGTTCAATATTAATTAAATAAGGCAAAATTATTCACACAATAAACGGAAGAAAAATAAATGCCAACAACGTTTATTGGGAGAAAAATAATTTATATACACATTTTTTTTTAAAAAATATCAAAATTCATTGCAAAAGGCAAAAGAAGGCATTATGATTTAATTAAAAATAGGCAGTGGGGTCCCAAATAGGCAAAATAGGCAAAATGAAGAGGCTTCTAAATCATTCGAAACAACATAAGAAACGTATATCCGGAAAAAATTTATCAATATATGCAGTAGATAAAAAGAGGCATTTTGCCAAACTTCCGGGCTCTAGTGATCAGTCAGTGTCCATTGGTTGCTCTATAAGATCTAGTGATTCCAAATTAAAATGACTAAATACCGTAAAGTAACTTCCGGAGCCTCAGTGTAGTGCTACGAGTAGTTCGGGTCGAAAGACGAAGAGATCGAAGGTCTCTCTCTCTAAAGTGAATATTTCGGCAGTATCGGGCTGAGCATTTGAGCGATTTATTAAAAAAGAAATAAGCTGCACAGATCAACTGAAAATCAAAGTTTTGAGTGATGATTTAGTTGTGTCAGGACCAAATGTTGTGTATGCAGTCCGAGAATTTCATGGCATAAAAACAATACTTTTGTTTGAGGCTACTGCGTTCGACACACACTCAACAGACAATTTTGAACATTTGCGAGTGCTTAGGCCTCAATATGAACAATTTGGCGGGTTTCGGCTTTTATATGAGCTGCAAACATGGGAGGACAAGACATATTATTGGTGTTCAGGCTAGAATCAGGGAGAACTATTCGAGAACTGTGTGCGTCCAGTTCCCAGCACACAGTTTGAAATTTGCGTTCGTCGAGTCGATTGTGCATCCCGTGTATGTGTAACACCTTCGCAACAACACTTCTGGTACATAGATGTTTTGATGCCTGATGAGAAGAAATGGGCATACTGGGATGGTTCCGGCACACAATGTTAATGCATGGAAACAGAAGAGTTGAGTGGTAGAAATGTTCCGATTTCACGTTCTGATTAAAATGACAGCCTTAAACAGTGGCGACGATATAGGAGATAGTTGCTCCCCATTCTTTTGCATCCACACTATCACACTATGGCCTCTTAATGCCAAGTCTTGTCTACCAAGAGGAAGTAAACTTTCCTTGTCTCCCCCCCCCCCACATTTTGGAACCTAATTGCGACCACTGGCCTAAAACATACAATTGTGATACCCCTTTAAAAAATGGTGTTCAGCCCCCGCCGAAAGGAATTCCTGGATACGTGCCTGCTGTATACACATGTAATAGTTTGCAACTGTGAACAGGGCAGTCTATTCGCTACTCATCATTAGATTGTTACTGCGGTTGTACGTTGGTTGATTTGGTGTTTTAAGTACACTTTATGCACAGTAAGGCTAATCGGGACTGGACCTACAGTTTAAAGTGGGATCCGAATCACTTGTACCTCCACCGGGTATCGAACCCGGGACCCCTTGATTACAAAGCGACGACGCTACCACTGTGCCATCGGGGAGGCACTGTGATTGTACGTGATTTAGCAGTAATGTAACAACGTGAACCTCAAATACTTCCATTATCAGCACAAAAGTACCGTGTAAATCTTTAGTAAGGCCTCACTGAGGCCTCATCTTTTACAATAAAAAAAACCGATATTGAATTGGAATCACTGCAGCGTCAATGACGAAACTCTATCCAAGATAAAGAAGAGCTGTCAGTCGTGAACACCACACAGAAGAGCAATGTTAACCATGAGTCATCAGGGAATTAGCACAGTGTTTCTTTCTGTGGTTATTCGGCCTCGGAAGAAATATTTGTTGTCCATTTTGAGCTCTCAAGAAATCAGGTTCTGAGCTGGCGATTTATTTCCTTCATGAATGAAAATAGGTTGTTCATTTTTTCGTTTCTTTTCTCTTTTTTGTCATTAGCTCTAAAACAAATATAAAAAGAAAACGAGCAAAGAAGGTCGTTTCTTTCGGCAAGTAACAAGCATGGACGTCCGCAGGATTTTTTCCATGGAGGGGCAAGGAAGGTATTTTTTTGCAGGGGAAGTAACATGACATATTTTCCCCAATAATAGTGCTCATCCCTCAAAAAACATTGCATAAATTTGAATTTATCATGTCTGTGCAATAATTAGCAATAATTTCAGTGGCTGAAATTAAATTATGTTTAATTTTTGGTTGACTTTCGGTTTCCATGGAGAGGCCTCGGCCCCCCTTGCACCCGATCCGGAAGTCCATGGTAACAGTCGTGTGGTAACTTTGCTATATTTACGACCATAGTATATCCCTCTTGTTTACTTGCAACGATAAGGACGAATGTTGGAGTGACTAGAAAAAATGAACGAACACAATAAGCTCTGAAATATTACTCAAGCTTCAAAAATAGATGCCGGCCACAGTGCCAGAGTGGTTATCACATCGCGCTACGACGCCAGGGGTCCCGTCTTCGAATCCTGGCCTGGGCATAGATGTGTGAGTGTCCATTCATCAATTTCATCATATCGTCACTCATCACCATATTTGATTGAGTTTGATTGATTGAGTTTGTGCTTGAAGTCCACTTTATGCACAGTAAGCCTAATCGAGACGACCTACAGTTTAATGTGGGATCCGAATCACTATGTGCCTCCACCGGGTGTCGAACCTGGGAATCCTTGATCACAAGGCTACGATGTTACCACTGCGCCATCGGGAGGCCTCCCCCATATTTGCAACTTAGCCAAAAGTGGCACAAGAAGCGAAGTAAAATATAGAAAATCAATCAATCAACCAATCTCCGGTTTCATAGAGCAGTATGCAAAGCACTCGGTCATGAAGACTCTCAAAATTGAAATAATAAGTGGAACAAAAAATTTGATATTAGAGTATTTTAAGAGTTTAGCCAGATTAACAGTTCACGTCAACCTACAACATTTTCACCTGTATTGTGTGATATATGGTTTTGCACTAATATAATTGAACGCGCTCTTGCGATAATAATTACACATTTCCGTCTTGCAACACACAACCTCGACTCGGCACGATATGTGCATTTCCTTGCCCCTTTTCTGTATTTTTTTTTATTTAGGATATATTACGTTGCCTTTTTGCCTCTTGGTTAATCCGTAGCGATGAGAATGATTGACCAATTGATAACATGGATGTGATGCAGCAAACATGCCTTAATCATAGTTCGAACTAAGACCTCTGTCTTCAAAGCACGTTACACTCTGCCACGTCTGTCTTTTCATCTCCAGTCACCATTAATTTCAAGAGGTAGAAAACGACGTTACTCAAACAAATTGTATAAATAATTTCCATGACCATAAACATTTGCACTTGTTGAGAGAAATCCATACCCTCGTAACGTTATAAGTCAACGTCGACCTAGTTGATGTCCCAGGAACCCTTCCTTGCACGAAAATCGCACTGTGTCCAGAACGCTTACTAAAGTAATAGCAATGTACATCCCCATTTCCATTAATCGCTCACTCTTCGTATATTTTGAGGTCAGCTAATTCGAACATACGACCCTAAGACAGCTACACACTGCCAAAATAACTGCAGTGTCAACAAAGTAATTACTGTATATTTATATATTTTATTTTTGGTAATGGAATATTTTTCCCTTCAGCTTCTTATTTATGTTTGATTTGGTTTATTTTACTTCGCTTTTCTGCCTCTCTTGGCTAATCGCGACGATGAGGATGAGCGATGAAATGATGAAATTGATGAAGGGACACTCACAATGAACACCGAATGAACACAATGTCAAGGCGGTGTTTAAGCAAGCTTGGAGGCCGGAATCCTTTTTAGTTAGGAGAAATCGTTCCTTGACAGCGAACTAAGAACAGTTAATATGCGTCACGTCAGAGTTATAATATTTTAAATTTCTAACAATCATTTGGGATTTACTCTTAACCATTTTTTTGCCTACATAAAAACTTCCACACAGTTAAGATCGTTTACACTAAGGACAACATCGTCAAAGTCTATGCTTTAAGGAATGATTAAGCACACTATGATGACGGAAAATAATAATTCACATGACTATAGTGATGCATTACATCGGTGAAACATTAATTTTCGATCAGAAAGAAATATTGAAAAACGCAGGGACACAATGACCAATTGATTGATTTATTTTACTTCGCCTTTCTTCCACTTTTGAGTAATCACATAGATAAGGATTAAAGGTGTGTTAAGATGGAATTTGTGAAAGGCAATCACAAACGTAGGACATAGTTCAAACTCCACAGACGATTATACTGGCCTTGTGTCTAGACGCCAGATCCTCATTAGTCTGCAAAATATACTCCATTGTCACAATGACCTAAGCATTCGTAGAATAAATTTGTATGTCATTCTCCCCTCCCCCCCCCCCAAGAAACGTGAGCTAAACTAGTGCGCATTCTGTGATATGTTCATTACTTCTCAGGAACCACTCACGGCCTTCAACTAGTTTACCCTGAAAAAAAAAACTGCGGGTTATGATGTTAACAGATATTTCAGGGACAATATCCAAAGAATACTGTCACATACACAGAATGCAAAACATTTCTATTTTCTCATTTCTACTACAACCCTGGCGAAAAAAAGGCGGCTGGAGCGTGGTGCTGATCGTATCATCTCCAAAATGGCCGAGCTCGAGAATATGCGGTGCCCTACTACCACATCCCCTAAATGTGCCTTCATGGCACGTTGCTATACGCACGAGGAACTTTACTAACCTTTACTACTACTAGCTACTCATGCCAGGAATTTTGGTATTTTTTACACTTTTTTATTTGCCCATTGCTAACCTGGTTCATTCCCAGCCATAACAGCAATTAGTCGATGCAATAAAAATACGCCAAACTTAAAAAGAAACGGGTGTCGGCGTTCGTGCGCGCACGCACACACACATACACAGAGAAAAGGGGTGGGGGTAAGAACACAAAATTCTTCCACAAACTGCCCAGATCATGCCTGACAAGACCCCAAAAGATAGCTTTCCGGAAACAAGTGCGCATAGGGTAGTGATGGTTAGTGATGGCCTTGTCTGTAACTGCTTTCCCCCACTTTCTTATCCAAAACAGGAGTAATGAAGTGTTTCCAACTACCTTCCAATCTAACTAAGAGGAGGGAGACCTTTTTTAAAAGTTCGCCAGTGTACCACGAGGCATCTGGACACAAACCCGTAGATATCAAACCTTGCAGCGAGATTGGCAAATATAATTGACATGTAGCTGGGCGTAAACAGCCACATGTAAGTTGTAAATCCAATAAAATGTATTTTTGTTGATATTTGACATGTAGGCTGAGACAAAATCCGATATTGAGACTTCATTTTCAATACGTTTTTTCCCATTTCTCATACCGTTGGTTCACTTCCCCCTTCCCCTGAGATGACTGCTGATATTCTAGCTGGTAGGCTATGATGTTCGGTCTACTGGTCTACTCGATTCGTTTTACACCTAATCATGTGGTTGGTAGTTTGTCAATTTTCACAAAATTTGTGTGTTCCTTGCAACCCTGCCGTGTGCTGTTTCGCCACAGGAAATGACGTCACAGATACGATCAAATGTTGTGTTGGGTTGCCAGCATACAGGCGGCAAAACGGGCTCTTTTGAACAGCTTTAGCGTCGAATCGACGCACCAACAAGAAAAATGTTACGGAGAAAAGTTGTTTGTTTTGATGTCCTCTATACGTTTCCGTGGTACGTTAATGAAACCAGTCCAAAACGATCGAGGAAAGCAAGCAGTTTGTGCGTGTATGTTTTGTTAAGCTGAGAGTTCACATCCCTGCCGCTGGGCGACACTCAAATCACCCACGGTACTCACAGTGTTTTGTGGAATGTTTCTGTCCCCAAGATCACGGGACCTTACACTGTGTGACTTATTTTTGTGGGGTTTCATCAACGACAGGGTATTCGTCTCACTGATGCCGCGTGATATCGCAGCCATCGCACTATCGTGATGATGTGTGACGTTTCATCCGTGGGACACACACTGAACATTTGTAGGTGTTAAAATAACTGTTTGGGTTCCTAGTTCGTTCTGGACTTGTTTTATTAATGTAAGTTCAAAACTGTACTTGCAATAAATACATTTTTGTAACCCCTCAATTATTTATGGAACACCCGGTATATTTATTTATTGATACATATAGAGATTCAGGTTCTTTTACTCTTATTCTTGCAAGTTATTTATTATCCATAACTATGCTAATAACATTTTACTTCACACACATAAGCAGTTTAATGTCAATGCATGATATACTTTATTAATAGTGTACAACTAAAATACAGACAATTAAATATGAATGTAGTATATCACAATACTATAATACATGAAAAAAAAACAAATAGCAGAATAGGTATGATTTTCTCCCTGATAATTTAAACATTATTTGTGTTTGAATTGTATTTACTTTTCTTAAATAACTAACCGAGACCAGACCTACACTTTGGGCATGCATATCGACTATTTAAAAAGAAGTTCTACTATCAACAAACTTTGTGTTCCTTATTTATTATGCTTGTTATCGTCATTATTGAGATGAAAATTGGGGTCCTGGAGGGTGTCTGGATTCCAAAGTAAAAGGTCTGTAACTACCCCCTCTGGCGGCGCATATGGCTATAACTGGGAAAGGTATTGTACTGAAGAGACATCGAAATATCCTGTACTAGAAGTACAATTTTAAGAAGTAAGTTCTCAGTTATTCAGAGAATGAAAATCTTTCAGTCAACAACTTTGAAGTAAGATACAGCAGCAACATGCAGTCTGTGGTGGGATTCGGAACTTCCCGCTTCATCTCCATATTCCTTCCCGTCAAAAGTTGAACCAGGATTATTGGAGGGAAGAATATTGAAAAGCAAGACTCAACCCACCGACCGAACGCTGTGTCTGGAGTCTCGAGTATTTAATGAAGGTAAACGAGGAAAGAACGATTCTCATGAATTATTAATGCGGAAACAACTGTTCCGCTGAAAGGAACAAGTGCAGAGCGAGTCCCCGCCTACCACAAGGCTGTGGAACAAAGGCTCGCTCGCCATTCTGAATTATGAATTTCCTTTGTGGATCTATAGTTTGCATTTTAGTGTACATTGGAGCAACTGCCCTGTAAAATCTAAATTACAGGTTAATTGTGGTTCACGTTCTTATTTTACAGTACCATACGTGTCTTTCATGGCTTTAATTTAAGAAGGAAGGGTTGCCAGAACTGCATATTTTATTTAATTACTTGTTCCATTGTTACCACACTGTTTCTATTCTGTGTGATTTATTGCACTAGCCGAGCACGTTGAGTTGTCGAGTGCTGGCCTTGTCATCGATGTTCCGTTACGATTTCATCATCATTCATCCTAATCGTCGCGATCACCTTAAAGAGCAGAAAAGCGACTTAAATAGAAATGTGCAAGTACAAGTTTTTAATTTTTGATGTAGTTATGCCGGTATAAGGGTGTACTCACGGTGAGAATAGTCATCTGCTGGGTGATGCCCTGTATCCTTGTATGTGCTGAATGTCCCCTTTATAACCGGTTTTTAAATTAAGTAAGGAGATTGTGACCCACACAGACAGAATAGTTTCTGTTAAGTAATGAATGGATAAATTAGTTTTACCCTTAACTACAATGAACGTTTATAATCACACGACTCCTATGGTTGGATCTGTTTTGATTTGAACTGGGGTTTGCTTTTTCCATTTCTAACGCGTTTCTCGTGACTTGACATGGTTATAGAAAACTACTGTGAAGCAGTTTTCAATTATTATTGTTTCATTAAAGAAACACAACGTAATTTATGCAAAGAGGAAGAAAATCGGTCAAAAATTGCAATAGATTTAAATTCCAAATTCTGAAAAACGTTTACGTTGTTACGTTGTCGTAAGATATAAAGTTAGAAGTAATATGAACAATTTTGCTGAAATTGAAAATGAGTAATTAGCCATTGGAAGTAAAACGTAACCACTATGGTACATCTTGTCAGACCGCTCGCCGAAAATATAATTCAATACGTTTTGAACAAAGGCAAGACACCGTGACCTTCACAGCGTGTAGCCAGCACCCCAACAAGGGTCCACTTGTGGTTGGAGGGGTGCGAGAAATTAAGTAAAAGAGAAATTCAGATGCGGCCTGATGCCCGTGTGCACCAACATTGCACAAACTCGCGAGTTTGAAAATCCACTGGTCAGAGTTACTCTCGAGTTAGGATCATTTCCATTGCGCCAATCCGAAGGGCATTCCACCCCGCGCGAGTCACGAAACCCTGGCTTTACTCTAGGATGGCAGCTACCTACAAAGCAAGTGCCTAAACTTCATACAGATGGAACTGCGTCTGTAATTCCCGTTTTCCATTTATTTAGTTTTGAAATTCTGAAGTGATACATCACCGGTTGCAGATGACAGCCATTACTCCCCTGCGCGTGGGTTAACTTCGCTTTTACAAGCCGATCTCGGAGGGTAAAGTTTACCCTTCTCTTACTCCCAGCTTACCCTACGCTTCTGTTGGTGCGACAGTCAGCCGATTCGTGGGTTAACTCTGAGTTTACTCTTATTCGCGAATAAATCACGTTGGTGCAAACGAGCATGAGAGACGGTCAATAGAGTTGTTAAGGGTTAAACATTTAGTGAGGAGGTTTGAGACCATGTCCTAAGTTTAGTTTTAGTTAAGAGGCTAATATAAAAATAGTCTGTGCGCTGATGTGTCCATACTATACAAATCAATCATTCAATTAAATTTAGTTACAGTTGGTATAAGATAACATTGCGAATATTAATAGTCTATATTCTCACAAGGTACAATACAGATACAAGACAAAAAAACAACAACAAAGAAACAAACAATGTGTTAAGCTGAAAAATGGTGGCGCATATTTTATTCAACACTTCAAGTTGGCAACTCTGTTTGCACGAATGCGCAGAAGTATCTCATGTTAACGGAGCTCCAAAATTAGCAATCAGTCTGCTATGAAACAAATTGGCCAGTTGGGACTCCAATCACTGCATACAATTCAACATGAAACATATTTCCAATAGATGTCACTAAAAGTGTTTATACTTATGTAAAATTAGAACTACTAATACTTATTAAAAATAAATCAAACCAGAAAACTTTAAATGAAGAAGAAATTACTTCTTTAAACTTTCATCAATCAAACGTAGATATTGTAAAATGTTTTATGATATGAATAAATATCTTACATCTCTTGCATTTAGTGTTTTAAATATTTACTGAAATATCACTGTAAAGGAAACACGAGCAATATCAAACAATATTTGCCAATGAGAAATCTTTGAAAGGTGCACAATCGGGAATACCTGAACATGTGCCTCGTCAACGTGAAAAAAGAATCACCCTTATATAGTAAGTGGGTACTCTTTCGTATGCGCACTTCATGTGCGCAGTCGTCCGTTGGTGCATTACGTCATCGCGGAGAGGTTCGGTAGAGTGCAACACACATGTCTTTGCCGTTGCGCAGATACCAATTTTCGTTTCGTCTCCCTCTCTCTTAGCATCACGTGTTCTACGCTGTTCGCCAATTTTCGCCATTGTTGCCATATTGTTATTCCATTCCTGGACATACTCGTGCAAACAGAATTGAAAACAATTGAATATCGCTCCAGCTCGCGGTTTACACCGTTCGGCAGGGACAGTAATGTGGCAATATAGCATGACGAAGTGGTTTCTTCTTTTATGCAGTGCATGTTCATTGGCTAGCTAGTAACTAGTGTTGCCAACTGTAATAATGTAGCACTATTTCTCTCACGGAAGGAGAAAGTCAGGTAAAGTGACGGTGAGTTTTGTTGGATTGGATGCACCATATTCTTATTTTATACTAAGTATTTGACCGGTTTGACGTAGTGTGTGTGTATTGCGTGTGTGTGTGTGTGTGAAAGTGTGTGTTTGTTAATGATCGTTAAATTCCACAATGCCTCCAGCTCTGTCAAAGTTGAAACCAAAAATTTCCCAGCTCGGGAAATTCTAAGCAACGTGCACGAGTTCACGAAGGAGGAAGCCAGTCAAGGTGTTAGCATCCCAATAAAGAATTTTGGCAAGAAAGCAGCGGCTGCGACATTTTATTGTCAATATTTTTCCATATTTCTAACTTTAATACATACTTACTTTCATATTTAAGGAAAATATACTTAATTTTACATATTTCAACAGGTTTATATCACAAATTGTTCATATTTCATAATTTTGGAATTTTTCAAAAGAAATAAATTATGTGGCTCCATGAGCATTTCAACTCTTGGCTCCGGCACGTGCAATTGCATAGAGGAGGCTGTCATTATTGCTGCTTAATGCGATGCTGTGTTAAAATGGCCATGCTTTGATGGGTGACAAGTTCATAGCAAAAGAAAAAGCTGCGCAGCTTATCGTCTAGTGGCAGTATATGTACTTGTTATTGTTGTGGAAGCCGGCATCTTTTGTAAATGTACAACAAAGACAACCGACTGTCGCCGATCACAGAGAGGTAATAATACTGCTTGAGGAGGAGTGTTGTGATTCAACTGTCGCGGTTTAACACGTTCGCATGTTATTAGTTCTCAAAGCAGTGGTAGTGTCGGTCGTGTATAATCTGTCGTTGCAGTTCCGTACCAGTGTAGACGGGTTTTGGGAGTGAACAGTTAGAACGCCACCAGTGCACTAATGCAATGGAAAATCATAAATTGTTTATTTTGTTTGAAATCACTCAAATAAGGATCACTATGAAGAAGCCTTCTTTGCAGCATTTTTGGTAATGTTACGTATGTGTTAGTCCATATTTTGCGAATTTTTAGTCCATATGTATGTAGCTAAATACAAAGCTACTTATTAGTACATATTAATCCTAGTCCTGGTATAATGCATGACGTTTAAAACACAACGTTAGATAGATGTGCATCGGCGCACTGCAGCAATTTTTCTATCTGCTCCATTAGCAACACTGCTTCTTGAGTTGTGTCGCGCATTGCACGGCAGAAATATATGTGTTGGGTTCTACGGTTGTTAATATTAGCGTGTTCAATATATTTTTTGATTTTTTTTAAAGGAGATTGTGTGTTCTTGTCAACTGTAATCATGCCTTATTGTTGTGTTGCAAGCTGTGAAAACTATAATCATAGATTTCCAAGCGATACTTGCGTAAGTAAATATTGTATTCATGGTTGAAGACAAAAATACAACAATAGTAATAATAAAAAATGCGAGTGTGTGCAGTGACCATTTTTTTATGAAATATATTATGTGCGAAACTAAAAGCAGAATGTCTGAATCCAACAGCCTCTCAATAGATAAGATTACATCAAATTACATTAGTAACAAATTATAATCGATAATGGTTCTCTTCCCTTCTACTTTTATTTTCTGGCGCCGTCACAGGCTATAATATTTTTTTTATTTATAAACTTATTATAGTATATTGGTTTTAGTTTTAGTACTTAATATTCATTGCTGTGTGTTATTTTTCGCTGTGTCAATTCCGTCGCGGCGTTGTTTCGGTTCAATCCTGCTATCTAGCGTCGTTCGGTCGAACTATTTGGCGCGAGGGAGAAAACCTTTCATTTCAGCACTCAAGTAGATACAAAACATGCCAGTCTGTAGCAATAACAAAATATACAAGAAAGGTTAAATGCATTGATACACCAATGTTCTTTACACGCTGTGAATTTTTGTCGGTGTTGTTTGTAAACACTCTGTACATAAAATCTGTCCTCCCTCCAAAATCGGAGACTTTCCTCACAAGAACCTTACATTGCGAAATTGCAATACAAGTTCGAGCGTTTCACATATGTGTGTATAAAGTGGACTTAAAAAATCTCCAAGCAATGGGACGAGACAACATTAACGACGAAATACTGTATTATTGAAGCTGTGATTTGGATAAGATAAATATTGAACTTTAATTTGAATTTTTGCCGTTTTGCGTCCCTTTTCTTCCACTTTTTGGCTAATCGCGACGATGAGGAATGGGTGGCGATCAGTGATGTGCCGTAGATTATACGTTTACGTCTACATGCGTTGTCTACACGTAATCTACGCGTAGATTACATTGGGTTGTAGTTTACATAGACTACGTAGACAATCTAAAGTGCATTAAAATTAATTTTCAAGGATTTCATGAAAGGAAAGTGACATTTTCACCTGTATTGGTTCCTAACGAAATGAAAAGAATCCCATTTACAAGAAAATTTCTCTTCTCTTCTATCATTAACTATGGAAGATGATAAATAGTATGCAAGAAACAACAACAGATGGCAGTCATGAGGCAAAAGTGGTATTTTCCCCATAAAACACTAGAATATTTCCTATATTAGGTTTCTTCCTAGGTGAGAAATTGTTCGAAATTGGAAGAAAGTGTATGAAAAGTTCTCTTTCCGCATCAGCAACTGATACGCAGTATAATTTTCTTTTTAATTCTACGGCGCCCTTTGCTAAGTTATCACCTTTCGCCATGTTGTTTACATAGATTACGTAACATAAGTGTATAAAATAGTCTACGTGTAGAATGTAGACTATCGTTGTTTACGCGTAGACGCACATCACTGGTGGCGATATGATAAAATTCCTAAAGGGATACTCACAAAGAACACCAATGGCAAGGCCAGGATTCGATCCCGGAACTCCTGGGGTCATAGCGCGCTGTGGTAACCGAAACGGTTATATTCACTGGTCATACCCAAACGTTTGGAATTTAAACGTAACATTGGCTGGAAAACTGTATAATATAAATCGTTCTTTTCCACCGAAATCCTTTGCAGATTCCAACAGAACTGTTTCCCAAAATCCTTTGCGCGAGTAACGGAAAGAGTAGCTCATCGTTAGTGACCAGCAACGCTTCCGCAGCTAAGTTCTGGGGACCGACCAATTCTTTGTAGCATCGTGCAAACTTGGCAAAGGGTTCTGCGAGACGAATAGCTCACTTTGCATTGGAGAAAAAAAATTGGGTGAAAAAGCTATTTCCAAAGCTTGGTTTTGTTGCGTCGACAATCCATTAAACGTCCTACACACAACAACAATGGTTCCAACAATAAGTTGCTGTTTTTGGCTTTCTCTGACGCAGTGTGCCCGGAGGAACCCCAATGCAGACATTCATTTGGTTAGTTCTTTGCCTAGATTTGGGTCTGATTAATGGCCTAGCTTCATTTCACTAGATGCTATAGCACTTTCAGTAGTCTCAGAGACGGCTGAATTAAACGCGTATTAGGCTACAAAGCCAGAATCCTGGACAAAGCATGTACTTTTTTTTCAAATTTATTTCATCTTAACATTCACTATTGACCCAAAGCGTCACGTCAGAGGTTGGAAAATGACGTGGAATAACAAAATAAGTTGTAGATGCGCATATTACGGAACCACAATGCTCCATCCTCATCGCAGCGATTAGCCAAAATCGGTAGAAACATTTTTCAGTACAATGTCAATTTACTTGCATTTGAACTAAAATATTACATTGTGAATATTAAATAAACCTATACGACATCACGCAGACACAATATGATTGAGGGGCCTCCCCGATGGCGTAGTGAAAACCTGGTAGCCTTGTTTCGACACCCGGTGGAGACACATGGCACAGTGGTTTGGATTCCACTTTAAACTGTAGGTCCAGTCCCGATTAGCCTTACTGTGCATAAAGTGGACTTATAACAACAATTCAAAGAAACAAACAATTTAATTGACAATCTATAACATCTGAAATATTGTCGTGTATATTGTATGTGATACCTCATATCATTACTTATTCTATCGGGTGTTCCATTTATAACGCAATCCTGAGTTGGGGATAGTACAACTTTTGAACCGGACGTGGTACACATATAATCCTTATACCAAATTGAAGCCTTGTTAATGCATATATTTTTAAACTGGGGAAGAATGATTGAATTTCATCAGTGTCCACGCAGTATTGCCAGATGCAACGAAAAGTATAAATGAATTTTTTTACAAAGCATGAAAAATGGCACATAACACACATGTACGAACATGCCATCGGTAATTTTCAGTTTGGTTAGGTGAATTAGCTCGGCATCTATGACAGTGAAAAAGAAATGTTCATTTCTACCGATAGCCAATCGGATGAGGTGTCTTTAAGGGTGAACTAGGAATATCATCGTGTTTAGAAATTAAGACTGTGCATTGGCAACACTGCTGGTGTTTCAGTTCCACAAAAGGTGTGTTTCGAAACTGTATACATCATGCAATTACTGAAAACATGAAAATAATGTTACTTATATGCACCTGGCAACGACGCGATGCATCAGGAATTTATCACAATGATCTATTCTCATTAACATTGACAGCTATTACACATTCGGATGAAGAAACAAACTCAATTAGAAATTGTCATGCATTTCAAAAATTCGTCAAGCATCCTCATATTGATAATTGAGTCAAATGGTATGAAAAGTTATGTAAAGTTATTATTAATGTAACTACTCTGAACGGACGCAAATTCGAGTCTCCTGATTTCGGCCAGTCTATTGACCGTAGGCCACGCATTATCTTGGGAAAATTGGAAAGTGTCCCGTCATCAATTACGTCATGTCATCATTCATACTGATCTTCGCGATTTGCCAAAAGTGGAAGAAATGCGAACTAAAATATATCAAATCAATCAATTATTCCACAACATAAATATAATTTAACTTGGAAGAAACTCATGGAAATATCCATTTTTATTATTTATCAACTGTCATTTTTCTACAGGGTGTCTCAAAACTCTAAAGCATACGCCAATTGAATGTGTTTTGTTCTGAGACTTGCTGACCGGTTATCACATTTTATTGGCTCCACACTCGACACATTTAAATCATATTTACTCTGCATTCTTGCATATCTGAAATCGCGTGTGTGTGTTGTCAAGATTCACCTAATCTCACCTCCGCACTTGGATAAAAGGCAAATGCATTGCCACAGCTCACTATGCCAGCTGGCAAGGCCAAAACCCAAAACCGAACACGTTGGTACGTGTTGTCGGCCTGTTTCGACAGGCCAGTTGCCAGGCCGATTCCAAACCGACTAATAGCGGTTTTCACAAAGGAAGTCGTGCAGACGCTCCAAGTGGGGGACGCACCCAGTGGCGCCGAGCGTGTCTGGGGAAGGATTAAGTCTTGTTTCTTCAACTTTTGATCATGAATGGAGTCAACTAACTCGCAAGTTATAGCATTATAGAAATATAAAACATATATATGTAACATGTAATTTATGTTACCACAATGCCTTTAAATCAAGGCATTCTTTTTTTACAAATGTTCAAAATGTTTAAAACACAGTGTTGTAACTTTTTTTGGACTTCCTTAAAACATATTTAGATACTTGGTATTTGATGCTCTGGTTATTTGCGTGTTTTGTAACTTTGTATTTTCATTCAGTCCGTCTCATTTTGTTCAGTTGCTGAAATTATACAGGGTGTCCCAAAATGATTACCTTGATTTCATAATATTCTTACGTGATTGAACAGATACTATTGATTTTTCCCTTGCAGATGCGTTGGACAAATCGTAGAGTTTTTTTTCTGGCTGCCTGAAATTAATATACAGGTTTGTCACCAGGGGCGTTGCTGTTCTTTAATCTGAAAACATGTCTTCTACACAAGAAAAAGCTCAGTGTGTCTTGTGGCTGGCTGAGACGAAATCACCAAAAACGGTGCAACGGAAGTTTCAATATCACTATGGAAATCAACCACCAATTGTGAAGTTGATAGAATCTTGGATGCAAAGGTTTGTAGAAACAGGTACAGTCAAAAAGGGTAAAAGTGCTTGGCCACCATCGAAATTTGCAGAGACTGTTGAAAACATTCGCGCAGCCTTCCATGCATCACTAATAGCGATTTTGAAACTTCCGTTGCACCGTTTTTGGTGATTTCGTCTCAGCCAGCCACACAACACACTGAGCTTTTTCTTGTGTTGTGTAGAAGACATGTTTTCAGTGGGTGGGCATATTGAACAAATACAGTGCTTTGGGCTATGGTGTGGGAAATTAGGACCACTTTGCAGAGGCGTCTCCTGAACGCAAGCGGTGCATGCTGTGCATGCGCCAATTGTGGGAAAAAGGACAGCTTGCTCTGCGACGACATTAATGAGCATTTCTACATTCTAATTTCTTCGTATAGGAGAAGTATTTATTTTACACGAGAGCGCTCAACTAAGATTATATTACATTTCTTGGATCTTAAGTAATGCATGCTTCAATTGTGGGGAAAGAATTATTACTTTCTTTCACTTCAGATCCAAGGAATGTAATATAAGCTAAGTGGAGCGCTCTCGTGTAAATACTTCTCCTATATTCAGGAGACTCTGCCACTTTGTATGTCTTTTGAGTGCGT